>NW_020654748.1:7796986-7824868 GCF_003589595.1 Hyposmocoma kahamanoa
ACACACACACACACACACACACACACACACACACACACACACACACACCAGCGTATGAGAAAATTTTACTGTTCTGAAGCAGCTGTAAATCACAAAGGTCATTGATATATACTAGGAACAGTGTGGGACCCAGAATGCTTCCCTGTGGAACTCCGAACGTAATGGGTTGGGCGTCGCTAGTATAGACACCAATTTTTACATACTGAGTTCTCTCCGAGAGGTAGCTTCTAAATAAATCAAACTGTGGTCCCCTCAGTCTCAGTGATTGCAGCTTATGTAATAGTTGGGGTATCGAAACCGTATCAAAAGCCTTAGCCAGTTTCAGAAATACACCGAGACATCCATGTCGGTTATCCAAGTTGATGACCACATGATCAACTAACTGATGTACAGCATCCGCAGTCGATCTACCCTTCCGAAATTCGAATTGGTGAACGGATAGAAGGTGAGTGGTTTCCAAAAAATTAACCAGCCTGTTGTTGAGAATGCGCTCAAGAATCTTTGACAAAGCTGATAGGACTGAGATGGGCCTATCAGCTTTGTCTTTGGATCCCCCGCCTTATATATAGGATGTATAACCGCCGTATTAAATTTTTCAGGAAAAGGTCCTGCAGAGATACTGAGATTACAGATGTACGTGAGCGGCGGTATGATGAGGTTTTTGTATCGTCTTATAAGACTTCCAGCGATATCATCCCATCCCGTTGCACAATCCGCCTTTAGAGAGTTAATTAATTACTCCACTTCACGATCATCTGTCTCCAACATAGCAAAAGATTTACCATTGATCCTCTCAGGCAGATTATAATTGGATCCCGAGTTCTGCATATTGGTGTGTGCCAAATTAGGGCCCACATTTACAAAGAAATGGTTCACCAAATCAATCGAATTTTGAGGTGAACTTCTTACTTGCAAAAATAAATCAGCTATGTTTTTAGGTTTGTTTACATTGGCAACTTTACCAATGGCTTCCCACAGTCTCCTTCCATCTCTGCCAGCCTTTCTAATTTCTTCCCTTTCGAAGTCTCTTTTTGCGTTTTTTATGTGAGCGTTACAAAAATTTTGATACCTCTTATAAGAGAGTTTGAGAATTTCATCATTAGGATGTTTTTTAGTTTCCTATACAAATTGTCTCTATGCCTCATGCATTTTATTAGACCCGGGGTAATCCAAGGCTTAAGCGCTCTCCGCCTATGAGATACGTAATAGGATTTAGTGCATCTTTTAACGGCCAGACGAATAGAATAGAAGAATCAAATATCGAGTAGCAACGTTTACATCATTAGTGGAATGTACTGTGTCAAAATGTATTTGATTGATGGCTTCATCTAGTTCAATAAAGTCGATCCTGGAAATTTTGCGACATGGAATTCGACTATTTGTTTCGACAGAGAGTAGGACAGCATAGTGGTCAGTAATTGTTGCATCTAAGACTAGCTTTGTGGCTGCAAAAGAGGTTCTCAATATAGTGTGGTCAATGTAAGTCCCGCTATCTTCTCGTGTAGTGAAAAAGTGACCGGGGTATAAGCCATAATGAGCTATGAGGTCCTGGTAATCAAAAGAGGTGGTGACAAATTTATTTGGTGTGATATCGATATTTATATCTCCTATAATGGCTACAGTTCCAAAAGCTGACAAACTACCAAGAACATCCCAGTGAAACTAGAAAGTTGTCAATGCTAACAAAGGCGGGTGGTCTGTATATGGCTACCACAGCCAGTTTTGTACTAAATTTTATTAGCAGACAGTCAAAATCAGACACAGTTAGCTCCTCTACAGTAACATTGCTGTAGGCATTGTTAACATAGACCACAAGGCCGTCGTTTTGATTGTATAATTTTGACGATTTGTACATACTATAGCCAAGAAGAGTAGGGACATTCGAGTTAACCGACAGCCAGCATTCAGCGAGAATTATCATATCGCAATGTATTGACACCCTTCAAAGTAAAGTTGTCAAGCTTGACATGGTAGCGTTTATGCTACGGATATTTTAGGAGAGAAAATTTAGCTTTTTAGAACCAGGTGTAATTAGTGTTGAACATTCTTCAGGTTTACAGAAATAAGATTCAAATATGGAATTGCGGGCGATATTAGTTAATAGATTATTTGTGCAAGTCATTTTTTTAAAAGGAAATGAAAATATCAAAAACAGTGTGTACATATTATTTAAGGCAAAGATTGAAGTCCAACAGGCGAAAGGAAATTGACAAAAAGAAGTCATACAAGTGGCAATTCATACGAGTATTAGACGTTACTGTAAAATCGCAATGTATACAGCAGTAAGAGTGTGGTGGGTGTGAGTAATATGCGTGTTTGGCGTGTAATATGTGTAAGAGTGTAAGTATTATGTATATAAAAGACACAACATTGACATTTACGTTAAAAAATAATTCCAACAAGATTACAGAAAATGAGCAGGGAAAGAATAAGCATGCAAATATGAAGGCCAAGATGAAAACAATGAGATAAATTAACTTAACTAGGTCTAGTCATTTATCATATAAAAGGGGCAAATCACTTTCACAGTCAATTTTTATAGTCGAGGTGCCCTCTTTTTTCCGAAAAATCGTAATTGTTTCTTCTTGCAAAGTCTCTTGCAAGATGGTGTAGCTTCTTTCTTTATTCCGATTAAGCTAGTGTTAAATTTATTATTCTTATTGATCCTGTTATGGGCTCTAAGACTTTGCAGCAAATCTTCTTTCTTCTTTGTTGTAGTAAAATCAACGATAATAGGTTTGTCTTATTCCTTCTTCGTGTTGACTCTAAAGGCAATTTGACTTTGACGCGCGCGATTACGACCAAACTTCAGTCGCATTATACCTTACTGTATGACGTGCTTATGTGCGGGTGGAGAAAGGGGTGAGGGAAATATTTATTGGCGTGTGGTAATATTTTAAAAACATATCTGGATGTTCACATAAATTTTCATATACTTAGTATACGAAACTGTCCACATTTTAACCTTTCCACATTGACTGGATGTAGGTACCCAGCTTCGTATTCTATTACTCACATCGTCTAATGCTTCATAAATGCATACTATGTTTAATGGATCCATTATACTATATGATACAAACACCCGTACGAACGCTTAAAAGCAACTGAAAAAAATACGTTCGCCTGGCGTTCCAGCCGAATTTCGGTCGTATGTAAACTGCGAGACTTCAAAAACGTGACTCACAACACAACTCACAAGGTTACGCTCGTCTGGCCTCACCCTTAATCGCGTACGTTTGTTTAAAACTGCGAACTGAAATCTACGATCTCGCACGACGCATCGCAAAAATTATATAATAATGCGAATTGCTCCGCATCGCGCTTTTCTGCAATGTTAATCTTCTTTGTTTTTTTTCCTACACTTTCTTATTAATAACAGCAGTGCAATACTCTTTTAACCGATTTCAAAAAAGGAGGAGGTTCTCAATTCGACTGTATTTTTTTTTGTATGTATGTTACGCTATAACTCCGGTATTTGTGAACCGATTTTCATGATTCTTTTTTGTTGGAAAGGGGGTACTTCCATAGTGGCCCCATTTCATTTTGAAGAAAATCATACACCTCTAAGGGTGGTTGTTCACGCATGAAGATTCATTTTTATAAATAGCGCCTAAATTTTACTTAGGAGCAATTATTTTAATGGTTGATTTTGCTATTTCTCCAATTCAAGGCGTTTTTCTCTCAATATACTTTGAGTAGTGAGAACCAATTTTTATTATCTCCAATGTCAAGTCCTGTATAGTGGCGAATTTAAGGATATTTCAATAAAACTTAGCAATTAGACGTAATTCCACGTACTTCTGAGGTCGGTTTTTTTAGTACTCTGTACTGAGATTATTACGATCCATGTCGCTACCTAGTTTAAAAAATACGTTCAGTACGGCTGACGATCGTCGAAGGAATGGTCACCCGAAACGTGGCTTAGATGCCTTGCCGCATGAAATCGCATCGCAGCAATTCGCGTAGCAGTTTTCTGCGTTGCGAATTTGCATCGCGCCGATTCGCAATTTCGTGTTTCGACCCTTACCCAAACAAATGAATGTTTCGGGCCCTTTACAGAGATCGTGGCCACGGCTGATTAAAAATAGTTTAATTCCCAATGTGTAGCAATAGCGAAAGCGTAACAAATTGATAATTAAGACGTTTTTGAAAGTGCACGATCACATTGTGTTATAGGTTGGTGAACTTAAGAACAATATACTAACTTAAGCTTCCTTATCTGGCTTTCGCAAAAGAATTAAAGAGTTTACGCTAATAGGACAAATAAACGGCATCAATTACTGAGCTAGTTGTTAATTTATTTTAGTATTATTATGACTCAGACATCATTCTTATTATTATAAATTTTGTTACTTTATATTGTTTATGAGCACGCTGCATATTGTAATAATTTTATTCTAAATTGGATATTTTTATTTTAAATGTTTAGGTTACCGATCAAATACTTGTTATCATTTTTAGCTTTTGTCAAATAGGCATAGCCACCTCTTCTCAGGCTCCAGCTGAAAATCAGCACTCTGGCTCTGCCCAGCATAAGCTGAGCTGGCCTTTAGCCTAAGCCTTTTCGGCTATTATTATGTATTTAGTAATATATACATTTTTGTTTTTTTTTAAATTGTTTATTCTTTAATTTAAATTATTATCATTATTTTTTTGTATATTTATTTGTAATAATAAGAACAATAATTTTGTAAAAAAAACTTTAAAGCGAAATCTAGCTACTAAATTATCATTTGATTGTATGTATTGTGGTGATAATTGTTGGATATTTTACGCGAAAGAATGTTCTAAGATGATTCAAAATCTTTATTAGTTATTAAGTAAATATACTGAGAAACGAAGTTTGCCAGAGTACGGCCTGAGCGGAGCGGTAGTAGCTTAGTGGGAGAACGGTTGCTTATCCATTGAGAGGTTGTCGGTTGGAATCTCTGCGGCGGCGTTAATTATTAAGTGTCGTGCATTTGTGATATTTAGAGGTAATATTTATCTCATTAATCGCGAAAGAAAACATCGAAACGAAACCAGCACGTCGAACAAGGTCTACAACAATCTTAAAATGTGGCCTAACGGCCTAAGCCCTCGCCTGAGAGGAGACCAGTGCCCCGCGTGTCACGTATAAATGTGTACAGCATGGCCTCATCCAACCAGCACTGTCTGACTTTTCACAATCTGCAGTATTTATAACACTTTCTTATGAAAGGGCCCTGACTCAGCAGTAAGGGCCCTTTCATAAGACTGTTGCAAATAGGTATGTATGTGACAGGTGCAAAATTTTGGTTTTCTGTTTAAGTATGGGTCTATATCAATGTGTATAAATTTATTTTGTATGTGCTTTTGTGTTGTATACCTTGTGAAGTGATTATAAAGTTAGTTTCTGCTCGTATTTGTGCTGAGCAAACGTTTTATCTATCTGCCTATCCAAAAATATTCATTCATATTCGTATTAAAGGAATGTAGTAAATTTTGTAAACCGATTTACGCTAGTTTGAAACTAATGTCATTTTATAAGATAATCACATTGAACTATTATTATTATGTAAGTATTTGTCGTTATTAGAAACATAAAAACCAAGAAAATAAATGTACGAATAATTTCTTCTTACAAAGTACTGTGTTACAGCTACAGTTAAACAAGCCGTCAATTGTGTTTGAAATCGCATTTCGCGTTATTTAATAATTTAATACCTGATCTTATAAAATATTCTTATTGTTAAAGAAAAAGGACTTACGTGTTAAAATAAGCTTCATGATTGTCGTTGCGCGTGCGACTGGTGCGCGGTGGTGTCAGAATAATCTGTAACAAGATGTGACCCTTGTTTTATCTTTTTCATGCCTATGGCCGCGGCAATAATCGAATTTGGTAAAACATACTTATGGTATATATAAACAAAGAAATAATTCACTCGAAGTAATAAATGAACCCATCTTAAATGAAATTTAGAGACTATCGATTTAAAGTTAGGTATCATACTGGACTGCCACGCAAGAGGTCCCGGGTTCAATTCCTGTGCCCGGAGAAATATTTCTATGGCCTTCATTTATTTCTCTCGTGAGTTTGGGTGTAATTTTATGTTGTGGTTGTCTATGTGTGTCCATGGCACTCGCGATATAGGGTTTCCCTAGAGCGAGGCTATGAGTGTATGCGCGTTATTTATTATTTATTTATTTTTCTTTGATTTTAAATTGATTAGTTTAAAAAAATAGAACGACCGACGGCAAAATCTCACCAATATCTGTATGTTGTAATAGCAACTGCAATTGTTTATTTCAGAAACTGCTAGTGGTATCGGTTTGAAATTTGACGTAATTTTACAACTTGATTGCATGTTTCTGTTTTAGAGTAAAGAATATTGCAAATCGGGTCTAAAACTTGAAGGATCGAGTGGGGTAACATACGAAAGATCTTGTACACATTTTTTATGTTTTTTGTTTAATGTGTAGTTTTCGACCTATTGATAAAAATGTTCGATGTTTACGGGTCTCCTCAACTCCGTACTTAGTTAATAAAAGTGTAAAAGATATCAGACTGCTAATCTTGATAATTATCTGTATTTGGATAAGTAGTTCCATCACAAAATTTTCCTAACAAAGTCCATTAAAAATGAGGTCTTGGAGAGTGAAAAATTAAATTAAGTCGAGTGTGATATCGCAAACGAAAGGGTCGGTATCTTAAAGATTATATCTTCAAAATGACCTGACCAGGAAAGAGCTTGAATTAAAACATTTTTCATTTTCTGTTCAATACTTTATGATTTCTCAAGAAAAATACTCCAATATAACGTTTAATGCCACGCTTTTGGGAAGTTGAAAATGTCCCTGATAAAAAAAAACACTAAGTCCCGACGATGAAGCATGTGAGCAATTCAGTTTTATATCGACCAAGATTATTTAGCTAAAGTTCAAAACAATTTCCAAGACATTGATCTGTATTACTTGCCGCATGAGCATTGCATTGAGCCCCTATCGTGTGTCGTCCTCAGAATAAAATATTTTTTTTATTTCTAATCTGGCCTATTATTTTATTACGTAAATTTTTATAACTGAATTCAATTGTCAATCAATTAGTTTCAAAAATCAGTTGGTTTCAAAATAAATAATTATTGCATTTTTTTTACACACAGTAATGCACACACTCAACATAGCCTCGCACTAGGGAAAACCTGTGTCGCGGGTGCCATGCATTTTAATTTTATTTGTAAACTTTCGTCAATAGTAAAGCTCCTTGTGAAAGAGTTTGTCCATACCTTACCTATTTCAGCCCCTAAGCTGTAATGTGAGCATTACTGAATTTCGGTTTGAAAGAGTAAGGGTGCTGGTGAATTACAGGCACATGAGACTTGTCAACTCATGTCTCACGGTGGCGGGCGCAGTGGCAGTGCCCCTAAGATCTTTGCGATTTAAAGCTCTGAGGGGCATTGCAACTGTCTGGATAGGCGTGGCGCCTGTTTTTAGTATAAAAATAATAATAATAAAAAATTAGTATTTCCGTTTTATCACGTTGATTGCGACGTCTGTATTCTCGCATTGGACGCGATGGAGCACCTAGAGTGCGTTGCATAAGACTGTGGTCAATAGACAGCTACAATAATGGTTTTTATCCAAAGTTTTGGCTAGGAATTACGATAGAAAGTTGAATATTGAATTTCATTATACATGTGACTAAATACTTCATGTAAGTACCTTTTGCAAGTTTAAGTTGAGCCAAGGCAGAACCCATGGTAAAATATAATAAATTATGATTGCATCCTATCTTACATTATATCCTAAATAACGCAGTGATAAAAAAAACAAGAGTAGTAGAATCGTTCAAAACATTAATTAATAATATTAACAATGAAAATAAATTTCGGCAACGGATATTTTTATATCGGTCAATTTTGATGTCTTATAAATAATTGGATTATTTCTCATCCTGTAAAATAAAAATAATTCGTTAGTGTTAAAATAACCAGTTTCATTAAAAATAAAAACTCTTAATAAACATTGATACTTTGTTTATTAAGAATTTTTGAGACAAAATGAACATTCAAAACTTCTACAATAAAGCAT
Source organism: Hyposmocoma kahamanoa (assembly GCF_003589595.1). Taxonomy (NCBI): domain Eukaryota; kingdom Metazoa; phylum Arthropoda; class Insecta; order Lepidoptera; family Cosmopterigidae; genus Hyposmocoma; species Hyposmocoma kahamanoa. Next base: position 7,805,036 of record NW_020654748.1, read on the forward strand.
GCATTTTCCTGCTTCTTTATTGTTATTGTAGTGCATTTAATTAATGAATTCCTTCTCCTTACAACATGCTAGTAGAGACGTAGAGCTTTAACATAATGAAAAAAAAAACTGGGACATAATGAATGAAGAACAATTAATTACAGCTTTTGATCATGGCGTCGCGCGTCCTTTCAGGGTTCTACAGACACAGTAGGTAAGGCCTGTGTAACTTAATCTATGCGCCGCATGAGATTATTGTCCCAGAAAAGTAAGCAGGTACTGTTCGCATTAAAAAAGTAAAGTTACATAAATAAATATGAAATAGTATACAAAAGATGTATGTTTTTTATGTGTTAATAAATCAGCACTAACATTTTTATGAATCAATCTCATGTATCACGTACACTTGAAAGGGTTGTAACCCTAACTAGCCGTGAACAGGTTCACGGCAATGAAATGGGAAACTTCCGGTCCACAAAATTTATTAAAGAAGTAAAGTTTAAAGAAAGGCTGTAACAATATAAAGGTAAATGTAAAAAACAAGTATAACAGTATAAAACACTCCCTACACTTTATTATTAAGGCACTGACCCCCAAATGGGCCGAGAAACTGAATTACAGAAATAGATACATAAAGGCTGTAGACTTATAAGTGTAATACACATGATTAGCTTATTAACAGCTCCGACTGTTGTGGCGGTCGAGCTGGGAGTGACCGTGGTACGAAAACAAAATGAGAAAGTGAAGGAAGATGGAACAATTCAAATTTTAAATTTTAAATGCATATAAAATAAAAAATGATAGGATACAAGCGGAGAGAGGCGATACAAAGAAGTGAGATGACGGTGTAAGGAAATCACACCGTCACACACTTTACGTATTACCCCGAACGAAGTTAGAAAATAATCCCAATCCTAATTAATATGCTTTTCGTTCATATGTAGCAAGAATACCTAATATTTAAAAACTCCATTAAAGAGAATGTATTGTCCTCCCTACAAGAAGAAGACGAACGGGTGATTTGCCTTGAATTCTTCTTGCCGAGGCATAAATACGGGATATGCCACCTGGAATGCTGCAATTATACATTATATTGTTATTACCTTATTTTGGAATTTTTTTTACAATACGTTGATATACTGTGCACCTACACAAAAAGCGTAACACTTACTCATTTTGATTAATTGAAACTTCCACCTAAGAAAATACAATGATGAACGAAATTATATTCATTACATGTGTTTAACGAACAGTGAATGTAAATTTAGATTATTAAGTATTTTGAGCCTGCTCAATTTCAATCGTCTTCTGTATGAAATATCGAACATTAAACATTTTTACAACTATCTTTTTTGTTAACGTTAAAATTGTAAATTTTTCTATCAAGGATTAAAACAAGTGTTTGAAAGACTGTTACAATACTATAAATATGTATAACAACAGCTACTAACAACTATAAATACGGCTGCAAGTAATTATGTCACTTATGACCCTTGTCAGGCTATTTTCTACTTGGCTGTAAATTCCATAAATAAGTAATCAATCTCCTACCACTCCAACAGTTTTTAATAAATAAAGAATTTGTACTAAGAGCAGTCGGATTTATGTGTTAACAACTTTAAGTGAAGGAGAGTTATTGTAACATTATATTCATCGTGACCTTCTTTGAAGGTGAATGTAAAAAGAATTTGAGAAATATAAAACTTTGATCGTCCACTAAAAACTACATACTATTTGCAAAATAGTCTTTTAGGATTTTTGTGGTTATTCACTAAATAATTATTATCAGTAGTTACAGGTTTCTTACCACGGTATGAGTTATTTTTATTTTCCCAATATTTTGGAATGGTGTTAGATGCTCCATATTCGAAGAAATCGTGTTTTGATTTGTTGCAAGAAAAAACTACCCTTTAGTTTTAAACAGTAAATGTAAAAAAGAATTAATCATTCGATATGACTTAACGAGAAATTAATTGCAATATTGGATAATCTCAGTACAGAGTACTAAAAAACCCGAAAGTCATTCATAGCCTAGTTTGCTACCATTAGAGGTGGAACATTTTCTTCAAATTTAAATGGGACCTCTACTGAGGTATCATTCAAATCGGTTCCAGAGTTATCGCGTAACATACATACAAAAAAATGCAGTCGATTTGAGAACCTCCTCCTTTTTTGAGGTTGGTTAGAAATATTATGTATTGCACATTTATAGCCATACCTAATAATATTCCAGTGATATAAATGTCATGTTAAATTATATTAAACAGTAGTGCCGTTTCTGCACAACTGCGCAAATAGGAAGCTACTATATTTTGTGCTGCAACTACGGTGGATTTACCTTTCCTATAAGCATATTATTGACTATCTGATAACAAATCGTTCATTTCGAAATGATCCATAATGCTTGTTGATATAATAGATTCTATTATTTTTGATATATTCGGAACTATGGTTATCGTCTGTGGCTTTCGACATGGGTCACGTCCCCCTTCCCCGTAAATACTGGACATACACGAGTACTTTTCAAAATATCAGGATATATACCTTCTGTAAACATTTCATTTATTAAAATAACGAGTATGTCTCCAATCACTGGTCATATACATTATACTTAATACTATTATATATATATACATATATATTATAATATTAAGGCTATTATGCTCAATGTAATGCAAGCTGTGTTTCATCTTTAAATAGTTGTGCATCTTGCTGAACACCCTCACCAATGTAAAATGTATATGTATCGATTGACTTACAATTATATGAATTCGTGGTTTTTGTATTAGACCCGTCGTCCATTTATTTGTAAGTCAATGGTATCGATGTAACATTGCTGATGGTTCCTCAATAAATAAATAAACCTATATAATCTGGCCTCTCGATTGATGCCTTCTTGACGTTGAGTTGTGGGACAACCTGTACATACCACCCACCTGGGTATACCACAACCTCTTAAAACAATATTACTTTAACCTTACATTGACTTTTCGTATCATAACGCGCTTAAAGCAAGCCTATTTGTAATGTTAAAATTATGATGTTTTATTGGCAGCTTTGTGACTATTCATTCACTCAGCTCGTACCATGACGCGACTTTGACATTAAAGTAACATTGCTGTTATGTCAAATTTAGCAATGTTAAAATAGTTACACGGATACAATGGAAACAATATTATTTTCAGTTTTATTGTCTCAATGTTGATTTGTAATGAATAAAAGTTAAGTTGAACTTATTTATTTACATATCTCTTCAATATTTTCTTAATTTTTTATTTAATAGCACATAGGAAATAATTTCTCGTAAAATAAAAATACATGATGTTTATTTCGTAAAATTATGACAGCGCCATCTATATGCTCCTTGGCGAAACTAACAGTTGACAGTAGACTATAGTTCCGAATTCACAACGTGACTATCAAGACTCAGCTCGTTTTATTTATTTTTCTTCATGAAAATGCGGAATAATAATTGAAAACAACTTGATTTTAATAGATTTCATTATTACATACTTTTCTTTTTTTGGCAGTTAAAATTCTCCGAAAGTAAATAATATTAAATACTTTAACAATATACTACGATAACACGATTCGGAACATCAAAAAAGAAAGAGGGCATTATACAGTTCATATAGCGTTATTTCTTTCCTACTTTTAGTAAGGAATAGACAATATTGGGAAATAATTCGTTCTTTCAGTCACTTTAGCAATAATACATTACTTAGTTGATAGGTTTGTCATGGTACGAAAATAAGTAATATTACAATACGCTTACTTTATGCTTACATTGAAATAATATTGTTTTTTGAAAGGTTATGGTACTGGATGGACAGGGGGCCCTCTGTCCATCCATTAATATTTCGCACAATACTAAATGTTGGTAAACGCTTATTAGTAAATCATTCAACAGATGATAACGGATATTATTTGATTATATTCCGTTATGCCTGTATAATAATCGCTACATCGCTACTAAATAGATCTAAGCGGATGTCGATTCCCTGCCGAAGTGCAGAAGTCTTTCTTAGATTTAATTATTATTCTTTTTTCACCGTTCTGCAAATCAGCGAACGCAAAATTTTACAAATTGATTATTTTCCTCATATTGACATGGTGACCTTTAGAATAGAATATAATAGAATAGAATTATTTATTTCGGACCATGATCCATAATAATGTTAGTAATACAGTAAATTTTTCTTACGTGCTATGGTTAGTACTATACAAAATTACTTAATTTTAGTGAAAAGTGAGTCTAGACCACTACCCTACGCACGTTGCCCCCAATGTAGTTGATAGGGGCAGTCCAGCGTATTGGCAACAACGGCTAGGATGCTATTAGCGCTGCCGCGCACACGCATCATGAGTGAGGCAGCCTTCTTGCGCATAATGGCATGAAAGCCATCTGTGTGCGCCTCCGTGAACATGCCGGATGCACTACAGTGTCGCGGCAGCCCCATTAGCATCCTAAAAGAGTTGTTTATTTATTTATTTATTTATTTTAAACACTAAGAATATTACAAAAATATATATACATCACACCCTTAAACCTACATTGGTTTGTCCGGGTGCTGCACGTTCTCCTTAATTACATCTTAATATTACATTCTTATATTTAATAAGCTAACAAAAGATTACAAATCTCAATTAGAAATTACATGTTTCATTGTTATACTACTACATTTATTTAATTATTTATTTATTTTTATTTTTTTTTTTTCAAAGTAACTTTTAATTGAACTTTTTATATTAACCGTAGTTATGTTTTTCTTTAATTCTAAAGGTAAATTATTAATTAATTTAGGTACAATAAAATTAGTAGTCCTTTCTCCATAGAAATTATGCGAAGCAGTTGTTATTAAGGTTTGCAAAGTAATTTGTCTCGTACCTTTTGTGTGACTAACTTTCTTATCAATATATTTAAAAAAGTTATCTATTAATAGTAAACATTTAATTTTATTTTGAACATTTAAAACTCCGCAATAATCAAATAGACCCTCGTCATTATCTCGAAACTGCTCTTTAATTCTATAAGGTACAATTAATTTTAAAAGTCTTAGCTGAAGTTTATAAATTTTTTCCAAATATGTTTTGAAAGTACGACCGTAACTAGTTAATCCATATGCAACTATACTCTCCGCTAAAGCTTTATACATTTGTAAAAGAACACCACAAGGCACGCGACGTTGTATTAAGAAAAACTTAGCCGTAATTGCTCGTAATTTTGAACAAATCAGTTCTATATGCGGCCCCCAATTAATCGATGGTCAATTACCAAACCAAGGTAAGTATGTTGGTTTACATTTTCAATAGCTTTACAGTCACATACCGTACTATGATAGTTACCTGTGTGTAAACATTGATGCTCATGCGCGACTATCTGTACCCTTTCTGTAGTTTTGACATAACTGGAGTGTACATGCATTAATTTAGTTTTTTGAGCATTGAGCACTAGGCCCGCGTCATGAGACCAACTACAAATCGCATTAAAGTCATGTTGCAGATGTCCGAGTGCAACTAAGGGGTCACGGTCAGCTGCCACTATGCAAGTATCGTCTGCATATTGAAAAATTTTACATTTATGTATTACAATATTAATATCATTAACATATGCTAAATAATGTAAAGGCCCCAGGACCGATCCTTGTGCCGTTCCTTGTGTTACGTTAATTTTCTTACTGTGCTCTTTACCTATCTTAACACAATATGATCTTTCATCTAAGTAACTTCGGCACCAGGTTAGCAAAGGACCCCTTACCCCGCTATCATCTAACTTTTTTATTAACGTGTCATGTTGAAGCGTATCAAATGCACGACTATAATCAATGAAAATCATGAATACATGAAGTTTATTGTCTAAACATCCATTGACATAGTCGGTAAAAATTGAGAGTAATTGGGTCGTACTTTTACTTCTCTGGAAACCGAATTGATTTACAGAGAGTATTTTATTATCGGCATAAAACTTGTTAATTTCGAAACATATATACTTTTCTACTACTTTATCCAAGATTGGTAAAATAGTTATAGGTCTATAGTTACTATAATTACGTTTGTCACCCTTTTTAAATATTGGTCTGACCACCCCTTCTTTCAACTCTCTTGGATATTTACCCGAACGTATACTCTCATATATTAATTTCGACAATGGATACACTATTTTCTCCGAGAGCGCTTTTATATCTATTGGACGAATCATATCTGCCCCCGGCGCCTTATTAGGTTTGATACTCTGAATAATTTTATGAAGGACTCTAGGATGCGGTTTTTTAATGTACATAGACACATCTGCAATTTTCGAGTATTCATATGTGTTTAGGATATTCATTGTGCAAGTTGGCAATATGTCTTTCACTGCTTTGTCAAAGCCCACTGCAAAATCATCAGCGATATCTTTTTCCTTAAGGTTGCTAAAAGCTTTTACTATGACGTCATCTAGTGATTGTTTAATTTTACCCGTAATTTTATTTAAAATTTGCCAAAGTTTTCTTGGATCATTCTTATTGTTATTTATGATTTTCTTATAATAATTATTTCTTGAGCGTTGTACATATTTATTTACTTTGTTTCTTAGTTTATTATATTCTAATTTTAAAACTCTGTTTGTACTATCTTTTTTTAATTCAATAAATTTGCTATCTTTTAGCCTACACAATTCAATAACTTTTGTATTTACCCACCCTTCTTTCCCCCGCTTAGAATTTTTAACTTTAATAGCAAATTTAGCGACATCATAACAAGATGTTATCTTATTTTTAATGTAGTGATAAATTTTACTAGGACAATCTAAATCTTCTACAGGTTTCCAGTTTATTTTATGAAGTTCCCTCTTTAATATTTGGTAATTATATTTTATTACACAAGGTGGAGCATCCTGCACGATACTTGTGCCTACGCATGTTACTATTGTAAGCCGGTGGTCCGCTAAAACTGTTCCGAGCGCAGCACAGTAAACGTCTTGAGTGCGCGATCTCACGAATATATGATCAATACAACTTTTCGTAATTTTTTCTTTAAGTGATTCTATTCTCGTATAATCATTGATCCCGCACACAAGACCATGCCCACTTAACATATTTATGTAACTTATTGAAATGCTTTCAGTGGATTTAAGGTTGATGTTCATATCTCCTAACAAGATCAGATCAGTTGAAGTGTACCCGCCTAAGTGAAAGTTAAGTTCTGTTATAAAAGATTGTTTACATTGCGACGGCGGTCTATAAATAGCACAAAGAATTATAGAAGTGTTATTACTCGTTAATAATTTCCCAGTTATAGATTCATAGTAATTTGTTTTTACTGCAAAAGTTTTAAATTTATGTTTATCTAGTACGTAAATAATAATACCCCCTCCTTTTTGACTTTTCCTCAGTTCCGTGTGCATATTGTATCCCGCCAAATGAAACAAAGAACTAACTTTGTCAGATATACCCACCTCTGTCAAAACAATAACATCAATTTTAAACTTACAAATTTGAATCATCAATTCTATTTTAGAAAAATTCTTAATTAATGAACGAATATTTACATGTACACACGATAAATTGTTGGAACACTGAGGCACTGAGGAGCAAAAGTTGTTTATATCTACACAGTCAGAAAGTTCTATAACGCTATTATCAACAAAGAAAGCCATTTCCAAACGTTAATTTTCGTATTACATTGTAGGTACACACTTTACTTAGCTTGACTCGCCAACTTTTGAAGATCGTTCTCTGACCTAATGATGATCACTTTGTCATTGTCTTGTTTACGAGCCAAAACCTTCCCATGTCTACACCACACATATTTAAAAATATCTTTCAATGTCTGTTTTGATTTCCACAATAGGTTTTTCTGGAAAGGTGTAAGCGCCTCCCTGACGAAAACTTTTGCATCTCTCTGCTCCCGCTCCAGGTTCGACAAAAGGTCACCGGCTTTTATATCGGTGGCCCGCGCCGCTGCTACCCACAAATTCTTACTATCCTCGTTCTCCATTTCTAAATGTATTACACCAGGTCTGCCTGCACGAGAGTTCATTCTCTTTGCTTTCTTTACGTTTTCCATTTGCACATTCAATTTGTTTGCTATTTTTGTAGCTAACACCTGCACATTTTCCTCATTTTGAACAGGTACTTCTGCCACTTCTATGACATTAATCATTTTATATTGTTCTGCTTCATTAAAACGTTGCTCAATTGCGCTGATTCTATTTTCCAGAAAAATGTTTTTATTTAATAAATCCACATTTTTTTGTTCAAGAGTCTTTATCTTTTGCTGGAATACCTCCATCTTTTCCAAACTGTCGTCTAATTTGTCGCTAATAAATTGAACACTCGAAGTTAGTTCATTTAATTCGCGTTTTAATTCTCTTTTTAACAGCTTGTCCATTTCTCTGGTTATATCCTTCATAAACTTCTTCACCTCCAGAGTAACCAATTTTTCTTCTTCGTCTTCGTCTTCGTCTTCTGGTGTGAATAAAGAAGTCTTTTTTCCCATCTTAGAGGAGCAATCATTACAGGTCCACTCCAAGTTATCCACCGCATCCAATGCGCTTAACTGCTTCGAATTTAAACCCGAACACTCATTCTTAGAATGCACAACAATTTTGCATTTATTGCACTCAATCCCTGGGGATTTCTTATTCACCAATTTATTACACATATTGCACTTGACAGCCATTGTAAGGTATTTTGAAAAACAAAAACTTTGACACGACACTGTACGTGCTTACTAAACCACTGTCAGATGAGAACTGTCTATTGCATCATCAGATGAGAACTGTTATATTGCACCCTTAATGTATTCAGGGTTCGCTGCGTATACTTCACCCACAGGCTGCTTGTGTAAAAGTTTTGGCAATATAAGTAGTGAAATCTTTACATCTTTGGTGTAACGAGCAAACCTGTGGGCGAGCATATTACATCTAACAGACAGGGCCCTTCTCTCCCTCTCCATGTCGGCACTATCATGCAAGTTATCGGTTACCCAGTGACCCAGGTACTTAAATTGAGAGACACGACTTATCTCACTACCATAGAGAAACACCGGCGGCATAGTTCCAACAGAACCTGCCTTCGGCTTAAAAACTAGGAACTATTTTTCGTGTCATGGGTCCTTTGACCCCCGTTGATCGAAATTCAAAATGATAAAATTGAATACGATTCTAGTTTATAGGCCAATTCCATATGTCTGTGCCAGTTCCGTAACTCCGTTCGAAATTCGTCGAGCGAGCGAATCTTCCTTGTCATCCTCTTAACGGTAATTCTCGGACTAGTGTTTACCGTTCACTACCTTATTTCGGAGGCAATTTTTATCATACATATAAGTATTCGCTTTTTTATCGTGGAATATTATTTAATACTCGAGTGTTGTATCGTGAAATATTATTTACACGAACATTTACACGATAATAATATACTTAAATATTTAAATAATAAAAACTGCCACTAGTCCGAGAATGCCATAAAAATTCTATAAAATATAACTTATTCGCATTAAATATGCTTTACATTACTACATTAATAAAATTTAGTAGTAAAATTAAATTGGAGAACTATTTAGCTTTAAATAACAACGTGCTGAAGGTTCCAGTGTAGTATCCCCGCCAGACCAGTCAGAATTTTGAAACCTTATGACAAAAACCATTTACCGTCATAGATTGTACTCGTGCTGTAACAACGCTAAATAACTCGTACAAACAATATAAGGTTGAGAGTTGTGAGAGTGTTCAGTGGTTGTGAGTGCGACGTCCCAATTCTCGCAGTGGATGCAATGGAGTGCCGTGATTGCGTAGCGTAGAGAGTGTAGCAGAATATTGACCTCAGTAGACAACTACACTAAAGGCTTTTATCCAATGGACAAGTCTTGGTTGACAGCGACGATACAAAGTTGGTAAATTTCATGACAAAAATGTTATGTACATCCCTACGTACTTTACATTACATTCATTAACACGTTTTAGGTGACTTGAGCCTGCAAGTGATATGGTTAGATTATCATTGTACGACGTTTCGGGCTCTTTACAGGTTCCATGGTCACGGTTGACTTTGTGGTGGTTTTTTTTATTGTTTTTACATTTTGACATCATATTAATAGAGTGCTTGGGAAACTTAAGCTAAGCTTTTATTGTACTTTTATACCTGACCTTCCTATTTTCATTTCATATTTGCTTTTTTGAATAACTTAAGAGATAAAGAAAACAAGAGTGGTATTACAATTCAAAACATTTATTGATAATAATGAAATTAAAATTCGATACTTGATTTTTTCAAGCCAGTCGATTTGGGTGCGTTTTAAAAATAATTGGATTATTTCTCGTCCTGTAAAATAAAAATAAAGCGTTAGTGTCAAAATAATCAGTTACAGTAAAAGATTTTGGAGTAAATAAAAAAATAAGTTATTAATACAGTTTATTAATGTTTTCTTAAACTTTACGTAGGGGCCTCTTAGTAAACAAATGATTAGCAAAAAGACAAAAAAGAAGAAAGAAATAAATCTTAAACATTTCTATAACATATAGCATGCACTTTTCCAATATGCCGTTGTTATTGCAACAATTCCCCGTTGATATTGCATGCAAGTTGACACGTATAGCTTTACACTGTCGCCATTAGTTGAAAGGGCGCACGTGATATTTTTACAAAAAAATTGTTATATGTATATATATAATATATAATTGTTATATGTGTATGCCGTGATCAGTAAATAATAGCCGCTGTCACTATTTTTATTTTTCCTACGTGTATGGTATGAAGTTACCGGAAGAGAAAAGAAGACATATTTCTAATATAATTTTTTTTACATATTTTCTCGGTTTTGACTTTTGGTCACAAGCGCCCTTTCAACTAACGACAGTGCATAATGAAAAGTATTATATGATTATCACTAATTACAGGTTTCTTACGGGTTGAAGACAACCCATGACTATGGAGCGTGTAACCGTTTCGAAATATCGGGAACATAAAAAGAAATGAGTAAGAAACTTGTAATTAGTGATAATAAACATTTAGTAAATAACAAAAGCCTTAAAATCGAAAGGAGTATTGTTAGTATGACGAAATGCGTGCAGAATAATTAATTATATAGTCGTTGCAGCGTGATGTAAAAGTATATTAAGCATTTGTATTGATAGCTCAGGAGTTTAAGAGACGCAGTGCCGTAAAGGCTGCGGTGGCATATAGAATAAACAACCATCAGAATACTGTAAATTAATGAAGTCTACCTGTTCGATGCAACCTATCGAACCCATCGAAACACAGCCCATAAAGCAATTTTCAAACACGAACATGCTTAACATTCAAAGGGAATCTTCTATCTTTACCTACGAAACGAACACTCCGTTAAAAAGAATGTTTTGCTGAGCTTTCAATATAAATATAAAGGCGTGGTCAGCGCGAAAAGTTACTCTTGGTTTCAAAGCACTTCCGAACATGATAATGATTTCTGTAATAATATTGTTACGTGAAAAATCGAAATTGAAGCCATAAATGTGCCAACATTCGGAGGTATACAATAGGTTATTGGGAATTCGGGAACTCAATATCTTGGTCGAACTGATACAAACATTTTGGTAAAGTAAAAATATGATGGATGACTAAATTTGTAAATTCATGAAAATATTCAATGTACATATTATAGGTAGTTGACTAGCAATTCATGGATCAAAATATACGAAAATTTACGAAAGCACTGAAGCGCTTTGAATAAAATTCGATTTCAGAATAGAATGCTGCACTTTTTTTGACAGTAAAGCGAACAATTGGTCATTTGAAATTCTAAACTTCTAATAAGTTTCTTCTAGTAACTATACCAAGGCTTCTAATAAGGTATATTTAATCAAATGAGTTGCGGATAAAACGTTTACAGTGTAAATTTGAAATAAAACCGCCCATGTAAGTAATTAATATGACTCCTAAGGCAAGACTACATTTTGAGAAACAAAGTTAGTACACAAGTCATAATTTCGTTTAGTCCAAAAACCTGCTGTACCTAAGATTGGAAAACCCCATCAAAGACAGCATTTCTCCCCACTTTCACCACGAAGAGGAATGGATGGTCCACTATGAACTCAGTGTTTTTTGATAGCGCAAAGCTTGCACCAGGACCGTAAAATACTGCAAAAATATTTTATTTATTTACAGTCAAAGTACCTAAGGGTGTTAGACGCCGTTAAATAGAGTGTTACTTTCTTCTTTGAGGATGAAGACAAACGAATGGTTTGCTTTAAATGTGGAGCCCTGCCTTAAGCTATTTAAGTTTATCATGAAATTTGAAAAAAATGATTGTGATGTCGCACATGAAACCAAATATTGTCCTAACTCAAAATTGTGGATGAGAAAACATAATTTGAAAATTTTAGGAAAAGACTAAATGGATTTTATTGCGAATAATGAGGTTATTTTTATTTATACATAATACTTGATTCTCAATTTATAAACGGGAATATCGAAATAATATAATATATTGGTTTCTTTCGGTATTTTTTTTTAATTTTCAAATCGTCTCTCTCAATTGCACAATTTTCAGTTAGGACAGTATTTGGTTTCGTGTGCGATGTATTATGATGAACATAAAAATTGGAAGAAGTGTTTCAGAATTCTTTGTTGATTAGCCCTGCATATTGAGTTGCTACCGAGTAACTTATTGGTTACAATCTTTTACTGATTACGATCATAGTTTTGTTTTTTTAGGCCAAAATATATATTTACAGGTAGATAAATAACAGAATATGAAGAAAATATCTGTTTTGTTGTCCTTTACCATAGAAAAATGTTTTTTCTTTGATTTTGTAAGTTGTACACAAATACATAACTTAAAGACTATTAGGCATGAATATATTATTGAAGGACGGCAATAGAGGGACTACAGAAGTGGTTAAACCTCGAAGATTGCGAAGGACAAAGCAGAATAAGCGACGTATTCAGAACGTATTAAGTATAAGTTCGTTAGCCGGTCAACTACACGCAGCAACCCGGCGTCAATAAATTCACAACAGCCTGGAAAACCCCATTAAAGACAATATTTAATTCTGCTTTTACTAGCTATAACAATGAGTGCCCTAATTAGAACTTGATGCTCCCATGTGGCATATAGCTCATATTAGCACCGTGAACAAAATTAAGAGGGAGCATGCCAAAAAAGTTTTGACGTTAGCTCCGCCCACATTTGTGAGACAAATATATGCCTGAAGTTCGCGTGACATGCGACAGGAGATGTTGAATTTTGCGCATTAAAAGTACCAAATTCGTTTTAGCGGAATAACTCTAAAACTAAGGGGATTAAAAAAAATCCGCAGTGACAGTTGTCGATCATGCATAAATACAATTAATTATCTAATTTTTGTCCTAATAACCTGTAGCATTTTGAGGATGAATCGAAAAAATGTGAAAATTAGAGGTCGTGATTTTTATCTATCGAGGAAACTTTATTGTTTTATGTTTCTGATTAGTGTCTATGCTTGAATATATCGTGTAGTTACTCATACAATATTTTATTTTTAACTTTAAATTGGATATACCCCTCTAAAATCAAATCGAAGATTAGGTATTTTTCCTCTGCTTTTAGCGCTAAAACAAATTTGGTACTTTTAATGCGCAAAATTCAACATCTCCTGTGGCATGTCACGCGAACTTATATTTATCTCACAAATGTGGGCGGAGCCAACGTCAAAACTTTTTTGGCATGCTTCCTCTTAAGTAGGTTTGAAAGAGAAGCAAAGCCCTTAATACCAGGATAGCATGCGTATTTTATGTCTAAAGAAAGTACCTAAGAACGATATATTCCGTTAAAGAATGTGTTATCTCCTTCTTTGAGGAAGAAGACAAAGGGACGGTCTGCTGTAAATTTGGTTTGTTGACGTATTACTGCACTTAAAGTTGCTATCCCGAATGCTGAAAATGACAATGGTGTTGCATAGGTCAACGTGATCGGCAGGCGTACTGAGTGTGATTAAATTATTTTGCTGGTGATTCCTGGATATTAACTGGCTGCCTAATTTCCTAATCCATAATTTACTACTGATCGCAGTTCCATGCATCTTGATGAAAAATCTGCTTGCATAGATAAAAAAATAGCAATGAACGAATGACAAAGTCAAATGTAGTTATGGTCTGAATATTATGCTTTAAAAGTTTGATGAAAGTACCTATGGACGATATATGCCATTAAACAAAATGTTTTCTCCTTCCTTTAGGACGAATACAAACGGGTGGTCCGCTTTGAATTGATTTGGCCGAGGTAATAGCGAGCTTGGTAAAACTGCTACAAATGCTGAAATTGCAAGGAATTGGACTAAATTGGCAAAAATAACGAATAAAAAAGGATCACGGTCATTTGTAATTGTATTTTTTTTTGTAGTAACGTATCCCATATGTGTTTCTATACGTTAGACCTAAGTTCCCTACGAAGCTTTTAACGGACTAGTTTGAGAGCTGTTTCTCATTGAACAAAAAAAAAAGTCATTTAGTAAATATGATATTTATTAAATATGTTAGATACAAATGTAGTACTCGTAAAGTCATTATTTGGAAAATGACCGCAGACTGATCGCAGTGGTAATTATAAGAAAAATATTGAAGAGAGAAAGAAGCATAGAAATACCTCAACAACTATAGAGGTAAAGATGCCTGTTAGACCGGCACAATGTATTACCCCGTGCAAAATAAATATTTCTAATAACATGCTTTTATAGGCAAGATTACCTAAAAGTTAAAAACTCCGTTAAAGAGAATGTATTGTCCTCTCTTCAGTAAGAAGACGAACGAATGATTCGCTGTAAACTCTGCTTTCTGATACAGAACTAAGCTTTCTACGATAAAGACAGCTGGAATTATAAAGTTTCATTGTTATTACTTTGTTTTGCTCAATAATAATACCACTAAAATAAGACGCGAATGTAAGATATGGAAAAGTCAAGTACCGCGTTATTTTTCTAACACATAGTTGTTAAAACTGAGAAAAAAACATCTACATACATAATTATGTATAGACAAATTTCATTTAATTCTGATGATCTTGGTTTAGAAATTATTGTCTAGAGACTAGCGAGATAATAGGAATAAACCTTTACAATGTTATATGTTAGTTTCACGCTACGCTTCTGGGCCTTGCTAAATGCATAATAGTTGCGACAAATGTATAATTCTATCTAAAAAGGTTCAACGATGAGCAAAATCATATTAATTTAATGTGGTTGATGAGCGGTGATTCTCAATTTAGTTATTAAGTACTTTGGTCGTGGTTAATTTTAGTCATGTTTTGTATGGAACATAAATATCGTTGATATTTTTGTAAGGACAACTTTTTGATATTTGCTACATGTAACCGATGGAACACACATGATGCAAGACACATGCTTTACTTTAAAGTATTTTATTTGTGTGAAGTACCAAATTTCGAAAAACTCCACTAAATATTATATCCTTTTTGAGCTTTAACACAAATACAAAGGGGTGATCTGCTCGAAATTGTAGCTCGAGGAAGAAAGCCAAACCGCTTCGCGTTTCTACGAGTATTTCTGTAATTTAGAAAGGGATCCTGTTGAGAAATTTATGTTTTGAGAATAAAATTAATCTCTATAATAGCTGATATAACGCACTGACGTCAGCGTTCATTCTTCGTTTGATCATATGTTATAACGTATTCCGACTCTGGAAAATGATTTCTTTATTTTTCTATTAGTGGTTATGTTGTAGTTTAGTTTTTTACTATATCTGGTTTGTGTTTATTAAAGTAAGTATAAATTCTCTCTATCTCAACGTTAAATGCATTTTTGTAGCCGTATTTACTACATATTTTTAAAAGTTAAGTAAAGTTAACGTTAAATGTTCTTGTGTTACTTTCTAAAACAAATGTAACAGAACAGGTATTCGGTTTCAACGTCTGCTCCTAGGTATTCGAGGACACATATAGGTATATCTTATATTAAATACGCAACATTTTTTTTTCATTCAATATCTGTTTATATGTCAGTACAGCTTAAAGATTCATTCGAGACTGGACAATACCAGAAAATGCCATAACAACTATACTCATATTAACTCATAAGGTGTAGTGTGAACTCCAAAGGCGTGTTAAAATGAACAAACCCGTCAAACCAAAGTAGGGTTGAAATGGTATAGCAAGATATTATAAGTTCAATTGCCAGCTCGAGTATTCTAAAGCACATAAATATTTACGGTCAAAATTGGGAAGCTATGACCCCGGTGATAACATTTCCGTTTAAAAGTGGACGATTCCCGTAAAGAGTGTAAATTATGTTGTCTTTAGCAAAAAGCCAAACGGGTGGTCTGCCTTGAATGTCTTTGATAAATTTGGAGGGAGGGAACGCGACTCGAAAAATCCTGAAAAATTAATTTAGTTTTTTTCTCAATCATATTACGTCTGTGTTTTCATTAGACATTTACTAAACTAAGCAGGAACAATTTCTAATAAAAATAATAACTTTCGGCTACCAGTAGAGTGAAATAATTTCCCGCCTCTATGTAAAATGAAAAAAAAATCCATTCATTTTTCATCACTATTTGTCTTTTTTATAAAACTGAATAAAAAAATGTTAATTTATCTCTTTAAGACATGGTTGTATAATTCATGCAATTTTGTTAACAACAAATTTCCAAACTAGCACATACATTTATCATGCCTAAATGCTGCATTTTGATTATGTATCTACCTGCCCAAAATAATCAGTTCACGTTTATTAATTTTACTTTCTATTGACATATACCAATATCAACATAAAATAAGTTCAATTGACAGGTCGACTATTGTCAAGCACATACATATGTATTTACGGTCACAACAGCGGAAACTGTGCCCCGGTGGTGATGTTTTCGTTTAAAAGAGTATTTACTATTCAATTAATTTACAGTATTCTGACGGTTGTTTATTCCATATGCCACCACAGCCTTTGCGGCACTGTCTCTTAAATCTTAGGCTATCGATACAAATGCTTAACATACTTACACATCACGCTGTAACTACGAAATGTATAAAGACTGTATTCATTAAGTAGAGCTTTATGTATTAACTTGCATGTAATATTAACGGAGAATTGTTGCAATAGTAGTAGAAAATTGGAAGAGTGTATGCCTTAATGTTTAAAATTTATTTATTTTTTCTTTTTATCTATTTGCTAATATTTTTTTACTAAAAGGCGTCTATGTAAACTTAAAGAAAATATGAATAAATTGTATTAAATAACATTTGTTACTACTCAAAATTTTTACTGTAACTGATTATTTTGAAACTAACGCTATAATCAAAATGCAGCATTTTAGCATGACAAATATATGTGATAGCTTTGATATTTGTTATTAAGATTAGCATGAGTTACATAAACAACGATATATTAAAGAACATAAAATCAAAATTGTTTCATTCAGTGTTATCAACAAGACAACATTGCATACGTTATGTACATATTAATCTGTTAATGTATAGATTTCATATTTAATTTACATTACGTGGGAAATTAATTTATGGTACTGGTAGCCGAAAGTTATTATTTTTATTGGAAATGTTCCTAGTTTAGTAAGGCGTACCCAATGAAAATATAGACGTAGTGTGATTGAGAAAAAAAAAACTACATTAATTTTTCAGGATTTTGGGAGTCGCGTCCCTCCGAAGTTACCAAAGACATTCAAGGCAGACCATCCCTTTGGCTTTTTGCTCAAGACGACACAATTTACTCTCTTTGCGGGAATTTAAATATGTATAACAATAACGCTTTACGTCTCAACTTAAAATGCCTCTTTATAATGAGTCTGAAATGTGTATTTTTTAAGGAAACGTGTTTTTCACTAACTGCTAATAACAAAAACTGAAAACCTGACTGAACTAAAATAATCAAGCAAGTTTTCCCCAAAACTATTCTCAGTAAATATCAAAAGTGAAACGATGCTAAGGTCATACCAACTTATTGATAGATAAATTTGTTATAATTCAATATATCTTCCGATGAATATAAAGTCATCTTTATTTCTGATTATCTTTGTTGTGCAATCAATCAGTTACCAGTAACCATTTCTAAAAACATTTTGCAAAGAAATTTATTTTTTGTTTAAGTTAACACCAGCTACATTAGTTTCTCATGCGACAACTGTAGTACTTTTGTTCAACAGGTATTTTTTTTACAAAACAACTTTAGACACATTTAAAGCTGTTTTCAAACATGAACATGCTTAACATTTAAATGGTATCTTCGATCTTTTACCTATTAAACGAACACTCCATTAAAAATAATATTTTAATGGAGTTTAATGGACTCTTGGTAGTAATGCACTTCCATTCATGATAATGACCTCTGTAATAATATTGTTACGTTTATTATTAATCGAAATTGAAGCCATAAATGTACCAACATTGGAAGGTCTACGAATTCATGTACCTACTGTACTTTGGTTATTGGAAGTTAGAAACGGAATTCCAATAGCTAGGTTAAAGTGGTACAAACATTTTGGTAAAATGAAACTATGTCAATACATTACATTTTAAATTCCCGAAAATATTGAATAAACTGAATATACAATATGAATATTGAAATTATTGAATACATTATTAGCCAAATCTACTACTACGAAGCTTATGAACAGACTTAAGAAGGAGTTCGCTAAAGTGCCTTGAATAAAATGCCGATTTTTCTTTCTTTTTTTTCTTGACTCTTCGCGGTCAGCGTTTCAGCTACTTACAAGGTTTAGAATTTTAGAATAGAATGCTGCAATGACAATTGTGAATCTTTGGCGCTGAATTTTTACTGTCATTCTTTTGACTATAAAACGAACAGTTGGTTATTTCGCCATTTTCACAAAGAGACAAAAATAAATACCGTACTTGAAAATTATGTACAGAGTTATTTTTGATTATCGTGTGAATTGAAAAAGGCAATATTTCTTGACGAATATTTCTGAAATTGAATGATGAATAATTATTTAAGTACATGGAAAATATTATTATGGTACTTTGAAGTAGAATGCTGCGCACAAAGCAAGATCTACAGTGCAAATTTGAAACAAAAAGACCACGAAATTAATATGACTCCCAAAAGCAAGAAAGATTGTAGTACTGATTGCAGTTCCATGCATTATCTTGATGAAAATTCTACTTGATGAACAATTAATCTGTTGAAATGACAATGTAAAATACATTTATCACCTGAATATTAAGCTTTAAAAGTTTGATGCAAGTACCTAGGCACGATATACGCCGTTAAACAGAATGTTTTTTCCTTCCTTCAGGACGAATACAAACGGGTGGTCCGCTTTGAATTCACTTGGCCGGGTTATAGCAGCACTTGTGAAAACTGCTACAAATGCTGAAATTGCAAGCAATTGGACTAAATTGACAAAAATAACGAAGGAAAAAAGAAAGCATGATAATAATTTTTGATTGTTTGTTTTTTTTTGTAGTAACGTATCCCAAATGCGCTCTACACGAAGACCTATGTTCTTTATGAAAATCTCAATGGACTGGTTTGAGAGCTATGATTTCCTTATAGACCAAAAAAATGTTGTTTTGTTAATATTATGTAGATTTATTATATTTTTTACTTATTACGCATTGATAGATATTTATTGAATATGTTAGACACAAATTATTTATTGTTCTTGTTCTTGTTCTTTCCACCTTAACAATACATTTGAAAGGGTAATTAAAGTAAAGAACATCGTACAGTGAAATTGCGAGGTGGAAGATTGGTGCCTAAACTACTGGACCTGCACTAAAGGTCACCAGGTATTCACCACTGGACCTCAATGATAGAATATTAGGAAAGTGATTATATGTGAATATTAGGAGTGAAAAGTAGGTATAATGGTTTAAGATATGTACAACGCGTCCGTGCATGTACATGTACATGCACTGTGTGTGTGTGTGTGT
>NW_020654748.1:7824878-7835910 GCF_003589595.1 Hyposmocoma kahamanoa
GTGTGTGTGTGTGTGTGTGTGTGTGTGTGTGTGTGTGTGTGTGTGTGATGTGTGCCTGAGTGAGTGAACAGAAAAGACTGAAACGTTTAATAGAGTGATGAGTGAAAATAAATAAGTAGTATATAATAAAAGTCATATAGTAAATAATATAGTAAAAGTCATTAAATGGGAAATAATCTAAGACTGATCGCAATTGTGATTATTATAAAAATATTGCAGAGAGAAAGCAAAATCGTAATTATCGTCCGTGCAAAATAAATAAGAACAAGTTTTCATAAATAAGCGTACATAAAATTGAAAAACTCCGTTAAAGACATTGTTTCGTCCTCTTTTTAATAAGAAGACGAACGAATGATTCGCTGTAGACTCTGCTTGCTGATACTAAGCTAAGCTTTCTACGACAAAGACAGCTGGAATTATAGAGTTACATTATTATTAATTTCTTTTGCTTTCATAATACCTCTACATAAACGGCGAAGGCAAGATACGGAAAAGTCTAGTACGACATTGTTACTCTAATATATAAGTTGCTACAACTAAGAAAAAATACGTCTACATGCATACATAATTATGTATAGACAAATTTCTCTTAATTCTAATGATCTTGTTTTATAAATTATTGTCGAGCGACTAGCGAGACAATAGGAATAAACCTTTACAATGTTCTATGTTAGTATTACGCTACGCTAACCTTTCTAAATGCATAATAGTTGCGACAAATGAATAATTCGGTCTAAAAAAGTTCAATGATGAAGAAAATCATTAATTTAATGTGGTTGACGAGCGGTGATTCTCAATTTAGTTATTAAGTACTTTGGTCGTGGTTAATTTTAGTCATGTTCTGTATGGAACATAAATATCGTTGATATTATTGTGAGGACAACTTTTTGATATCTGCTACACGTAACCGATGGAACACACATGATGCAAGACACATGCTTTATTTACTTCAAAGTATTTTATTTGTATAAAAAGCCTCTTCACAACGATTAATGAGTTTATTTAAATGTGTACACTAACTTTTGATAATAAAAACCGAAACCCTGACTAAACCAAAATAGTCTAGCAAGTTTCCTTTCAAACCATTCCCACTAAATATCAAAAGTGAAACGATGCTAAGGTCATATCAAGTTATTGATAGATGACTTCGCTATTCTTCTATATATCTTCTGATGAATATAAATTCATTTTTATTTTTGATTGTTTGTCTAGTAGTAATTAATCAGTTACCAATAACCATTTCTGAAAACTTTTTGCATTAATATCATTGACTTACAAATAAATGGACGACGGGTCTAATACAAAAACCACGAAAAAAATGTCCCAAGTCAACCTATTCGAAATTTAAATTGTAATGTCATCGCAGTATCGCGCTGTCAGTCGAACAAATAAAGACTAAAGCGGAGTTTGGCGCTCTGTATACGATTTTAGCGCCTTACAAGTGCGGACACTTTTTAGCGCGGACCCGACGTCCATATAATTGTAAGTCAATGATTAATATTTATTTTTTGCTTAAGTCAACATCAGGTACGTCAGATTCTGATACGACAACTGTAGTACAGGGTCAACAGCACGCCAAGCTTGACACTTAAGACTTTAATATAACTCTATGCCGCTTCCGATAAAAACGGTCCAAAGTACAAAGTGTCAAGCTTGATGTGCTTTTGACAGTACGTTTGTTCAACAGGTATGTTTTGAAATTAATTTCTTTTAACTCTGTAATAATTATAATAATTCATGTTTAGGCTGATGGCTTTGCCAAAGCCTTAATAAACTAAAAAAAAATTCTTTGGGTTGTCGACACCCGCGAATCAGCTGCTGCTCTGTGATTGACCAGTGGTGCAGTCCTCCGCAAACGTTCCTTGTTCCTTGCGTGGAAATATCAAGCTTCTTAGATATCAAACTCACGCAACGCAATGCGCGAAGCGAGTCACGTAAGCAAACGAAAAACGCAAATGAGAGACTCATGAACCCGCTATCAAAGCTGTTTTCAAACATGAACATGCTTAACATCTATATGATATCTTCGATATTTTACCTATAAAACGTATACTCCGTTAAAAATAATATTTTGATGTGCTCTCAATATAAATATAAAGGCGTTGTCAGCGTGAAACGTTACTCTCTGTCTTGGTCGTAACGCACTGCCCTTCATGATAACGATTTCTGTAATAATATTGTTACGTTTATGAAAAATTGAAATTGAAGTCATAAATGTAAACATTGGAAGGTCTACGAATTCATGTACCTACTTTACCTTGGTTATTGGAAGTTACAAATGGGATTCCAATAGCTTGGTTGAAGTAGCACAAAATATTGAATAATTACACAAATACGTTAATAGCCAATCTACGATTAAAACAAGTGGAAGCTTAATAAGAAGAATTAAGAAGTTCGCTGAAGTATCTTGAATAAAATTCCGAACTTTTTGTTTCTTATCGAGTTCTTAGGTTTTCGCGATTGTTACACACAGGAAATGAAACTATTTTTCCGGATTTAAATCGCGTATATTTGTTTTTTCAAATATACCGACGATTCGGGCTTTACAGGTCCCATGGTCACGGTTGAATTTTTCTTTCTTTTTTTTCGACTCTTCACGGTCAGCGTTTTAGCCACTTACAAGATTTAGAATAGAATGCTGCAATGACAATTGTGAATCTCTGGCAATGAATTTTCGCTGTCATTTTTTTGACTATAAAATTCTAAACTTCTAATGAAAGAAACCAAAAATGAGACAAAAAGGAATTCTGTAATTGTAAATTACAGAATTATAAAGAACATATACAAAGTTAATTTTGATTCTCGTGTGAATTGAAAGAGTTAATTTTTTTTTAGGAATATTTCTAATATTGAATGATGAATAATTTATTTACATGGAAAATATTATTTTTATTCTTTGAAGTTGAGAGCTGCGCACAAAGTAAGTTCTACAGTGCAAATTTGAAACAAAACGGCTCATGAAATTAATATGACTCCAAAAGCAAGAAAGAATGTAGTACTGATTGCAGTTCCGTGCATTATCTTGATGAAAATTCTACTTGATGAACAATTAATCTGTTGAAATAGTTTCATATCAAACGAACTGTCACAAGTGAGGCAAAAATCAAATTCATGTAGGCTAGTTTTAGTAGTAGGTTAATTTTCGGTTTTAGTGAATATTTATATAAAAATACAAGTTGAAACGCGTTACTTCCTTGTGGAATGTGATGTTAGTATCTATTTTATGTTTGTCTGATGTATTTTTTTTTTGTATGTATTTTTACTCATTTACCGCACATTTCGTCATTTTTAACCAAAATTCTTGAGCTGTTTGCGGTGCAAGTTGACCTTGAGCAATGACGGCCCGCCCGCTCGTGTAGGCCCTTTGGGAGCGCTTTAATTTGCCTCACTTAGCGTGTGCGGACTAGGTTTCTATGCGTTATTAGTCTAAGTTTATCACCTGAATCTTAAGCTTTACAAGTTTGATGCAAATACCTAGGGACGATGTACGCCGTTAAACAGAATGATTTCTCCTTCCTTCAGGACGAATACAAACGGGTGGTCCGCTTTGAATTCACTTGGCCGGGTTATAGCAGCACTTGTGAAAACTGCTACAAATGCTGACGGCTTATAAAATTAATATGACTCCAAAAGCAAGAAAGAATGTAGTACTGATTGCAGTTCCGTGCATTATCTTGATGAAAATTGTATTTGATGAACAAATGTGTTAAAATGACAATGCAAAATGCAGTTAGCACCTGAATATTATGCTATAAAAATTTTGATGAAAATACCTAAGGATGATATACGCCGTTAAACAGAATGTTGTCTCCTTTCTTCAGGACAAATATAAACGGGTGGTTTGCTTTGAATTCACTTGGCTGGGTAAAACTTGTTAAATATACTACAAATCCTGAAATTACAAGCAATTGGACTAAATTAATAAGTGGACTAAATTGAGAGAAATGTCATTAAAGTTTTGTACATAGTACTTTAATCAGTGTTATAATTCTGTACACTGATATTTATTGAGTTTCAAAAAAGAACATTGTATTTTTGCAAATTAAAATATCAAACTTGACACTACTCAAACGCTCTACTGCCTCCAGTAGTTAAATTGGCTTAAAGATCTTGCAATTGGGCCATAAACCTTCAATAAGAAAAAGGCAGTACATGGCCACTTTTATTCTATCTCTTTGGTTTTTGTTTTGTAGCGTTTTTTTAGCTTTCGTCTAATGGAACGTTTGCCTACCCAATTATATGGGTAAACATTTATTTTTAAAAAAATGGGTTTGTTGTCATGGGTTGAACAAAACATACATTAAATACTGGTTGAGTTTCGTTATTTTATTTACTCGAACCCTCATTATGCAACCATTGCATAGAATCTTAGAGCATATAGGACGGGATAGGGATGATTTGTTTGCCACAATTTAATGGCCCAAAAATTATCCATATTCAGCTTCTACTTGAAATAACAAAATGTATCATATTTATAGCTTTTAGTGAAAACTACTTGAACACAAGAGTGATGGAGTAGTCTTAATGTCAATATTAATTCATTTTACAGTATTATGTTGAATTTTATATGAATTCACTTCAAGTAATAAGAGTTGTGCAGATATGTAGGTAAAATAGCTGTGTCTCTCTGTTGGTAGTTATGACGTGCTGTAAGAAATGTATCGATGTTTTGAATTTCTGGATTCCAACTAGAAGTAAACTCGAAGATTTATAATCTCGAAAACCGATTTATAATAAAACCGTTATGCATTCAGGGGATTTTGGTTGTTTATTACAGAGAAAAGATTAACTTAGTTTGTTTTGTAATATTCCCAAAATACCTAAAAAAGTACATTTGGGATTACAAAAATTCGAGCAAACATTACTTCGGGCAAATGTATTTTCGGACTTCTGATTGATAACTTCAAACAGTAAAACGAATACAACAATATTTTGTTAGTTATTTATTACTAAGATTTAATAAAAAGTCATTTTAAAAATAAGATTAATAAATCAACTCTATAGTTTTTTTGTTCTAAATCTAAATATTTCAATCGCTTGAGCATATCTTGTGTAGGATAAGGACAATTAGCTATTTGGTTATTTTTATTGCTTTTGTAATTTATTTGTATTCTATGCATGTACTCGTATATGTACTTTTTATTTTTTCTTACAGTATGTCATGATTTATGATGATTTATATTAAACAATTACAATTTATTTTCATTATTTATAATTTATTACATTATTATTTAATATACAATATGACGGAAAAGTCAATTTGAATAAACTTCGTTACATAACCTGTCGATAAAAATAGGAGCTAATAAAGCGCGTCGCTTCTCTATAACGAAAAAAACAGCGTCCATGAAGTACTGCATTTTTTAATCTATAGTTGCCTGTTAGTAATTAGGGAACTTCATAGGCATGCTTATGTCAAATATTCGAATGTTTTCAAATATTTTTTTATGTATTCGTTGAATTGAATCAATGTGATCATTGTGAAAAAAATGTCATAAAATAGAAAATTTGCAATTAATGTAAAAAATAGGCTTATGTATGGATGTAATTCCACCCTTGGCTAGACTGGATGCAGCAAAGATTTTTTTGCAAGTTTGTATAGCGCAAGACGACATGTTTCGTGGAGTACTTGATGCGGTAAATTCGATATTGGAAATGAAAAAACATCGATTTGAAAGTAGTGTTCATTGTGCGATAGTTGTTTTGTGCTTGTACCTTGACAGAGGGGATTGCCTATCGATGATGCCTCCAGTCCTATATGCTCTAAGCATAGAATACTTTTCAGCTCAGTGGCGAGTACCAATAATAGAATTTTCATTCAGAAACAGAAAGGGTCTTTTAATAAACGGTTTATGAAATCATAATTGACAGATTAAAGTACAGGAGCAGAACAAGTAAATTACGACATTGCTACTCCAATATCTATGTTGTACAACAAAGAAAAAAATATATCTACATACATTTATTCATAACAATGATCTTGTTCTAAAAGTGATTGTCTAGCGTGATAATAGGAATGAACCTTAACAATGTTATATGTTAGTATTACGTTACGCTTCTGGACCTTTTGAACCTTCTCGTGTACATAAATGCATAGTGCAAATTAATTACGATAAATGAATAATTGTATCTAAAAGTTATTGAACCTTGATGAACAAAATCATATTAATTTAATGTGGGTGATGAGCGGTTAACCAGAATTTAATATCTTAAGTAAGTACTTTGATTATGGTTAATTTTAATCGTGTTCTGTATGGAACAGAAATATCATTGATGTTGTTGTAACTAACTTTCTGATATGTACTACATGTAACCGATGGAACACACATGATGCAAGACACATGCTTTACTTTAGAGTATTTATTTGTTTAAAGTACCTAATTCCCAAAAACTCCGCTAAATATTACATCCTTTTTGAGCTTTAGGACAAATACGAACGGGCGATCTGCTCGAAATTGTTGCTTGAAGAAGAAAACGAAACCACTTCGCCTTTCTACGAATATTGCTGTAATTTAAAAAGAAATTCTGTTGAGAAATTTTTGTTGTGGGAATGGCGACTAGTTTATTAATATCTAAAATAGAAGATGTTATTTCTTTTGCGCTCTGACGTCAGTGTTCATTGTTTATTTGGCCGATTCTTGCAAAGTATTCGCAATCGGACGAAAAATTTCGTTTTTATTTTTGTTAATACAAATTTGGTTATAATCTAGTCAATTTTATGCATATGGAACTACATACATAATTATTTTTTTTTATAATATCCCATTTTAATATCTCAATACTAAACGTATTTTTGTAGCAGTAATTACTAAAATATTGATAAAATATTTATTTTCATTTCACATACTTTTTTTTTATTTATAGTCTCATTTTATACATGTACTTTACTATATATTTTGTATGTATTCTATTAGTGTATCAACATTTACTTAAAATATGTAAGTATATGTATTCGTACGTATATTTGATATAATAAACCTATCCTTGTAATTATTGAGTATGTAGATTTCAATTTCATGATTTATTAACTTTTTTTGCCAATCCAGGAGCCAACTTTCCTATTCTTCTTATTCAAAGGATAGTTGGAAGAAATCCCGTTAACGTTTTAATTTTTTGTAAAAATTTGTAAATTGTTTTGTTGTACAATAAAGTGTTTACATACATACACATTTGTACAAGTAAATAAAGCTAACGTTAAATTTTCTTATCCTCTTATGTTACTTTCTACAACAAATCTAATAGAACAGTTGTTCGGCCTCGACGTCTGCTTCAAGGTAATTACATCTTATTTCAAATTACGCAATATTTTTTTTTTAATTCAAAATCAGTTCATATATCAGTAAAGCATAAAGATTCATTCTAGACTGGACAATGCCATAAAGAAAATGACATAATAACTATACTCATATGAACGCATACGGTGTAGTGTGAACTCCAAAGGCGTGTTAAAATGAACAAACCCGTTAAAAAGCGTGTTGAAATGGTATAGCAAGATATTATAAGTTCAATTGCCAGCTCGAGTATTTTAAAGCATATAAATATTTACGGTCAAAATTGGGAAACTATGACCCCGGTCAAAAATTTCCGTTTAAAAGTGGACGATTCCCGTAAAGAGAGTAAATTACGTTGTCTTTAGCAAAAAGCCAAACGGATGGTCTTCTTGAATGTCTTTGGTAAATTTGGAGGGAGAGACGCGACTCGAAAAATCCTGAAAAATTAATTTAGTTTTTTTCTCAATCGTCTGTGTTTTCATTAGACATTTACTAAACTAAGCAGGAACAATTTCTAATAAAAATAATAACTTTCGGCTATCAGTAGAGTGAAATAATTTCCCGCCTCTATGTAAAATGAAAATGAAATCCGTTCATTTTTTTTCACCATTATTTGTCGTTTTTATAAAACTGAATAAAAAATGTTAATTTATCTCATTAAGACATGGTTGTATAATTCATGCAATTTTGTTAACAGCAAATTTCCAAGCTATCACATACATTTATCATGCAAAAATGCTGTATTTTGATTATGTAACTACCTGAATAAAATAATTAGTTTATTAACGTTTATTAATTTTACTTTCTATTGACATTTAATTGTATAAGATCCCGTCAAAAAGAATATTGTTCCCTTTCATAAGAAAGAATACGAAAGGATGATTCGCAATAAAAGTGGCGGGACTGGTAGTGTACCCGCTATAACCGATTGCAAATTCTGAAAATAGAATAAAAACTGTGCCACGTAGTGAAAGATACGTAGTAGTTAACCTGTTTCACGAATTATAAGCTAACGGAATATTTATGCTAGGGAAAGAATTAAAACCTTATAGTCAATGATACACAAGGTGTTTTAAGCTATATAACCGCTAAAGCTTTTCGTATTTTAGTAATTTGAATACGTCATGAGTTTCGAAGTAAAAAACATAAAACTAAGTATTTCTACAGACTACGATATTGTCAAAAAATAATTGATCAAATTTCACTGCAAATTATTACACAATTTTTTTTTTAAATTATCAACAATCCCTTAAACTGGTTTTCATAACAATGGCCGGGCGCTGCCACTTCTTGATTGCAACGTTCCGGCAGCACTCTAAATGCGTGTTGTACCTCAAGTGACTCATTGAGCTTTCAAAAAGTATCTTGCAATACTATTGTAAAAACAGGCGAATAGAAAAGACTGTTAATGCATAATAACTGCAATACATCTCCAAGAAATATATGAAACGAAGAAAATACCCAATTAAAAAAATTACACGTTTGGAAATAATGGTAGATACGACCCCTACGACCATTTTCTGTTTCACTGTCAACTCAACGAATAAGTAACCAGTCTTCTACTACCAACGCTTCAACTTGTGCAGTAAAGCAATCCCAATTGATGTTTCAAGAACTTCAGGTAAGGTAGAGGCTATTCTAAAATACTATTTATTATGTCTGTCTTTAAGGACAATCAAAACTGGGGGATTCACTTTAAACTCTATAGACTGTAGAAATATAAAATCGTCCACTTTGAAATAATTTATATGCCATCATTTATAATAATTACCTACTCCATAAAAAATAAAAAAATAAAAAAAACACTATTTTACTACTTCATGATCATTATTTACAACGTATATTGCAATAAAGAAATAAACAATGAAGCCATAACAAGTGGTACAGCAATTCAAAAATAAAGGAAAAACTATTTAATGAATTGACGATACAGAAGGATTCCACAAAATTATCGCAACCTGAGATGAAATACACAAACCAAGACTTTCATGTACATTTATGTACTGTTTTTCCACTAATGTACAATTATAACAATATCAACAAAATACCTATTGCATATATTTTCCTGAAAGTAAAGTTGTACGTCCAATGTTTAAAGCATAACAAAACGGCTTATCTGCTATAAATCATGCTGTAAGGGGAGGAATCACTACTAATGCTGAACCTACTGTACCTTCAAATTCTGAAATGAAATACCGTAAACATACTTTTAATTTTTTACAAAAATCAGCACGTTACACTATACCAAATTTTTTATATAGGTGTACCCACTCACATTTAAAGATATATCGAAAATAAGATGACATTAATGTTAACGAAATAAATAAAAAATCGGAAACAAAAACAGATAGCCCCTAAAAATAAATTCGAATAAAAAAAAATTGGTTTTGTTACTTTCGGCACTAAATAACATGAAAATTTGCTAAATTTGCTAATCTTTTGACGATGACTGGTGGTTATGATGTAAACAGATCTACAGTAATATTTGATGTTCCATTAAGTATTGTTGATTTTTTTGTAAAATTGTTTAGACTATTGAATTATTTCCTATATAAACGGGATTACATTACTTAAATATACTTTAATATGTGTATCAAACTGAACAAGGATACAGCTTTCGTACTTACTACGTGAATATAGTTACGAGTATATACGACTGGTATTATAGAACAAAATGAATATTGCAGTATGTAGTATATATAGAATAGTAGTATTTTTTGTCTATTGCGCTGGTGTAACTTATGCAGGATGGTGCAAATGTTATAAGTACCTAATCACTTAGAATTTGATTTTTACATATCTATAATTCAGTGTTTGGTATAAATCCTCCAACGAAATTTGTGGGAATAAATATGAGATTGTGCAGTTTTCCGCAATTCATAATTGAATAGAGGAAGAAGTGTTAAAATAAATTGTGGAATAACATGATATTGACTTAAAAGGTACTTTTAGTGCATTAAACGTAAGTTCGGTAAATTTCATTCTCATTAACTTCAGGGATCCCTCAAAAAGATAATATGGTTTGTGACATGAAAACATAATTATTCTATATTGCACTTACCACCATATTTAATGTTATAAAAATACTAAACATGCCTTTTCTGTGCGACTGCGTAAATAAGGAAATTGATGTAATTGTATCGATAGTAGTTTAAAGGCTCGGTTTAGACTTCTCCGAACGGGCAAATTCATTTAAGACGATGCAACTGTCCATAGACTTAGGGTAGGTAGGTTCTCAGTTTAATTTAGTCTAGTCTAGTCTTAGGTGCTAGTCAAAGAGTAAGAGTAGAGGAACACAAATCTCGTGGCTTTACATGAAGACAAGAATTGTCTAATCTTAAAAGTTAGAAGATTGTCATATCCAAATAGAAAAAAGCTTACCGTTTGCAGCAGCTGCTTCAGCACCTTCTTCATTGACTTCAATGAATGCCTTTTGGATGGCTTTACTTACAAACAAATTTCCTTCGCCCTTTAACAAACGACTCAGTTGGGCTTGTTGAGGGTCGAAAACACGTTTCACATCCATCTGAAAATATTTAATTCATGAATTTAATTTAATTGTCACGTCATGTTCGTAATGCATTTATACTTTTCATTGGAAGACCAACATGTACTTTCTATTTAGATTATTTTTGACGAAAAGACGAAAACTGCCATTTATTTATTGCACATACAAGTACGTGCAGCTCATGTCTTTTGTTTAAATGTTTGTTTGTTATTGGTACTTAAGTTTGCTGCGTTCTTGTGTTATAAATGTAATT
>NW_020654748.1:7835920-7871943 GCF_003589595.1 Hyposmocoma kahamanoa
CGATAAGAAAATTTATATTATTTGTAAATAATGCCTTTAATCGGTATTGTACGCTTCTATGGATAAATAACATTCACCTATCCAAACCATAATATAATAAACCATATAATACTTATGTATTGACACTTGGTATTAAAAGAAAATCCTACACTGTGGAGTATTACTAACAGTGACTGATGCTTATGTTGCATTCATAAGAACCATTTTGACATTTTCACGACTCCCGCGGTCGAGTGGCTTGCACATCGGTTTTCATGGTGTCGCCATCTCTGAAGTTCCAGGTTTGAACTTCTTTCGGGGATCGCCCCGGCCGAGTCAATGTAATTTAAAAAAAAACTTTTCTATATTGTCTCGGGTGTGGATGCTTGTGGTCGTCGTCGTTGTTTCAGATTTCCATAAAACAAGTGCACTTATTTTGATATGTGTATGATCTAATATTTAATATTAGATCTGATATGATCTGGGAGTGTCCAACATTTAATATTTATAGGAACTGTAAATAGGTTGTCGTCGTCTACTTATGTCCTGGTTTGATTTAGGTGCCTAGGTAAATTGGCTAGTTATGACAGTTACATTATTGTCAATGCTTACCTTTAGAAGGACGTCTTTAAGATCAGTCTTGGTTTCAATCTTGAATTTGGGCAAAGAGACGTTGACATCAAAAGTGTACATCTTTGATGTGGCTGATTCCAAGGCGGAAGGATCTTTAAGTTTGTCTACGAGAGCCGCAATGCCGTCAACTTCTTTAGGTAGAATTACTATGAAAGAGGCTTCACCTCCTTCGTAAGGCATCTCCAACAACTAAAAGTGATGTTTATGGAAGTAAGTATTATAAATCAGTATAAAAATATTTTATATAAAATAATACTAGGAATTAGAGAGATGGTGATTTTACATAACTCAAGCTGATAACGGGTATAATGTTCTTTAAACTTGCTTAGTTATATTACCTGAGCATTCAACTCGTCGCTATCAGCATATTTGAAGTCGCCTTGTACGTGCATCATTGGAACTTTGATTGTTTTGTCTTTGGAGACGTGGAAGTCTTCGTCCTTCGTGCTTTCCTTTTTGAAAGGGCTGTCCCATTTACCCTGAAATTTATAAACACATATAAGAATAATTGTCAGTGAAATAGAATGATGCCAATTGGAGTTTATAAATATACATAATTTATAAAATCTATTACAGTCAGATATTTCCTTTTCATTTGTACACCGAGCACTTGAATCTTTTCTATACTTTGTACCTTGACTTACCTTGATTTACCTTGAAATAAATTTACTTGGCTTACCTTGAAATAAATAGCGTTGACGAGTACACTGCGGGTGTCGGAACTTAAGTCATCAGCTGACACTAAATCTTTGATACGGTTGTTGGTTTGGTCTTCAACCTGCGAAGGAGTACGATTTTTAATACACGCAGCAATTTCAAACGACAAACATTTATTAGATATTGTTTAGAAAAGGATGGAACTGTTTACCCAAGTATTGATTTCCTTTGCTGTTTCCGTGCTCTTCGTGAAATCGACATTCTTCACTTCAGAGTTGAAGATATCTTTGGTGATCGCAGAAAATTCAGGATTCAATTCGGAACCATCAGCAACATATATTTTGCTAGCTGTTTTGAGCTCGACACCTTTCACTGATTTCAGCTCTTCATTCAAACGAGGAAATACAAGTTTTGTCTAAAAAGGAAAAAACGACTGGTTAATCGAGATCGAGTTGACAGGTGTCGTTTTGTGCCAACGCACAAAAATTCTGACATGCTTCGACCATTGGTAATAAAATGTGAGATCGTCTTTCATTTAAATGCATCAAACTTGTCAGAATTTACTTACAACGTTATCGTTGGGCAGACCAATAGCCTTGAGAAGCTCGTCATGGGATGCGCCCTCCGACGCCAAGCTAAGTTGAGCCAGAGGAGTCAACACAGAGAACGCAGACAATACCACACTTTTATCCGGGTTGCTCTTTACCACTTCCTGCAATATAAAAAGCTATTTTTATATCTTTACATGAGTATTTATTTATAACGAAATATTAGAAGAAATTTGAAAAGATATAATATCTGCAACAACTTCAAAAGAATGCAGTCTATAACTGCAAGTTAAATATACTATAGGTGCTTTTTCGTAATGGACCATTGTGTTCTACCTCCTTATGGGTAATATGTTTTTCAAATATTTTATCAAGAGTAGAAATTTCTGAGAAATACTAACTAAAATTTCTGTTACTGTTTCTGAAAATTTGTAATTTACTTTGTGGTACAATAAAGTATTTAAATAATAATAATAAAATTCCGTAGTACCAACAGGAACAAAATACAGGTAATTTTGGGAACGTCGCGTCGCTTAGCTATTCTAATTATTTTCAAACCTGCGTAGAACAATTTACAGAATCTCGTTTCAACGGTTGGGAAATTAAATTTTCTTTGCAGCATGATATTTTTGTAAGATACGAAGTTTAGTTGATAGATGATTGAATGATTGAACGAGCTTACATTTGATGTGTTTTTTAATTAGTGTCAATTTTTCCTATACGTATGTAATACTCACCTTAAACGAAAAATAAATTGAATGTGCTAATGCCATTTTGCCCGTGACACGCTGATACATATTGAGAAAAAAATACACGATCATCGAACTATGACTTACTTGGATATATGTTTAATTAAACAAGTGTCATTTGTAATTCCCTTTAAAATGAAGAGATGATCGTGTATTTTTTTCAATATGTATCAGCGTTTCACGGGAAAAATGGCGTTAGTACATTCAATTTATTTTTTGTTTAAGGTGGATATAACATCTATATATGAGCGAAAAGAAGTAAAGACTTACGGAAAACATTCTTGCTGTAAATTGGTTATTTCCCTCTCTAAGGAGATTGTCCAGTTGCTTCGGATCTTGTTCGGCCATGACTGCAGCCACTAGAACCGATACTGCAAAATAGAGATTTAAAAAGTATTGTATTATTAAATCATTGTGTAATAATTGTATGTATTGATTTAGAAATGACGGCCCGTCCAGTTACACGAACCGCTACCCGAAAAAGGCTGGTAGATGTTCGATAAGGAAGGTTCAGAAAAAAACACTATTTTGCCGCAGCTTGACGGACGCATTGTCCATCCTTGGACTGTAATACACCAACGATGATGTTATTAAAATGTATGGATTCATTAGTATTTTTTCCTAAATTCTTTGATCTGTCTAATGCTAGACGGTCGCTGAAGAGATATTTGTATTGCTATTCGAAACGGTATCTTAACGAAGTATACACATATTTTGGCTTTCCTTTTTAACTATAGGTGGGCTGAATGCACATAAGGTATACATTGGAAATTATACTACTTTCTTATCTAAATCCAGTATATTTGCTTCTTCAAACAAAACAACGTGTCAGGTCTTTACATGTCCCTTTGTCACTGCTGATGACTGCAATAACGAAACCCTAAGAACACGACCTAAGGTATCTACAAAGTTTTGGTATCGTCTGTGCAAAAATATTTATTTTACTATTATTTCAATTTTCATAATATTAATGACTGATATAGTGAATGATATAGTAATAAATATATTAGATTTTTTAATTATTACAAGTTGTCAAAACAAATTTAACATGCTTAAATAATTTTTATTCCCATGGAAACATCAGAGTGAATGTATGATAATTATTGAAATATATTATTGTTCAATAGTAGTAAATACAGTAGAGTGGCTTTTTTTAAATAGTGTGACCCATCTTAATAAATAGTTAGATATCTGTGTGTATATCCAGTACTTGGAAGGGACAATTCATTCATTTCCTATCGTTGTAATTCACCATGACTCATTGATACAGTGTGGTTTTCCTCAACCTAATTATACAAAATATATAATGATACCTAGGCATAGTTACAGCTCTAGCGTTTACAGCATAGGTTCCCAAACTTTTTGGCTCACCGCCATTTTAGGCAACATAAAAAATTTCAACGCCCACGACTACAAGAAATAACTGAAAACACGTATTTTTTACATTAACTTAACACAAAATATCACAAGCAAAAAAAGTTATATATTCGTAGTGTAGTTTATATAGATAATTCAGGTGTTTGTTTTGAAATGCGGTAGGTTGATATTATTATAAAAAAGCACCCCTTAGGACTCTTCAACGCCCACTGGGTAGGGGCCATTTTGGGAAACTATGGTTTACAGTAATAGCACAGTCTAACCAATTATTTCCTATTATGCTCTTTACACTGTGGTTATAGTATTATAATAACTATAGATCACGTAAAATTGTTTATATGACAAATTTAAGTAATTTTGGTTATCGGTACGGGCGTCGTCGTATATTATGCTATAACAAATTGCCTTAAATTTGACGCGGTCGCAAGACACTATCGACACTATAAACAAGTAAATAAGTGTTATTATACATAAGTTACACTTATTCTTTTTATCCATTTTTTCATACATTTGTTTCTTTTATTAAATATTTGAATGTGTTCTGTTTATCCCTATTTAAACTTCAAAAGTATTTTGAAATAGAATATTATATGTAACATGGGTACCATCAAATACCACATAGGTACTATCATGACAATATGATTACAGCTTTAAGTTCTTAAGGCGCCCACAAAATTAGATACTTTTTGAAGCGCTGCAGTAGCGCATCGGTGGCGTTGCAGCCGCGCCATTATTAATTAATTAATAATTAATAATAAATAATTAAAATTATCATACAATATTTTGAAACGCAGCTGCAACGCCACAGTCGCGCCATGCGCGCGCCACCTTTGCTGACTATATATTGTAGGAAAATTAGAAGTGGCGCGATTGTTACTATACTTCGTTTCAATCCATTTTAAATAAAAACTAAACAAACAAGCCACTGACCCGACCATAGACGGTTTAGTGATGACCAATTGTAATGCCAACTACAAATCGATTAATTAATTGAATTAATCGGTTTGTTCAATTGAGTCATACTAGCGGTTTTCCTTACATAACCTATATAAGCATATTTAAATTTTCAAATTAAATTCTCCTTCAAATCCTTACACTTAGATACTCGTTCGATTACGTTTGAAATATTCTATTTAATAATCGATTACTAAACTTTAATTGACTGAACACAATGTTTTTTTTCGAAAAGCACTGTGCAGCCCCTATGACTGCATAGTGCTTTTCGACGACCTTTACTGTTACTGAACCAATTAATAAGCAAATGTGACATTTGTAATAAGTATAAATAAAATAATTATGGAAATTATCCCATGCGCAACTATGTTAATTGGTAGCTTTAATTAATGGTTGGCAGACGAAATTAACTGCAGAACGTATCTAAATTACTGTTTAAAGAAAAAGAAAACACTACACTATTGATAAAGATTTTCAATTTATAATTTTATTCTACAATAATCGATGCCAAAAAAATAAACCAACAGAGAGAGCGCGCAATATTGCAGTGACGCAATATTGCTATTAACATTGAGTCAGGAGTTGGCGTTTATACCTAAACTCAACTATTTTCAACAATGTATAATAGTGTCCAAAATTAGTGAGTTTTGATGTAACGAATACAATAAAATCATTCATTTCGTATTATCAATATCACTATTATCAATATCATTGTTACATTAGAATTGACATTGAAATACAACGTGAATGGGTAAACATGATCGTTATTAATGAAAAAATTACCTAGTAAATTCAGCAAAACTTAAGCAAATGTAAAAAGGACGACTGAACCATATGAAACACTTCCGTCGTTTAAAAAACTTTTCAAATTTGTAGGTAGATGTTTGTAGATTAACAAATTAAAATTAGTCAGACGACTATGGTAATAAATTTTATTTTTAAATTGTACCGATACTTAATATGAAACAAGTTTTAGGCAATAGCTTTCGAACTATATTTGATTGGTGGTACAAAACTGGTTCCTAATTAGACAATGATGAACATTAAAACGACTGCTATGGAAATTTTAAATTACACATTTTCGAACGGCTACGGAACCGTCGGTGTTTTGTAGAAATGTAATTAAAAACTAAATTAAATTTTAAACAGGCTAAATATTTGAAAACAGCCTTTACAACCTAAAACATTCTCCCCTGAAAAATTTTTCGAAATGTCGGTTACGCCTTTTCTACAAAACACCGACGACATTACTTGTGTCCATATCTGTCTGTTTAAAATAGGTATCATTCAAACGGAGTGTTGTCAACAGCAGAGTTGACACTGGCATGATGTAATCGTTGATTCTAGTCGTCTGGATATAGGGAAATTCCCAAGTGCGGTACAACTTGTAATATCAATCTGCTATGTTAAGTTCCCAGAATTCAATGTTATTGTGTATAAATATTGTTTCTGATTAGGTAAAATATGCCGAGACTCAATTATAGATAGAACTTTATAGATAATGAATATCGCCATACTAATAACTACCAATGGCCTTTAACGAGTTTTGTGGTAACGTAACAGACTATAGACATTGGTATACTAATTTAATGACACTTAGAATTATCGAATAAAATATCTGTTGACAAAGGCATTGAGAATAGCTATTATATTTTCGGTTTCTGGGAGTTTGGTTGGTTTGTATACATTCTAAAATTGCCTTTAAAAACGTTGTGGCCATGTTGGAACGATTATTGCGATATTAATGTGATTTTATTTATATTACCTATGGTATTCTAACCGGGAATGTTTATTCATTCATAATAGAATCTGGTCAGATTGCGGAAAAGCCCAAGCCTACAATTTCATACTTTTTTTATGAGACCAAGTGACGGGACTAACAAGTCTGTCTATAGCAATTGCATAGAGTGGCAACTCAGAGCTTGAAACCGCTAATATCTGAGGAACACTGCCTCTACCCCTGTCGCTTTGAGACTAAAAGCTGAAAAATCTCACGTTCCTGTAATTTGACTAGCACCCTAAAAACCCGGAACGTTACATTAAAAACAATCAGTCAGACGGTAAATATGACAGAAATTAATTTGGTATGTTTGTTTTAGTTAGCAAAGCTATGATCATTAAATTGTTACCCATTGTGCAATTCTAGAGTTCCGTTCAAATCAAACTGATGAAATAATTGCTGTGATAATGTGAAGTAAATAAGAAACAAAACAAAATTATCTTTTATAAATGATCTATGCAACCTTGACTGTAACTAACAATCGTGTTCCAGTGTATCTACAGATACACTGGAACACGTTTTGTAACAACCGGACTTGAAAACTTAAAATGTATACATATAAAGATCAGCTTAGTGTGGTACCTAGGTTATACAATATTGGTACATGCCGTTTTAAAGTCATCAACAGAAATGTATACAGTTTAGAAGACTTTTTAGAAGTTCACTGCTGGTCTAAAAAGTAGGGTGGTGAAACCGTGACCATGGGACCTATAAAGGGCCCGAAACGTCGGTTTGTTTGAAAAAAAATCTTTGATTAATAATTTACGTAAAAGTGTACCTATTGATATCTTTGTTCGCTATTATAAATGAAATTTTTTTTTATGATACCAAATGACGTTTGAACAAGTCGTGCTCTTGGTGGTAAGGGACACGCCTGTCCATAGCAAATGCAGTGCCACTCAGAGCATTAAATCGCAAAGGTCTGGCACCGCCATTGCGCTCAACACCCTGAGACATAAGTTGACAAATCCTATGTAGATGTTATATTATGGAAACGAAAGCAAAATTTACTTGAATAACTAACAAAGACGCGGGTAGACGCTTTTTGGGTACAAATACACAATGTATCTTCAAATATTTACGTTGAAATGTTAGCCTAGCGTTAATAATAATAATAATAATAGTATTTAACAAAGTTTATTTCCTATGAAATTTAATGTTCTAATGAAAAAATCAGCGACATTGTAAGTTCGCTATACGAGTTTGGATACTACCTTCACTTTATACAGATAACAATAGTTTTAAAATACTAAAACATAGTAAGGTACGTAAGTAACTAAGTATAAAATGTCTGTCTTTATTGGAAACATAAAAACTGTAAAATCTCGTATAATTTAATTCGATTTACATCCGAAAAAACTGTAATTTTGTGTTTCTTCTTACAACTAATCAGCGTATGGTCACACCATCATGAGTTAAGCAGAGTGCTGGACTATGTACATAATTGCACTTTATTTAGTTAAAATTCAATTTAAAAATAGGCAGTTTGTTTATCACGATGTTTGAACTATCTTTAAATATATTTAAGATTTTCAAAGGTACACCATACATAAGCAAATTATCAAACCATGAAACTTCAAACATTAACATCGAAATCAATAAAACGGTAGACAACTACGTTTAAGAAAAAAAAACTCACGTGTTAAAATAAGCTTCATGTTTGTTGTTGCGCGTGCGACCGGTGATCTCAGACTAACTTGTTTCCATGATGACCCCTCTTTTTATCTGTTTTTGTCAGTGGCCGTGAGTATGATCGATTTTGTACATAACTAACGTAACGATTGTATAAACAAAGAAATAATTCCACTCAAAGGTATAAATGAGGAAAACTTAGTTAAAATATAATTATATGCATTCTTTAAATTTATTTAAAGGCCTAATCGAATTTACTTTGTATTTAAATTCATTGCTTCAAAAATAGACTAGTGAGATTTGTTAATTTAAAAAAATAAACTCTTGGGGACACCTTGCTATTCGTCGGTAAGTCACAATGATTCTATATTTCAGAAACTAGGTACCTATATGTACTTTACTGCTATCAACTTGAAATCTAGTATAGTTGTACGTTACAACTTGGTTGTTCGTTTCTATTCTATGTAGTTGAAAGTGTATTGAATGTTAATTTTCAATGATGGAATCTAAAAGTGGTATAAGTCGATTTTTATTCGCGTGTTTCACAAACGCGCGTTTGCATCGATACACTTACGATTATTTTGTAGGCTATTGCATCTATGCGAACGCGCGACTGCATATGCATATATTGCATCATTATGTATGTTGAATCGTTATGTACGAAAAATCTGAATAGGTTTATGCACATTGTTCGTTTCGTTGATTGTAAATTTAAAAGTCGAATTAATAAATATATTAAATAAATAGATTACTTAACGATTTTACAACATGTATCGCGTTTGCATTGCGTCTAAACGTCGCCGTGTGTAACCACTCTAAAATAGAGATTTCGAAAGCAGTCATCTTCTAGATCGAATGGGATATCTTAAGAAATAACCCCTATTACACTTTCTTTAAGCTGTTTAGTGTTTTTATTTAATGTTTTTATTTTAAAAATACTCAAAAAATTTGCATTCCCTCATGCTTCGAAGGTAAGAATAAAATCTTAGTACCTATAAGAAACTAGAATGTGAGATAATATAAAAGATTTGAATGGTTTTCACAAAAATGGGGGGGTAGAAGTTTGGGTTTCGAACTGCTAAGTTTAGTAATATGTACAAAACAACTATAAATCTCTAAACATTAAAAAAAGTGCAGAAAATTTTACTGTTTCTTACCACATCATGTTTGACAAAATCTGATATAGTTCAGGCTGGTAGATGGAAGATTTTATATCATAACCATTCTTATGCAAGCAGCCCTAATCCATTACATATTTGGGGTCGACACAGCATTCTAATTTGAACAGTTTTATAACAAAGCTTCAAACATCTGTAGTTCAATAAAGTGATATTTATTCGACATACATAATATGTAGTTATGGTCAAACTATCTGAAATTTTGATGTTTAACATATATCTTAATCAAAAGTCTATAATGGCATAAGCACGTAATTGGTATAATTTTAGAGTTATTACCCAATTAATTAGAACTCTACAATAAGTGGGGGCGATATTAAACCCATGTAGATTATAGTTTCGTTGCCATTGAGTACATAACCGATGTTTCTTGCTGCAGGATATACGTATAGTTAATTCATGTAGAAATTCTTTATTTTCATTACGACAAAAAAATACATATTTGGTATGTTATGAGGCATTAATACTGCATTTTCGTCAACTCTTAACCTCTTTTCAATCAACTCCAATAAATATGCTGAAAATTAATAATTAAAAGCTGTACTTATTTCAGGTATTTACAGATAGGTTATAAAGAACCTCCCATCCAATCGATATAAAATAATACCTATAACTACATACAAATAAACGGTAATAGTTAATAGGTTACTTATCTACTATAAAAAACCAGTAAACTCTATTGTCTGTTATATAATGCATCAGTGACTATAGTATATTTAACAAATGTTCATGACTACGAGTATTAACTGTGGTCATGTAGAAGTCTAAGAATAAAACATGAGGATGTATTTGTTACGTAAACTGTATATTTCAAAGGAATAAACAAATATTACACAATCTGAGTGTGTTAATTGAAAGTAAGTTATTTTTGGCCCAGACGAGGCTGTTACTAAACTGATATCAGTATCATATATACGTACTATAAGTAACAATAATTGTAACTTTTTAATTGAAAATAAATAATCGACTTCAAAAGTTTGCTTGACGGCTAGTTTCGATTTTCATGGGAAGCCCTCACCAGATTCTGACTTCTCGGTGACAATGGGACTGTTACAGACTCCTTTGTACATTTTATACACTTTTATGGTTGTCATGGTGACGGTGGTTTGTTGATTACACGTATTGTGTCAAGTGAAAATTCGACTTTTATTTGCGGAAAATATTTTTTTAATTTGTGATAGCCAAAGCGAACCTGGAAAAGTTTCGTCGGTGTCGGCTTCCTTCTCGAGGTTGTGTTTGACAAGCCGGATATTTTGGCCAAGGTAGACGTATTTGTGCACAACCTCAAGAGTGATCCCACCTACGGTCCTACCTACTACAGGTCCCGGGGTCACATGTGCGTTGAACATACCTTTCCTTTTGTCCAGGTTCATCCTGAGACCTACTCACTTTGAAGAATGTTAGTAATTACGACTTATAAATATGTACTGAGTTTAGTGTATGAATGACGTTTAGTCCAGTGTTCAAGAAATGAACCCTGGACCCTGCCAGCAATACCACTCACGATGTGGTCACCGCTACCACGCACTCTGCGCATCAAAAATGCCGCTCTCTTTCTCGTGATGTCGACAAATCCATCGACATGAGCGTCCTTGAACATTCCTGACGCGCTATAGAACACGGCAGCCGCAACAGCATCCTGAATATATTAAGTATATAATAATTCATCAAAATGCACAATGTAACGGAAAACATCACAACGTTGCCCGAAACGGGTTTTTTTAAATGTTATTAAGTGACGGTATGAACAAGTAGTGCGCCTGGTGGCAAGCGACACGCCTGTCCTGTAAAGTTGCAGTGCCACTCGGAGCTTCAAATGGTAAAGATTTGAGAGGTACTGCCTCTGCGCCCATCATCCTTAGATGAAAGTTGATAAGTCCCGTGTGCCTGTAATTTCACCAGTCCAGGAATACCACCAGTAATATAATTTCACCAGTAATTTTACCCTTCAAAACCGGAACTTAATGTAAACATTTGAAAAAGTGATTTAATAATGATTTGTGGATTTCAATAATTGTATATTAATTGAGTCGTAATTACTCTTCTAACCATGAATCAGAAAGTATGTTATAATCTATCG
Source organism: Hyposmocoma kahamanoa (assembly GCF_003589595.1). NCBI lineage: Eukaryota > Metazoa > Arthropoda > Insecta > Lepidoptera > Cosmopterigidae > Hyposmocoma > Hyposmocoma kahamanoa. Next base: position 7,847,488 of record NW_020654748.1, read on the forward strand.
TTTTAAAATGCAGGAGGAAAAATTGTATGAAAATTATTTTATAACGCGTTGAGCAGGAGGAAAAGTCTATATCCATTTCTATGGTGCTGTTTTTTTTTGAATTGTAACCACTGGTAACCATTATTACAGGTCAAACACCAAAAAGTTTTTACTCCAAGTTTGCCAATGATTGTGGCCTCTTGCGTTTTCTGATCAATAATTAAAAAAAGAACAATTTGAAAAACGCGCGCGGGATTTGGGTGCTATATTTTCAGATTATATTTTTGCAATAATGATTTTACTCAAAATGTTGACGAGTGATAGTGAAGATTTAGTAACGCCGCTAAAAGAAACTGCAATAACAGTTACTGAGAACCTATTTCGTGAGAAATACAGAAATAAAGAACAAGACGTATGAAGAGTTTTTACATTGGAATATTTAGAAAAATATTCTTTGTAATGTATTGTTAAAAAGTACTATTAATATCATTGACTTACAATTATAAGGACGTCGGGTCCGCGCTAAAAAGTGTCCGCACTTGTAAGGCGCTAAAATCGTATACAGAGCGCCAAACTCCGCTTTAGTCTTCATTTGTTCGACTGACAGCGCGATACTGCGATGACATTACAATTTAAATTTCGAATAGGTTGACTTGGGACATTTTTTTCGTGGTTTTTGTATTAGACCCGTCGTCCATTTATTTGTAAGTCAATGATTAATATAGAGTTAGTTTTTTATTTTCCGCGTAGGTGTAGTATGAAGCACTATATACAAAGTGTTACTCACATGAAATTGGTCCTATGTATCATCTTCCAGGGTTTCGAATTTTCCCGTACTGTCTCATTTAAAAAAAAAGCACTCAGCATAACTCGGAAAAAAGTGCGTTCCCATCTCGGTCACTTTCTGCCGTGTTTTAAATAATCTCAGTGTGGAGTACTAAAAAAACGACCTCAAAAGTCATTCATTCCTTAGTTTGCCACCCTCAGAGGTGGAATATTTTCTTCAAATTTAAATGGGAAAATTACTGATTATGCGCGTGTCTATTATATATTAAAAAAAAAAATACGAACTTTTTTTTTAGTACTCTGTACTGAGATTATGAGTCAAATGTTTTGAGCTCTAGGAAGAACAAATAAAGTCTTATAATATAAGAGTTTTGAAGTGTACACTAAATTTGCCTTTATTTATCAGATTTACATTATTTAACAATCGTTACGCTAAATTCAATACTTAGGATATTTTTTAACAAAGAATAAAAAATAAAAGGAAACATTATATCCGTATGAAAATCCAAACCGTTTAACAGCTATGCTAAACTAAACATTTACCTTTGCGTACAATATCAAAGTGACTAAACAAAACTGTCATACAGCCAAGCCAACAGTTGTTTTTTTAGGATATTTTTCATCGGTTGTATTTAAAAAAATTCTGAGTTAAAAAGGTCAAAAAAATTATTTCAAGTTACCTATGCAAAAAGAATTCGCTTTCCACCCTTAGTAACTTATTTTTGTGAACATGTGTATTTGCACAATTTCATTGGAATTGTTATAATAATTCCTGGAAAAACAAAGTTTATCGAACTAAGTTTGAGAGGTTTGAAGTATAAATCACAATCAGGATATAATATCGTCAATAGTAGGGTATTTCTGCTTTGCTTCGGTGAATGCGACGTCTGAATTCTCTTAGTGGACGCAGTGGAGTAGGTGGAGTGGTAGAGGGTACATGGGGCTTAATAGAGTGCTACTTTTAGTCAAATTATTACACTGTTAAGTGGTTGCAACTTTGATAAATATACAACAGTGATTCTTATAATAGGTGATAGTAATAACATTAGTAAAAAAGAAGTAAATAGTAGCATTGACGTGTTCTTGAGAATTCATGAGAAATGTGGGTGGAAATTCATACTAAGTGCATTCCCTTACTGCTCTAACCTAGGCTCTAACATAAATTCGCACATTCATAATTTGACTTACCATCATAGTGACGTTATATTTTGTTTTGACATTAATAAGTTCGTAAGGAACTTCAAACTTTTTGAGGATAATTTAATTTTACCCATAAGGTATCTGAGACATATAGCTAGTTTGCTATCTTTTAATATTAAGGACGCTGTTATAGAAAATATAACACAGTCCCACGACAATGCTCCTACTTTAAGTAGCTACAGTATACTTTTTACTAACCATAATTTAAACTAAAAAACACGACAACAGAAAAGTCTAATCGTTTCCATGTAGTACATCAAAATATTCAAGGCTTTTCTGGCAAAACATTAGAAATAAGTCTTTTTTTACACGATATTTCCGTTGACGTGTTTTGTGTTACAGAACACTGGCTGAAAGACTATGAAGCAATTAACAACATAGAAAATTATGTAATAGTCAGTTCGTTCATAAGAAAGAGCTTAAGTAGAGGCGGATCCATGATTATTATTAAACGTAACTTAAAATTTAAAGAGCGTAAGGATATCACAGATCTTTCTACTGACCGAACTATTGAGATTACATGTGTGGAATTGGATCAGTTTGTCGTCTTATGTGTATACAAGCCCCCCTCTGCAAATTTTTACGAGTTTGAATTAATTATGGAAGACAGCTTAAAGCGGATTTTTCCAACCAAAAAAACGTAGTAATATTTGGAGATTTCAATGTAAACCTGTTGGAAAACTGTTTTTTCTACTTCTGTAAGACTCATTAATTTATTTAAAAGTTTTAACTTGATTAATCTTTTCTTAGAACCGACTCGCATCACTGCCTCCTCTTCTACTTGTATTGATAACATCTATTGTAACACAGACGCAGTGTCTAAATCAATAATAAATTGCTTAAGATCAGACCTCTCAGAGAAAAGTTTAAGGAGACTGGTATCATGACTGTGGCATCACAGTACATTTACTCAAATATTTTATATGCCCGTAAAAATATACATAATTTCAATAAGAAAGAAGATATCCATAATATTAACCTTAGAGCTAAATCCAAACTCATGGTACCAAGATTTCGTTTAACCAAGGTAAACAACTCTTTTATGGGGAACTGTATACGTTTTTACAATAAGATTCCGGAGCATATATTAAGTTTATCATTTCCTAAGCTTAAAAACTACATTAATAATATTTTGATCGAAAAATCATATTACAAAATTGAAGACTACGTGTTAGATAAAGATGTATGCAAAGATGACATGGCTCCAGAATCCACACAAATTTGATTCAAAGTGTATTCCATAGCATTTAAGTTTATTTCAAAAGAGCAATGCCTAGAGTTTCTTGCTCGTTCTTCTCAGGGAGGTCAGCGTAGCAGTAGCTTAAATGTGACGTTTTCAAGTGTAAATTTATTTTACCTATTGAATAAATAATCTTTGACTTTGACTTTGCTGCAACAAAGGCTTTTATCCAAAGTTTTGGCTGAAAATGATACAAAGTTGAACCGTGACTTTGATAACAAAACAATTACACATATAACCAGACACTTCATATACCTTCATCATCGAGTATATGTTTAATGGAATAGTACACAGTATATTGTCAAGAAGAAAAAAAATCCTGGACAAGTACCTTCATCAAAAAGTTTTAGATGGGCCGAGCCAGAACCTTTGGTACAGTAATAGTAGTTCACGTGACTGTTACATAATGAAAGGCATTAGAAAATGAGTGCGGGCTTAAAACATCACACGAGTGTTTTAATGCCTAATTATGTGCAGTTACATACATATACTGCTTTATCTATACACATATTAAATGATGTCCTCTATGATGTGTGACGGGAACCATATGTTACAACTGGCGAAATGGGGGAAAATAAAAACTTTTTCTCACCCATGTCACACAATCCTAGTTTTTATTTAATTCATAGACAAACTAGATTCGATCCCAATTATCACATCGTTCGATGATATCGAACGATAGTAACGTGTGAAATTTGTCAAAATTGTTTGCTATTGACATTTCATTTCGAATAAAATTCTTCATCTCGACTGATATTAGAACTGAGGTCGAATCAAATTGTTTTGTTTTACAAAGATGTTCGAAATTTGAATGTAATAATAAAATCGAATTTGATGTTATTATGAAGCAATAATAACATTTTCACAGATAAGAAATTTGTTCTAACATAATCTCAGTACAGAGTACTAAAAAAACCGACCTCAAAAGTCCACGTAGGATTTACATATAATTACTAAGTTTTATTGAAATCGGTTACCGGATAGTGCGCCAACCCGGATCCATCCCCTAGTTCGCCACTATACGGGACTTGACACAGGAGATAATAAAAATCGGTTCTCACTACCCAAAGTATATTGAGAGAACAACGTCTTGAATTAAAGAAAAGCAAAATCAGCCATTAAAATAATTGCTTACTATAGTAAAATTTAGGCGCTATTTATAAAAATGAATCTTCATGCGTGAACAGCCATCCTTAGAGGTGGATGATTTTCTTTAAAATTAAATAGGACCACTATGGAGTTACCCTCTTTCCAACAAAAAAGAATCATGAAAATTGGTTCACAAACACTGGAGTTATAGCGTAACATACAAAAAAAAAACACAGTCGAATTGAGAACCTCCTCCTATTTTTGAAGTCGGTTAAAAACAGTATATTTTTGTGCAGGTCGTGGTTTGCGGTTTTTGAACTTATCATAGTGGGTTCATTAAATTTTTATTGAATTGATATTCAATTATTTTTTGTGAAATTAATCCACTAGTTTGTTATAATTATTAATACAAAGATCGAACACTCAGAAAAAACACTCAGAAAAAATTCCTTCGATCCGGTCGGATTCGCTACCGTACCAACTAAGCCACGGGACGAACCAACGGACCTCACGAATTTCTCTATGTGTTTGCGTCGTGTCTTTGTACTTCGTCTTTCAACATAGTGGGTTTATTATGATACGTGTGTAGATAAAATAAATTATGACTCATATTTAACCTTTTAAATAAAGCAGCGATAAAGAAAACAAAAGTACAATAGTTCAAAACATTTATTAATAATAACAACATCGAAAATAAAATTCAGCATTGGATTTTTTCAATTCGGTCAATCTGGGCGTGTCTTATAAATAATTGGATTATTTCTCGCACTGAAAATTAAAAATAATTCCTTTATGTCAAAATAATCGTTTACACTAAAAACAAAAACCTACAAATGTATTATAGACAAAAAGAACATATAAAATTTCTATAATAATCTAGCAGCTCTAGAGCATACATTTTTATGCATTCAGACCAAGAGACATTTTTAACCAACGTTAAAAAAAAAGGAGGAGGTTCTCAATTCTACTGTTTTCTTTTTGTATACATAATAATAATAACGCTCACAATCAACATAGCCCCGCACTAGGGAAACCCTGTGTCGCGGGTGCCATGGACACACCCATAGACAACCACAAATTACACCCAAACTCACGAGAGAAATAAATGTAGGCCATACATGTATTTCTCCCGTGATATTCATATCACGCGATAACTTTGTGAACCGATTTTGTGTGTTGTGTGTCCCATTTAAATTTGAAGAAAATGAGGCTGAATGACTTTTGAGGCCGTTTTTAGTACTCTGTACTGATCAGCCAAACAAATGAACACGTGTTCATTTGTTGGGTACGTACCCACCCGTTAGCCGGCCAACTACACACAGCAGGCCGGAGCCAAAAAAGATCACAACAGATTGGAAGACTCCATCAAAGACAATATTTCTTCCTGCTTCCGTCAGGACCAAGAAATAAATGGTCGACATGTACCACAATACCTTTGGTCGCATATAGCTTTTACTAGCACCACCGAAAATGAAATTTGTTTTATGTGCTGTTCTGTTCATTTGCTTAATGAAAATTCTGCTTACATGAGTAGAAGAGCCATGACCGAATGTGTTAAAGTACGTTGCAAAATACAGTTATCACCTGGATGTCATGCTTTAAGTTTCATGCAATTACCCAAGGATGACGATTTTTAAGGGTGCTGGTGAAATTACAGACACATGAGACTTGTTAACTTATGTCTCAGGGTGACGGTGCAGTGGCAGTGCCCCTTAGATCTTTGCGATTTAAAGCTCTGAGTGGCACTGCAATTGTTATGGACAGGCGTGTAGCTTACCGTAAGGGGCACGACGTGTTCGTCCAGTCACTTGATGTTATATTTAAAGAAAGATACAGGCCGTTAAACAGAACGTTTCTATCTATTTCCATTAGAAAGATAAGACTAAATTAATTTGTGTGAAATATAGCCAAACTTTAAAAAACTGTTGTGTATGCTGAAAATGTGTAGCAATTGAGCTGAATGGACAAAATAACAATACTTGTGTCAGGACATTGGTTTCAAACGACTTCTACACGTTCGACCTGTGTCCTCCATCCACATCATGCATTGATTAATTCATTTTACGAGAAATCCTTGAATCGTAAACAATCATAGACTGATCGCAATACTAATTGATTAATAAGAAAGTATTGAAGAAACAAAGGTATATGGTACAAAAGCCTTAAGAAACCTTAGTGAAGAAGCGTTTTACACTAGTATAATATCGTAAGTTAATTACCCCGTAATAGATACTCCGTGTGAAGTTAGAAAATAATCCCAATCCTAATTAACATGCTTTTTGTTCACAGCTAGGAGTACTTAATGTTTAATGTACTTAATGGTGAAGTCAGAGACACATGTGACTTGTCAACTTATGTCTCAGGCTGACGGGCGCAGTGGCAATGCCCCTCGGATCTTTGTGATTTAAAGCACTTAGTGGCACTGTAACTGCTATGGACAGATGTGTCGCTTACCACCAGACGCACGATTTGTGCGTCCCATCACTTAGTATTATAAAAAAAACATACATAGCGACTATTAATCGGTCGTCGCCCACTTACATCCTAGTTAGATTCGATTGCATAGGTGACTGGTTAATCATGACAGCTAAATTATTGACAATGCTTATTGTTTCAAAAACGTTTTTAAAGCAAGTCTTGGTTTCAATCTTGGATTTGGGCAAGACGTTGACGTCAAAAGTGTGCATCTTCGATATGGCCGATCCAACGCGGAAGGATCTTTAAGTTTTTCTACGAGAGCATCAAGGCCATCAACTTCTTTCGGTAAAATGACGATGGAAGAGGCATCATATCGTTGAAAATGCAGCTCTAACACCTGAAAAAGACGTTTATGGTCGTGAATATTTTCACTAAAAGAGGAACTACAGCGATGTTGAATCGTTTAATATTCGCTGATGAAGGGTTTGCATTTAATTGTGTAAACAAGATGATAATAATTCTTCGTATCTTTACAGATGAAATTTATTTAGTAATAACTATTATAATATTACCTAATAACTAATATATTACCTGATTGATATTAGTAAAAGATTACCTCAGCATTCAACTCGACGCTATCAGAATATGTGAACAAGTTTTGTGTGTGCATCGTTGGAACTTTGATTATTTTGTCTTTGGAGATGTGGAAGTCTTCGTCCTTGGTGTTTTGCTTGTCGAAAGGCATAACCCGGTAACCCTAAATTTTTGAAAATGTATTGAGAATAATTGTTAGTTGTAGTTTAGAAATAAGGAATTTAATATTTCTGGCACGGTAAGCTAGAAGACGTCGGTTCGAATCCGGCAGGATCGAAGGAATATTTTCTGAGTGTTCGATCTTTGTAATAATAATTATAACAAATTAGTTGAGTAATTTCACAAAAAATAATTGAATATCAATTTAATAAAAATGTAAAAGGAATTTAAGGTTTATTTTTAATATTAATCACTTTATGAACTACAAACATTGAAGCATAGATATTTATATAGATAAGCACTTTATTCGCTAATACATAGGGCGTACCTTGTACTGTAAGTTTCCGGAACTAGCCACTTAACATAAACAATATTTAAAAAGTAATTACAACATTTGAAAATAGAGCTCTTTGACTGTAGAATAAAGTTTGTTTCATCTGACTGTCACTTGTTTTACATTGTGGCGTCATTTTAGAAATTTATTGTCTACGTCACCAATGATTTAACTCGTGAAAATTTTCGTAGTATGATTTTCTACGACTTTAAGTGTCAACTGTCAAGTGTCTTTAATGGTCAACGATTTTCATCACCTGAAGAGGCTGTCGAAGGGTATGAAAGATGTTTCAGAGATTGTTACGGAGGAGTGGCATAAATGTTTTCAAAATGTGAAAAAGTGCATTAACGCTAAAGGAGAATATTTTGAGAAACAATAAATTCATTTCTGACCATTTGTAGTGTTTTTTCTTATTCTTTCCGGAAACTTATAGTGCGCCACACGTACGACACCTAAACAGATTAAATACAAAAAGAAAAATAAAAACATCTTTGTCATAGCAGTGACTCAGTATGTTATGCCTAAGTTCCCTAAGGCTCTGGTTTTTCATCAAAACCATTGAGAGAGACCGAATGTTATTTGTAGCAAAAATAACTTCCTGAACACAAAAAGCTATTTTTATATTGTCCCAGGAGTATTTATTTGCAACGAAATTATTACAAGAAATTTGTAACGGTACGGTACGCACAACAATTTTAAAAGATTGCAATTAAATGTTTTCTTATTGTAATACTGTATACTTCACGGAAGAAAAAAACAATGGAAGTGCCTTAGGCCTCGATTACTATCGAAACCGTTGTCGCCAAAACGCACACAAACAAATGACAAATACTATGAAATCTTGATAATGATTGGTCATATTTTCTAATTTAAAAAGATGTAACAAATTCTGGATTGTTAATATAAACACGCCACATCGTCGTTGAAAGTTGAATACCTTTACTGCAGGTTACGACGTTTTGACTTTATTATGAAATTTTATTCAAAGCGTTGCCATTTTGCGGCCAGTAGCTGGACTACGCCGAACGATTAACACCTGAATCAATTCGATAAACAGAACATTGATATTATATTACATACCGATGATATGAAATACTACTATGGGTAATATTTTTGAAGCGGCTATTATTTTTGCACTCCAAAACAGCGCAATAAAGCATTTTTCTGCGATTTTAGAGAATTTGCGCGAAAGAATGACAGAACCATATTATACAAAACGAAAATGGCGAACTGAACTTAAGTAGGTCCTTCAGGACCTTATTGGTGGCACCCGTCAGACGATAACTAACAACTTCTAGTGTATTTATTGATACGTGATATTCTCGTAGTTAATGAGTAAAATGTTTTTCAAATGTTTTTTTTTTTGAGTTTCAAGTTCTGAGATATAATAAACTGAAAGTCCGTCGTATCCACTTGAACAAATAATTTCGGATAAGTCTGTTTAGCTATTTTAATTGTTTCCAATCATTTTTGAGCGGAAAGAAATCACAGAATAACATTTCCGTGGCTGTGCAATTATATTTCATTTGTAACAATATTACTACTCAAATATAAGTCTGGTTGGTGGATGATTGAGAATGAGTTTATGCTTGATGTGAACTTTAGTCCTTTAGTTAAGAGGGAATTATAAAAAAACACTGTTACTGTTATATTTTCACATAATGTTAATCATATCCATATTCAAATAGGTTTAATTTAATGATCGGATACATTTTACATAGTATTTTTCAGTTATATAGATTTTAAGACTTTCGTGGTTATTCACTAAATGATTGTCACTAGTAACAGGTTTCTTACCACGGTATAACTTCTTTTTATTTTCCCGATATTTCGGAACGGTTGCACGCTCCATGGTCACGGGTTGACTCAAGGGAGTCAAAGTTATGTTATTACCTATTTCTGCTCCCAAGCAGCAATGTCAGTAATTACTGTGTTCCAGTTTGGAAGGGTAAGGGTGCTGGTGAAATTACAGACACATGGGACTTGTCAACTTATGTCTCAGGGTGACGAGCGCTGGGGCAGTGCTCCTCAAATCTTTGCGATCTAAAGCTCTGAGTGGCACTGCAACTGTTATGGACAGGCGTGTAACTTACCATCAGGCGCACGACTTCTTCATCCCGTCACTTGATATTATATATAAAAAAAACTTAGCTGTGAATTAGTTGTTTCCTGCTATAAGGAGGTTGTCTAGTTGGACTGCATCTTGCTGGGCCATGGCTGCTGCCACGAATACCCATACTGTAATACAGAGACTTAAAAATAATATTTACTATTACTTTAACAATTTCAGCCAGCCCAATCAGACGGACCGAGTGCTTAAGAAAGGTTTGTTGGTGTTGGATGAGGAAAGGTCAAACTGGTCGCTGCTGTGGCGCAACTTGAAAGAGGCATTGTTCTACTGAATAGAGTCTGCTGATGATAGTATAACATTAACAACTTATTTGTATTGATACATAGTATTTGTATTCTTTATATATCTCTATACCTCACCTAGGTCATTGAGTTAACCATAATAACCTATTTGTTCGTAAGCAGATTTTGCATTCCTGTCTATCTTTTTGTCTCGTGGTCGGCGGTGTTCAACATACTACAATACCTACTATTGCCAGGGCGGATTGGTTAAGGCGAGGTATTTCAATGCTAGCCTAGATTTTTCGAGGAGAGATGTAGGGGTCGCCTCCTGCGTCCCTCAATTCGCGCGCTGTGAATTAATATGAATGAAATTAGAACAGGCGGAGAAAATTTGACTCAGATCTACAAGCGCCCGATGGTGAATGACGGGGCAAAGGGCGGCGTAGTGTGTCGTTAAACCGCTTGGCAATTTGCAAATGTTAAATTTATTTTACCTTGCACGGATTTTTATATTATTTTCTCAAGATCTTGTCTAGTTTTTCTGTTTTTAATAGCTTAGCTAGCGCCATTTGTTTGGGCAGCTTTTAAAGCGATGCGATGTAACGTATACTTTAACTTCTATTTCAGTATTGGATTTAGCCTTTGCACTGGCTCTGGTCTGATTAATAGAAGAATTGCTTATTCAAAGTTGCGTTTTGGTCTCCTTCTAGTAACCGCAGAAAACTCTTCCTCTGTATTTTCTTCACTTCTTCGCGTGTTCTTTTTTCCGTGTAGTTTCTGGCATTTCTTTCGATAACTGTATCTGTCTCCATTCTATTCCAATCTACCATGCTTTGTAATTCTCTTTCACGTTCCTCAATAATATCAGATTAACTTTTGTCACCTTCTCCACCACTATTTTCCGCCATGAGAAAAGAGGGTAGTTGCCATTGACCTTAGTTGAACAAATTTTAGACATGAACGATGTGCGCACGAACCTATGAACCACTACACGTGCGTTTAGTTTGGCTTACCGCGCGCAACTGACTTACGTTTCTTGTAACGTCACGTATATCAATTTTGAAAACTTTACAGGTGAAGAAAAAATCATTTATATAGCATCTGGTTTATTAAACAAAAATACGTAGTGTACATACATACTTGTGTAATAAAAGTATTTAAAACCTACGTATTTTTATTTAATAAACCAGATACCATATAAATGACGCAAACAATTTTTTTCTTCACCTGTAAAGTTGTCAAAATTGAGATAGTACCGATTGCCAGTTTACAGTCGTTATTACGGTAAATAGAAAATTGAAAATTTATTAACATAAGATATTCCGATAATATGAAATACCACCACGAAAAATATTTTTGGTGCGGCTATCTTTTTTGCATTCCAAAAAAGCACAATAAGGCATTTTTCTAGGATTGTATAGACATTGCATGAAAGAATGACACAACCATACCATACAAAGCGAAAATGGCGGACTATGCTCAGATAGGTCTTTCGAGACCTTATAGTTGGCACGCGTCAGACGCTAACCACTTCCACTGTAGGTATTTATTGTTCTGTGGTATAAAACTACTTTAGATTTGCCAAACCAATTTTAACACATAAGTTAGTAAGTAATTTTATACTATAATGGAAAGAGAACATAAATTAATGATAACCACTGTGAACATATGTTCGCATAATATTAACAAACAGATAATAAGGTGGGCGAGAGAAAAAAATACTCCATTCTCAATGATAAACATATTTGGGACCTATTGGTAAGGAATATACCCTAATAAAAACAATTATTCGTTTTACACTTCAAAATAAATACAATTGGGGTGCACGAAAGGAGCCTCCCCGCCCTACTTTCCTGTACGTTCTGGCGCTCTCTGGGCTACAATTAGAAGTACCTTATGCCGATTGGCAAATCCTTTCACCGCGATGACGAGCATTATATTGTGCCATCGATACGATAAGAGAATGCAATAATCTATGAAATTATTTTTAATAAATCCAGTATAAGATCATAATCAAATCATTAACTCGTTTTTATTAAAATATCGGTCAAATTATGTACTTCTTAATTGGCATCGAACATTCTGTCAGTAAATACTGTAAAACTTCCTTAGTAGTGATGTAAACGAACGGAAAGTAAATTTCAAAGAAGTGACAAATTAATTTTTTTTCTTCTACAATTTCAAGAAATTAACAAGTCAGGTTGTAGACTGGCACTTTATGTTTTCGACTAATGAAATTGAAAATAAAATGTTACAAGTATAATTTGTTATATTAATTTAATATATTCGATTTAAAAATATGTATTTGTTACAGTAAACATATTTTTTATTAGTGATACTCAAATTACTTTCACGTTGTATTTTTAACCGACTTCAAAAAAGGAGGAGGTTCTCAATTCGACTGTATGTTCTTTTTTTTTGTTTGTATGTTACGCGATAACTCCGGTATTTGTGAACCGATTTTCATGATTCTTTTTTTGTTGGAAAGGGGGTATTTCCATAGTGGTCCCATTTCATTTTGAAGAAAATCATCCATCTCAAAGGGTGGTTGCTCACGCATGAAGATTCATTTTTATAAATAGCGCCTAACTTTAATTTAGGAGCAATTACTTTTAGCAATTATTCAGTTGTTTTTGCTATTTCTCCAATTCAAGGCGTTTTTCTCTCGATATACTTTGAGTAGTGTCGTAGTGAGAACCTATTTTTATTATCTCCAGTATCAAGTCCTGTATAGTGGCGAACTAGGGGATATTTCAATGAAACTTAGCAAATAGACATAATTCCACGTACTTTTGAGGTCGGTTTTTTTAGTACTCTGTACTGAGATTATATAGAGTTACATTGTGACATTGTGAACCATTCCATATTGTATTCATTAAGTCAAGTTACGTAAGTTAGGTTCGTCAAATTCAAATTATAATAAACATAATGCTGAATAGTTGCAAAAACATATCAATTGTGATAACCTGAGATAAAAAACAGATTTAAACAAAATTATCATTTATTTATTATGTATATAACCTTGACTCTGATAATATGTACAGACTATAGTGTGAAACCACGAACTCCTTATCATCTTCATCTGTCTCTAATGAGATGCAACGCAACGAACGCGTAATCGCGTTGCTTTGAAAAGTCCTTCCTTTTCCTGACTCCTGAAAGAATTCTAACTAATAAGTGCAGGACCGTAGAGTAGAGAGATTGCTGAAGAGACAGCGAGGCCGGCGGCGTAGCGATGGTTGATGATAAGCTAGCGGTTGTAACGCAGCAGTCGGTACACCTGCAACTTGCGCTCGGAGGTCGAATTCTACCATAAATATATGTGGTTTGATACAAGAAGTACCTAAGTCCGTATTACTTATGACAGATTTATGTTTATTCATCATCTTGAGCGTTGGCCAGATAAAAGGTCTGCAAGGTTGGTACTCGAATGTTGAGGAATTGGCAGAGTAAGAATGAGCATCGAAACTCCAACTGTGAACTTTCAATTTGAAATGAGGACCCAAAATGTGATCGGCCAGGAGCAGAAATGTTTCTACTGCGAAGGTAATGTAACCCAATAAAGAAATTACTCTCAAACTTGGTTGTATGGTGCACTAGTGCCTTTGCCTTTTCTACAATGGAAAACATTACTAAAAAAAAGGAGTAATTTAAAGCATAGGTACTCTATGCAAGAATATATTGTAGAAGAAAATAGTAAATGAAGAAAAAAATGGCGGGTTTAGTAGTTACAGTTTTTACATCGTAACATTTTTAGTTCACGTATTTTTACATTTTGAGTTTCATAATTTTATTTCATACCTGTTTAAGCTGATGGCTCTATAACTAATGTTCAATAAATAAATAATTAGATATGTATGTAACAAAATACCTCTCTTACGCAACTCTGGTCAAAAAGCTGAGAGGAGTCCGTATTATAAATAAAAGTCCGGTATTGAATCGACGACATACATCGAAACTGACACTGGCCCAAGGAAATAAGGAAATATTAATAAATATGATTAGAAAGAAAAAAATATGAAATAATGCATAATTAGTGGTGGGATAAGTGAATAGCAAAGTTCAGAGGTTCACTATCAGTGCGGTAGAATGTGCAAATGTCTGGAAATCAGACGTGATAAGTGACTGTCTATATCGAGTTCTTAGGTTTTCGCGATTGTTACACATAGGAAATGAAACTATTTTTCCGGATTTAAATCGCGTCACGGTTGACCATGGGACCTGTAAAGGGCCCGAAACGTCGGTTTGTTTGAAAAAACAAATATACGCGATTTAAATCCGGAAAAATAGTTTCATTTCCTAAGTGACTGTCTGTCAAAGTGGGAAAAATAGCTTGTAAAAGGAAATTAAACTATATTGGGCACTAAATCAATAGTAAATATTAGTTAGAACTCTTTCAAGAGTTACGAAAAGTAAGCGCGTTTCCTGATGAGAGAGAAGATGGTAAGGAGTACGTAGTTTCAAGCTACAAGAACCCTCATTATGCAAAGATTAGAGATTATTTGTGCACTAGAGTTGTCACTGGACCGGCAGACAACACTCACGTCATCCGGCGACTTGTCGGGCGATACTTGATGTCGTTTATATTTGCTGATGACTGGATTCCACGATTATGAAAGCTTAAAACCGCCTTCTCCGTTGAAATTACGGTGTTTTAATTTCAGAAGCTTTGAAGATATAATTTTTGAGTATTTATGGTATTTAAGATAATATTCCTATCAAACCGCAACAAATACCTACAATACCACAACGATAAACTAGAGGTCTTACGTATTATCACACAAAGTATTCACGTGGTCGGCTCATAATATGACAGTAGGAACATTCCAAAATTGTTTTGTACAAATAAGTTTACTAACATTAATGTTAATAAAAGGCTTTGACCTATTGTTTTAGTTTCTGTCTAGAAAGACTTCCGCGTTCATATAAAATTTTGAATATTTTTCCCATATTGACATGGTGACTTTAACCAAAATTTGTATTTCAACCTCAGATAATTGGCATCTGAGGTTCAAATTAAAAGTTTGAAAATTGTATAGGATTATATTTTTTAGGCTAGTTTCAAATTCATGTCAACGACCGAGTAATTCCGATCGGAAATTGTCGCGCGAGTGACGCTTTCTCGCCATCCACTATGCATCCACTGCAATAATTTTTCAGAATTATCTGTTTCATTACGCATTCAATGTCTTAAGGTAGGTACATTAAATGGATACTTTTGTTTTGATACGGTGCACGTACTTACCATCAGGATAGTGTGTTTGTTGTATCCGGTCAATGTATGTAATGTATGTAATGTATGTCTTCTTGATTCTACAGTCAAACTGTATATACAGTTTTGTAGAACTATGACTATATTAAGACAGTTGTACCTTATATATATAAATAAATAAATAAATAAATAAATACGTCGTCAAAGTTTCGAGTCGTTTGCGCTGCATTCGTACCATGTCGGAATTCGTATTACAAAACTACCTACGTATGAAAACAACTTAGGCTTGATTTCAAATTTCATAAAAAGAACTAATTAAAATCGCTAGAATTTTAAATTGAGAAACCTTAAGATTTTATTCGAAAAAATGTATGAACTAAATCTTACACTGAAAAGATTTATGTCTTTTGAACTTTGAACTCACGTTTATTGCAAAGTGGTCAGAACTTTAGTATGGTATTTCATACTTTAACCCCTAAGACACACCGCCCACTAGCAAGACGCTACAATATTAGAAAAAAATTAAAAGACAACAGCACGGAAGTGTATATAAATCTTAAGTATCAAAAGGTGATATGTTGCTATCCATCCATTATCGCGTGTAACTCAGTTCGGCTGGTATTGAGTTACATATGAACGAGATAAATTACGAGAACATGTTACGAGACAAATATTATGTATTTGATAAATAATATTTTGGTAAACTCGCCTGCTATGAAATGCACAACTTGTAACAATCGTCAACCCAATTATACGTCCCACTGCCGGGCACGGGTCTCCTTTCAGACGAGGATTTAAGCCATAATCCGCCACGCTGGCTCAATAAGGGTTGGAGATTTCACACGTTTTCCGAGGGTTGTGAACCTTCTTCAACGTGCAAGTTTCATTACGATGTTTTCCTTCACTGAAAAGCTCATGCTAAATTTCAAATTAAATTTAAATTTCGCACATAAATTCCGAGAAACTCAGAGCCCGGATTCGAACCCACGACCCTCTGCTTGAGAGGCAGTAGGTCAAACCATTAGGCTACAACGCCTTTTTTACAGTAAGTTGTAACCAATAAGGAGCAGTAACACAATAATCATAACAAAATAAAAATACTATTTTCCGGCTTGCATGCTCTAACTGCGATTGCGAATTCTCGCAGAGGATGCAGCGGAGAGTGGAATATCTAGAGTGCGTAGTACAAGATTACGCTCATAAATGTTTTTATCCGATGTTTTGGCTAACGTACATTTATGTCTGTATGTATCCAGTACATTTATGAGAATGTAATTTATGTTAAAAGGAATAGTAATTTATTTATGAAAAATAGTGACAGACATAACATTAATACGAGGAATAGAAATAAACTAGCTTTTCTTGATAGTCGTCTTCACAAAGTCAAAAAATCATTTAATCATTAAAGTATACGCTTCTATAACAAGATTCCGGTTGATATACAAAATTTGCCTTTCACGAGGTTTAAAACTATAGTGAAACAAAAACTTTATACTAAAGGTTATTATACAACTTCTGCGTAGGTACTTGGATGACAAAAATCCGTGGTAGTAACCCGTTTAGCTCATGGAGGTAGTCTCGATCTCTGATGTTTCAAATTAAAAAAAAATATATTGTAAATGTTATTTACAAAGAGCAACCCCTAGAGTTTCTTGCTCATTCTTCTCAGGGGAATCTGCCTTACGAATGAGCGGTAGAGTTTAATATTGTGACGATTTCAAGTGTAATAATGCTTACCTATGAAATAAAGATTATTTTGAATTTGAATTTGAATTTGAACGATAACGATAGAAAACCTTACCCTGAATTTTATATCAAAACAATATACCTACGTCCTTCCTACCTTCTATAGCAGTAGAGCTCCTTGTGAAAGAGTTCGTCCAGGGTAGTACTGCAACCTTACCTATTTCTGCCACCAAGCAGTAATGTCCGCATTACTGTGTTCCAATTTTGAAGGGTAAGGGTGCTGGTGAAATTACAGGCACATGAGACTCATTTACTTATGTCTCTGGGTGACGGGCACACTGGCACTGCCCCTCAGATCTTTGCAATTTAAAGGTCTTAGTGGCACTGTAACTGTTATGGACAGGCGTGTAGCTTACCATCAGGCGCACGACTTGTTCGTCCCGTCACTTGATATTCCAAAAAAAAACGTACTTTACATGTATTCAAAAATACTTATAAGCAGTAATTGGAATTGAGGGTGTTAATTTTATTTAGCTAAACTAAAGAATGACGTGGACGTTCCCTTTGAAGTTTGAGAACATTGACTACAAATTATTTCTTATTAAGTATTTGCTACAAATTATTGCCTCAAAAAATTATTAATTGTGTTTCTACAGGTAGTTCCGTATTTAAATACTTTAGATATTTAAAGAATAAGCACGAGACAACCTACATTTTGAAATGTTTAAAAAATAAACAGTAATTTCAATAAACAGTGATTCTATTATGGCGTAAATCTCTATGGATAAATATTTCATTTTACGCATCAAGTAGATGGGGTAATTTATTTTTATCTTTATCTATTATTTTTATCTTCAATCTACTTAATACACTGCAGTTTTTACTTAAAATTACAACTGCAACAAATATTGTTTGTTTTTGGTATATTATAACAAATTTACTGGTATGGTATATTATAAACATTTTTGGGACCTGGTTGAGAGATTAGTTAAAAATAGTATGCATGCAACGTAAAAATTTGAAATGTCACAATATCAATCCTATGTGAAATGGACTATACGTACGGAATTTTGTGTACGCGGGGCCTTGAAGCTTGAACAGGAAATTGTTAAACTTTTAATTTTTAATTTTGTTTTTAGGAAACTGGCAAAATAATTTTAAGTAACGTAAAAGTAAACGTGCGTAAAGGTAAAGAAAACAAAAGTAGTAGTGTAATTGAAAATATTTATTGACAATGAACATAAAATTTGGCATTTGATTTTGTCAAATCGGTGTATTTGGATGTGTCTTAAAAATAAGCGGATTATTTCTCGTTCTGAAAAATAAAAACAAAGAGTCAATATCAAAATATCAGCTACAGTAAAATTAAAGTGTAGTGCGCATGTAGTGCGAAACAAAATGGACGTTTTGAAGTATTTATTTCAATCACACGGAAAATTGATAATTCAACATTAAAATATACGAATTCAATTTGCTTTTTTAATTGATAATGAGAACAGTTCCATTCGATTGTTATTAGAGATATTTGAATAAAATTTTCTCTCTCGTGTTCAGTAATAAATGTATTAAAGGAATATGAGATTATTTTCCACTAAAAGAGTATATGTGTTTTATGTCTAAACGGCAAATGTTTCAATGGCATGCAATGAATTTTTCCCCAATTACCTCACACACACATTCACGCTTCAAAGCCTACGCAACCACGATACCAATTTGCCTAAATTAAGTTGTCACAAGTTTACGAAGTAAGAGGCACCTTATTAGTAAACATTATTAGTTAAAAAGACAAAATGAGGAAATAAATAAATATTTTCACCGCACTAGCTTGGAAAGGCTTTCTTTCCCATTAGAAATCTGCGTGCAAAAGCGTTCACGCTAGCGTGGAAAAGGATTTTGAAATTGTAACTTGACGTGCACCTAAATTTTTCTTTCGATGAAAAAAAAAACATAATGACACCTTCAATTACGCGATTTGTCGTACATTATTTATGTAATATAAATCTGTTTGTATATTTTATTCTTATTATTGTTGACATTAAAATGATAACGATAACTAATTTTGTTTATTAAATAATTTTAATTTTTAGTATAGTACTTACTACTTACTTACTTACTAATGTACCCTTTTTGATATATGAATGAATGAAACTGATTTGTTATAGTTCATCTGTTCTTTCTACCTTTTTCCTCGCTATAGTGAGGTGAAAAGTTGTGTGTTTCGCTCGGCAGCAAAGTTGTTTTGCGTCTCGTGACTGGAAACCCTCGTAACTTCGCAGGCTTGCGTAACAAATAACTATTAATTTTCCTATATTATAGTGCATGCATTTTTTCATTTCTCCACTATTGCTGCAACAAATTTCTCCCTTAAAATTACGTGCAAGTTGACTTGTACAGCTCTAAAGAATAATTAATTACAGCTTCATGGTGTCGTTGCAGCGCTGTGTATTAAGCGTTTGTATGGATAGCTGATTTTTAGAGACGCATTGTAAAGCCTACGGTGCCTTAAGGAAAAAATAACTGTCAGAATATCGTAAATGATTGAAATAAGGTTTAATCTATTTGTTCGATGCGTTTATGGAATGTTAAACAGCAAATATTAACAAGCATGCATTAAAGTAAAATAGTATTCGATGTCAGAAAATAAAATTAAATTGCGATAGGAAAGGAAATGCTTGGCTACAACAGTTTGTATTGTTAACATTGAATTAAATTACGGTAAAAGTGTTAAAGTATCATGTTTCTTTTTTTTTTACGCACACATTCATAGCCCCGCACTAGGGAAACCCTGTGTCGCGGGGGCCATGGACACACATATAGACAACCACAAATTACACCCAAACTCATGAGAGAAATAAATGTAGGTCATACAAAGATTTCTCTCTGCCCGGGAATCGAACCCGGGATCTGTGCGTGGCAGACCAGCATGGTAACCGGCTACGGAGGCAAAACAATCAAGCAGTTCCCGTCAAAATCTTTATCATCATAATTTTGAAATACTTTACTTATTCATAGAGGACTTTGATATAGTTCATTGCATATTCTGTTGAATATTAAGTCCTTTTAATTTCTGATCGCAAAGAAGAGAGTGATCCACGTTTGATTGAGTAACTTTATCTGGCATTGTCATTTTTCAGTACATGCATTCGGTGTGGAATGTAGACGAAGTAACAAGCTTTAATTAATCATATATTTAATCATAATATTCATCCGTTCAAGACTACCGCATCTGTATAAATACAGAATAAAAGGTGAACTCATGGAACTTACGCGCATGCTCCGAGATATGGGGGCAAGGTTTGAATTCAGAGTTTACTACGTTACGGGACCATATAGTGAATATAATATGCAAGAAGGCGTATCGAAGTCTGGATTTTATGACTCGTCATGCAGAAAGTTTTACGAATATCAGTCATCATCACGCTGTACAACGCTTCGATACGGAGTCACAGACTAACTCTGTCACGTGGGCTCCGCACGAAGCCAAGTACGGTCTCATGCTCGAGCGTATCCAGAAAAAAATCACCTGATATCTATATCTGAGACTTTAGGTAGTGTATACCTGTTCTATCCCTTGATGTACCCAACCTTGTTTGTATTGGATATGGTAGGATACAACAAACTGGATCCGAGAAGGGACTTGGTTCTCGCAAGCTATATGATAGATACTATTTTGTTATAATTATTAATACAAAGATCGAACACTTAGAAAAAAATCTTTCGATACGGCCGAATTCGAACCCGACGTCTTCTAGCAAACCGTGCCAGATGCTATGAAAACCAAGCCACGGAACGAACCAGTGGACCTCACGAATTCTTCTATGTGCTTGTTTGTTGACTCTTTGCATAGATATTGCTAGCCCATTGTGGTGCACTGCTGGATAGATAGATAGATTAAAAACCAAGATGAAGAGGAATAGATGATCCACTAGCACCAGTGCTGTAAAATACTGCAACATATTTTATTCATTTGTATAAAATATCTCCAAAGATGAATCAGAGCAGAAAGTTACATAATTACTGATGGAAACTCTCTTTTAATAAGTAATTTATTTTATTTATTTAATTTCGCCGCAAATGCTTGATTTATAGTTTGCTATAGATATAAACGTTTAAGCCAATTAAAAATTTTAACGAGAATTAAAGCCATTAACAATACAATAGTGCGTGATAGTTTTCTCCTTCTTTCAGGACGAAGACAAACGGGTGGTCCGCTTTGAAATCACTTGGTTGAGTTATTGCCGCATTTGGTAAAACTGCTACGAATGCTGAATTGGCACGTGATTGGAGTGAATTGAAAAAAAAAATTACGATTGAAAACTATGCAAATCTCAGTGGACTGGCTCGTGAGCTGTAATTTCTTAATCGAGGCGCAAAATACAATAATATTATCAAATAAACATGCAGATTACCCATTGGTCGACATTTATCAAATTTGCTGGATATCCATGCAAGTCCTTAAACAGGAAATAATCTAAAACTGATTATAATAGTATTTATTATAAAAATATTGCAGCGTCTAATAAGCACAGAAAAGCCAAAAGAAGAAAGAAGCATTTTAAACAGGCACAAAATTGTAATTTGTTCAGTGCAAAATAAATAATTGTAATAATAACATGCTTCCATAGAAGAGTACCTTGAAGAGAAAAACTCCGCTAAAGAGAGTGTTTTGCCCTGCCTTTAATAGGAAGACGAACGGATGATTTGCTATAAACTGCATTGGTCCCCCTGTTATTCTGTCTGACGTGAAAGCTGGAATAATAAAGTGACTTTGTTATTACTTATAAAATTATTGAGTGCTTTGTTTTGCCCAGTCATCGAGTATATAATCCTCTTTGCCCGATCAACTGGTACTTAACAAGTCTTTGTCCGATCTCTTTATAAATTTATTCAGAATTTCGAGTAATATTGCTGTGTTAATGGTGCGTAGGTTCAAAAAAGTACCACTGTGTTTTGCTTTAGTGACTACCCAAGGCCCAATTTAGCACACTAAAGCACACTTTATACGCCTTAAAATTGTTATATCTATAAACAGTCTTAATATGGTATAGATTTAGATAATAGTTCTCTATAAATGGTTTTAGAAAAAAGAAATTGTTCTTATAGACTTATTTCACTCAAGTCAAAATTTTAAAACCTTCTTAATACCAAACAACTTAATTAAGTGTAATCTCTTTTAAGATTTGCTCTTATAGTCCTTATTAACCGACTTCAAAAAGGAGGAGGTTCTCAATTCGACTGTATGTTCTTTTTTTTTTTTTGTATGTATGTTACGCGATAACTCCGGTATTTGTGAACCGATTTTCATGATTCTTTTTTTGTTGGTAAGGGGGTATTTCCCTAGTGGTCCCATTTAATTTTAAAGAAAATCATCCACCTCAAAGGATGGCTGTTCACGCATGAAGATTCATTGTTATAAATAGCGCCTAACTTTAATTTAGGAGCAATTACTTTTAGCAATTATTAGTTGATTCTGCTATTTCTCCAATTCAAGGCGTTTTTCTCTCGATATACTTTGAGAAGTGTTGTAGAGAGAACCTATTTTTATTATCTCCAGTATCAAGTCCTGTATAGTGGCGAACTAGGGGATATTTCAATGAAACTTAGCAAATAAACGTAATTCCACGTACTTTTGAGCTCGGTTTTTTTAGTACTCTGTATTGAGATTATTCATTATTTTAAGTTCTCTGTAGAACAACTGATTATTATTTTTAGTAAAATAGTTCTACACACATCCAGTAAAGTCTATTAATACTCTAAAAACTAGTATTCTTAAATTTATTCTAGAAATATTTAATTTATAGACATTCTGTAGTGTTTGTACTTATGACAAACACGTTATAGCGCGTCTTCAGTAGATTTTATTTAAAGAAATACTACAATTAGGGTTTTTACTCTATTGGACGTTGTAAGAGTTCATGCAAAATGGATAAAATAAAGAATATTAAAAGATCTGGTGGAGGTGGTGAACCTTGGAGATTAAGTCACATCATTCGATACAATCAGCGTTGCCAATGCCAATTGTTGAAGATCCCCAAAAATCACGGTTAAAATCCCCGAATTTGGGGAGAGCAAAGTTCATATTCCACACAAATTCCCCACATTTCGAGTTTTCATTATTAATTAGAAATACATCGCTTAAAAATATAATAAGGAATTAAGAAAAATCAAATTGTAATAATCTCTTACGTTTGCTGTGGATGTAAAATGTAAAACTAATTATAAAATTAGATGACCTTAAATCGTTTATTTATTTTAATTAGATTCAACATTAATCTGTAATCAGTCTTTGAAAAAAGATTCATTTTTCTTTGCCTTACAAAATTAAGTAAATCGATTATTTGTTGTGCATTTGATGACACTATGTTAATGTTGAGATGAGTTTCGACCTATATTTAATATTTAAAGTTGACGAGTGGTAAGTTGTGGTGTGGAAGTACTAACTGCGCGGCTTTGTTTACCAATAGCTGATTTCGTTTTGCTTCATACCGGGGACTGGCCTAAGCGGGAGAAAAAATCGCGAACTCAACACGCACCGACTGGTAATTTTACAATTCAGAACCAAGTGTTCTAATAATAATTATATTTAAGCTGCTTGTTAATAATACGAGGGATATGCGATGTTGAAAATCACGTCGATATAGTCCATCACAGTGTTTCTAACAGTAACGATCAAACTAGCGATGCAACAGCAATTGATAACAAAATGAAAAATGTTTCAACATTTTCCTCACATAGCCATAATCCCCACAAAATCCCCAATCTAGTTGAAATTCCCCACAATTTGGGGAATTACCCACAAATTGGCAACGCTGGATACAATAAATAGTCTTAATTTGCGCACGAGCCAGTTTTTGTTTGTTGACAAATAAAAAAACATTGTGAAGTAATTTCGTGTTCTGAAATGATAAAAACAATTGAAATGAGCGCGTAAACTACTGTACTTCAATGATGTGTATGTGTATTGTGCCGTCTATCAATAGAATACAGTGAAATCATTGTGTGAAATGTGGCGTGAAGAAATAACCTCAATTTTGTAATGAAAATTTTATTTCTTTCAACATAAGTTAGGTATGTCATTAAAATATTCCTTATATTTATATGGTAGGGAATTTATCTACCTTTCTAGTCATATATAACACATTCCATATAATTGTAAAGAATAACGTATTTTTCGACAAATTGGATTTTTCAATTGCTTTTTTGACCTAGGGTTTTGAAAAGTTTTTTATTGCATAATACGCTCACTATTACTTTTATAAATACCTTTATAAAGGTTTTGTAATACTGTCAAAAGAAAAAATCGCTTAGAAACATCGCGTTTTGTTGACAATCATAAAAGATTCATAGAAGTGAATATTGTTCTACAAGATCAACTACACTAAAGCAAGTAAAAATAATCTTTTCGTA
>NW_020654748.1:7872043-7878007 GCF_003589595.1 Hyposmocoma kahamanoa
TTAGGTATGTCATTAAAATATTCCTTATATTTATATGGTAGGGAATTTATCTACCTTTCTAGTCATATATAACACATTCCATATAATTTTCACAGAAGTGAATATTGTTCTACAAGATCAACTACACTAAAGCAAGTAAAAATCATCTTTTCGTATTCTAAAGTTTTTCTATAGATAAAGCTATAAACAAAATGCTCCCAGCAGTGTTTTGAAAAAGCTTTAAATTCTTATTCTTTCTTCTTTAAATTTTTATTTTTAAAGAATGACTATGAAGCAGCCGAGAAAAACTTATTTTCTTTGTAAATCTAAATTGAAATTAGCTTGAATAAACCTAGAACTTCTTGGAAATGGTTTGTTTTGTGAGTTATTTTGTATATTTAAGCTTTCTATAAATATTTAAAACCGAAAATCGATAACTGTATTCTTTTTAAGTTTATTTTTTATATATAAATATTTAAAATTTAGCAAGCGCATTACTTTTATGACAGGTTTTACATCACTTTTCACAGTGTATTTAAAGTCGCGCATCAATTCGCGCTTTCTAACCGATTAAACATTGCGCGAAAAAGTCAGAAATATTATATCTAATTTCGCCATGGTTGGGGCCATTCAATAAGGCATACCTCAAGGGAGTGCATTAGGACCAACCTTATTCCTGATATACATAAATGACTTATGTAACTTAAGGACGGAGAAGTGCCGGGTGTTCTCATACGCTGATGACACAGTTCTGGTTTTTTCGGGTGCCTCATGGGACGAGGTACGTGAAGTGACTTAGAGAGGGCTTGCCGGACTCGATGATTGGCTTGAGACAAACCTTCTCACATTAAACGCCTATAAAACCAATTACATATGCTTCTCGATGTACAGTAGTACTCAACCAAGCAACGAATTTGAGCTAAAAGTTCGTAGATGCGGAAGAGAACCATGGCGCAAAATTGTGACTGTCCATATATTGTTAAGGTATCCTCCGCTAAATATCTGGGTGTTATAATAGACCAACGTAAAAACGTTGGTCTATTAGGAAAACCTGGTACGCGCAGATTGAGCAAGTAGCTAATAGAATCCGGAAATTAACATGGATGTTTAAAATTCTTTGACATATAGGAACAAAAGAGTTAATAATTAAAATCTATCTCACTCTGGCTCAGTCTGTAATCACTTACTCTATTTCTGTGTGGGGAGGGGTAGCAAAGACAAAATTTATAGAAATTGAACGGGCTCAGCGGTTTTTATTGAAAGTAATGCTCTTTAAATGCTACAGGTTCCCAACTGATCAACTATACTCGATTAGTAAGCTTCTTTCTGTCAGAAAACTGTACATAGCACAGACTATTATAAAAGTACATAAACATCTTCCATACGATCCTAACAACGTAGACAGAAAAGACAATAATAATAATACCTTGTTGTCCCCTGACATATTGTAAAAACAATATTTGCCAGTCGTCAACTTAAAAAGCAATCAACTCATTTATATAACCGTATGAATAAAATCTTAAATATCTATCACATGAACTTACATGACTGTAAAAAATCTATAGTTCAATGGCTACATAAGTTAAATTATGAAGAGACTGAGGCTCTAATGAAGGTTACTAATTAAGTTATAAAGTAAATACTTTTATACATTACACTTGCCTATATACCTTGGTGTATACAACATATTCTAACTTATTCTGGGTTTTAACATACGACACGCACAGCTCACTGATACTTATTCACACAAACACCCATACCCACGGAGAAACATACACACGAACACACACGCACACTCACACACACACACTATTACTATTATTTTACTTTGCTTTACAGTAATTACGTACTAGTTATAGAGGAGCGAGAGCTCCTGATACAAGTGTTTTCATACTTAAAACAAGGTCTCAACGTTGTATGCAATTTTGTTAATATTGAGACGAAATAAAGTATTTCTTTTATATAACTATTCTGCCAAATCGTTACGGTGACAACTGCGCTCCGATTGGCCAGCCCGAATTCGAAACAATTGACAAGTGTCGTCAGTTGTTTCACTTCAAATCGATTAGTTTAACTTGAGCTTTGATATAATGGACGAAAATTCAAAAATGACATATTTAATACTTAATTACAGATGAAATGTAATTCCGTCCGTTTTGTAATTAGATGTTTTACTGTATTTCCTACACCACCGAACGGTGGTGGTTATTGTTAGAGATATTATATTGTTTTAATATTTAATAAAGATTAAAACAAATACAGAACATTTTTGGAATATACGGAGACGTACACACAGGTTAGTTGTTGGCGCTGAACTATATATTTTAGCTTTCTAATTTGTGATTTCAGCGCAAACGAGAGTTGATATTTAAAAGTGTGATATAAGGCCCATTTGCCTGAAGAGTTGCCAGGGATGGATGGCCCTCATTTCGTCTCTATTTCTGGTTATATACTCGATGTGCTCAGTAATACCTTTATGTACGTACATAAAAGGCGATGGAAAAGGTAATTACGATATGTTTAGTCAAATATATATAAGTAAAGAAAAAATAAATCTACATACATAAATATACACGTATACGTATATGTTTATCAATAGACCATCATAGAAATTTCAATTCATGCTGATGATCATGTTTTACGAAGTATTATCTGGCGAGACAATGGGAATAAGCCCTTACAGTGTTTAATGTGCTATTACGCTACACTCCTAGACCGTTCGAAACGTCTAATGTACACAAATGCATAATGCATAATAATTACAATAAATGATTAATTCTAAGAAAATCCAATGATGAACGAAATCATATAATCATGTTGCGGGCAATAGACGAGTGTGACTAGCACAGGATCGTGGTGGATGGCACAAATTACGGGACGCGTATACTCAGCAGTGGGTGAAGTCGAGCTGTGGATGTTGATGATGAAATAAAATATTTTGCAAAACGTATGTAGCGTAAATTAAATGATTCTCGGTAAATGGTAAAGGTGCGTAATTTCATTATTAACAATGTAACTATAATGAATAATCTCAGTACAGAGTACTAAAAAAACCGACCTCAAAAGTGTGTGGAATTACGTCTATTTGCTAAGTTTCATTGAAATATCCCCTAGTTCGCCACTATACAGGACTTGATACTGGAGATAATAAAAATAGGTTCTCACTACGACACTACTCAAAGTATATCGAGAGAAAAACGCCTTGAATTGGAGAAATAGCAGAATCAACTTGCTACATGCTAAAAGTAATTGCTCCTAAATTAAAGTTAGGCGCTATTTATAACAATGAATCTTCATGCGTGAACAGCCATCTTTTGAGGTGGATGATTTTCTTCAAAATGAAATGGGACCACTATGGAAATACCCCCTTTCCAACAAAAAAGAATCATGAAAATCGGTTCACAAATACCGGAGTTATCGCGTAATATACATACAAAAAAAAAACAAAAAAAAAAGAACACACAGTCGAATTGAGAACCTCCTCCTTTTTTGAAGTCGGTTAAAAATAGAGTGGTTTGCATTAATATTACACATACGAGGGCCTGTAAATGGCCCGAAATGTTGGTTAATTTGAAAAAAGAAAACAAACATACGCGATTTAAAGAAATTTTGACTTTCTTTATCGCTTCGAGTTTCTATGTATATTGCTTTAATTTCAAAATAAATCCAGTTTGGTATTTTTGTTTTGAGAGTGAATTGGCGACTAGTTTATTAATGTGTAAAATACAGGTAGTAGCAATAGAGCCCGTTTTTAAAGAGTTTATCCAGGGAAGTACTGCCACCTTACCTATTTCTGCCGCCAAGCAGTAATGTCAGCATTACTGTGTTTCGGTTTTGAAGGGTAAGGGTGCTGGTGAAATTACAGACACGTGAGACTTGTCAACTTATGTCTCAGGGTGACGGGCGCAGTGGTAGTACCCCTCAGATTTTTGCAATTTAAAGCTCTGTGCGGCATTGTAACTGTTATGGACAGGCGCGTAGTTTACCATCAGGCGCACGACTTGTTCGTCCCGACACTTAATGTTATAAAAAAAATATATGTTCAGATCCTGACCCCGGATCAGCCCGTGTACAGAGAGGGTTGTCAGTTGTTACGGACTTCATCCGGTTCTCAAGAGGCTAGTGCCTCGGGTGTGTGGCCCGGGGTGCACGTACAGTGCCCTCCCTATTTTTCAGATATGTACCGGAGCTATTGGCACGGTGGCTGTGTGACGTATAGACGGGTTGATCACGCCATGCATACGGTCTGGCCACACCCAAAATTGTATCAACAATAGTCTATGATGAAAATCAGTAATGTCAGCACTACTGTGTTCCGGTTGGTGAAATTACAGGCAGATCTTTGCGATGTAAAGCTCTGAGTGGCTCTGCAACTGTTATGGACAGGTATGTAGCTTACCATCAGGCGCACGACTTGTTCGTCCCGTCACTTAATATTATAAAAAAAACAAGGAATTTCTTTTTGCGCACCGAAGCCATTCTTTGTTATTACTTTGCAAAAAATTCCGACTGTGAAAAATGTGACAGTTTTTTTTTCTATTTATTGTACTCTATAGTCACACTCTAGTTTAATTTTAAGTGTGTAGTAAAACATGGTGTAAGGCCACATAAAGATATATACAAATATATATATATTTAAATATCTGATTCGCACTTGAAAATTTTAACGGTTACTGTATTTTTGTAGCATTAAAAGTAGATAGTCGAGCGGCAGGAACACTGGCATTAGTTCAGAATTTATTTTTGTACAAATGGAATTAAAGCCATTTGAAAAATGTATATCGTTATACGTGTACTATTTAATTCATTTGATATAAAAGCAATCATTGGTATATATTAAGTACCTATTGAATACAGCGGTTTTCTTGTAGGTAAGATAAGGTAAGTTTGTGTTCTTTTTTTATCGTAAAAATATTTAGGAATCTTGTTTTGACTCCATATAATAATTAGTACGTTTTCTCAATTTTACTGTATATTTTTTCCAAAGTCATTGGATTCAACACTTCCACTGTTATGCGGAATCAACTATTCCATTTGAGGTTGTATAGACTATAGGCTCTTAATTAATAAAACGTTTTTATAAGTTAACGCACACTGGTAGTTCTTATGTTACTTTTCTAAAACAAATCTAATAGAACGGATATTCAGGTTTGAAGTTAGCTCCAAGACATTCAAGGGACTTAAAAATCTTATTTCGGATTAGAGAGTCAACCACACTTATCGATGCGCATTAAATCGGTCAGAAAAATGTTTATCCACGTCGGCGATCCAGACGGCTCTTTCGCTCTTATTGTATGGACTTATAGGTTTTTCTGACCAGCTTAATAAGTAAAGATAAGTGTGATGACTCCCTTAGGGACTTACGTTGCGATACCTAGACACGGAATCGCTTCAATCCTGAAATTCAATTAAACTTTATTTCATATGTAAACTAATTACATTTCAAATCGTCGCATTCCCTGAAAAGAATGAGTAAGAAACTCTAGGGTTGCCCTTTACAAAATAAAGATTTGTATACATTTATCAGTCTTGATTAATTTCCCAATTAACTAAAAATATTAATTGCGAGGTTTTAATGCTGATTCTAATGTACATTTAAAAACTAGTCAATGAAGACAATAAAGAGGAATAAAGATGTTGAGAATTGTATTTAGTAGGCGCAAAATAGGCGCCTTGTCGTCGAGTGGCGGACACCAGCCCGTTACACCAAGTACCAAGTACCAAGTTGTATTTAGTACAAGTGGGATAAATATTGTTGTTACACTTTGGACAACACTACACAATACCTAAATAAAATAAAAGAACGTAATAACTATACACATATTGACACGTTAGGGGGTAGTCTAAACTCTAAAGACGTGCTAAAATGAACAAAACCTTGTTTAGCAAGAAATTATATGTTCAATTGGCAGCTCAAGTGTTGTAAATTACATAGATATGTAGCGGACCCGCTCACAGCAAGACATTACCCTTCTTCTGACGCAG
>NW_020654748.1:7878017-7975402 GCF_003589595.1 Hyposmocoma kahamanoa
GTTACACAACTACGACTGTTGGGAGCAGGTTCAACACCTGCACCACAGATATTTACGGTCGAAATTCTAGAAATTGTAGCTCCGTGATGCGTTTTTGTTTAAAAGTGGACGATTCCTTTAAAGCGAGTTCATTGTGTTGTTTTGAGCAAAATATTAAACGAATGGTTTGCCTTGAATGTCTTTTATACCATTGAAAGAAGGAGACGCAGCTCTCAATACAATACCTCTGAATTTTTTTCTTAGTACGTCTGTGGTTAACTATGAAGAAGTTCCAGTGAAAATGATAACTTTCGACTATTAGTAGAGTAAAATAATTTCCTAATATATAAATATCATCATCAACCCATTTTGACGTCCCACTGCTGGGCACGGGTCCCCTTTCAAGCGAAGGCCATAGTCCGCACTGCTGGCCAATGCGGGTCGGGGACTTCACACTTTTACCAAATCTTGTGAACCTTATTTGACGTTCAGGTTTCATTTGCTCATGGTAAACTTCAAAGTAAATATTGCATACAAATTCCGAGAAACTCAGTGGAGAGAGAGAAACTGTGAGCCCGAATCCGAACCCACGGCCTCTGCTTGAGAGGCGGCAGGTCAAACCATTAGGCTACCACGGCTTTTTGACCATATAAATATGAAACCTGTTTATTAATAACAGAACATAATGGTTTAACATCTACATAATTTTGAGTTGTATATAATAGTGAATGATAATTTTTAACACACATTTGTCACGCCAAAATGCTGCATACTCTTTATTTATCTAACCGCTAAAATAGTTAGTTGTTCTTATCAGTTCTTGAATCCAAAAAATTAGAATACTTTTCATAGCCAGATTGAAAAAGCTTACCATTTGCAGCTGCTGCTTCAGCACCTTCCTCATTGACTTCAATGAATGCCTTTTGGATGGCTGCACTTACAAACATACTTTTGTCGTCCTTTATCAAACGACTCAATTGTGCTTGGTGAGAATGGAAAAGACGATTCACACCCATCTGACAAATTTAAAATAATTATTTGAAATATAAAAAAATTATATAATTTTGAGGAAATTTGATAGATTACTATTTCTTGTGTATCTATGATATTTTAATAAATGCACATCTATGTTAATGTAGATTCTTTGTAAGGAATGAACGGTAATGTATGCTTCGATAAATAAATATATGTTGGTACTTGACACACAATTTAGAGAGAGATTACAATATTTCTAACTATAACCGTTGCTGGTGATTCTTTCGGTGTGGAAAAATTTGTTATTATTCATATAATTCAAAATTCATGGCCGTTTGTGCACGCCAACTTAAATCCAAATTTGTTTTGGATGCATCGGTAAACTGACCAACTACGACAGTTACATTATTGGCAATACTTACTTTTGGAAGAACAGTCTTAAGATTAGTTTCAGTCTCAATCTTGAATTTGGGCAAAGATACTTCTATGGCAAAATAGTTCATATTCGATGTAGCTAATTCCAAGGCGGCAGGATCTTTAAGCTTTTCTACGAGAGCCGCAAGGCCGTCAATTTCTTTGGGTAGAATTACGATGAAAGAGGCTTCATATCCTTTGTAAGGCAGCTCCAACAACTAAAGAAGGTGTTTATGGTAAGTAATTTCTCTGTAAAATGAAGTTATGCAAAACAACACAAGGATTTTTTTTAACGGAACACTCTCATAGCCACGCACTAGGGAAACCCTGTGTCGCAGGTGCCATGGGCACACAATAGACAACCACAAATTACACCCAAACTCACGAGCAAAATAAATGTAAGCTGTACACATATTTCTCCCGGCCTGGGAATCAAACCCAGGACCTCAGCATGGAAGTCCAGTAATGATAACCGTTCAGCCACAGAGGCGGTTAAAGTGCTTAGTGTAAAGGATTTAGAGTGTTTGTGATTTTATTTAACAAAAACTTATGAACGGTATAAAGGACATTAAATTTACATAGTTATATTACCTGGGCATTCAACTCCTTGCTATCAGCATATTTGAATTCATCGCTTGTGTGCATCATTGGAACTTTGATTGTTTTGCCTTTGGAGACGTAGAAGTCTTGCTCCGTGGTATCTTTCTTATTGAAAGGACTGTCCCATTTGCCCTAATTTTTTTTAAACACGTTTAGAACACTTGTAAGTGTAATAGAAAAATGTTCCAAATTGAAGTTTACAAATTTGTCATAATTTTTTTAAATATCAGTCAGTTTATGAAAGTCACACTGATTGTTTCTGAGCATAATTATACTTATTTTACTTGGATACCGAACTCTGCAATCCTTTCGATAGTTGTATGCTTACCTTGAAATAAATAGCGTTGACAAGTACAAGACGGGTGTAGGAATCCAAGAGCTCAGCTTTCACTAAATCTTTGATACGGTTGTTGGTTTGGTCTTCTACCTGTGAAGGTGTAGAATTTTAAAATCCGTACCAATTGTCAGATAACAAACATTTTTTTAGATACTAGCTGATGCCCGCGACTTCGTGCGTTGCGTTGAATAAGTGTTCGAGTAACCTACTGTACTACTTACTTGAAAAATTATTGGCTCACCATACAAATTTTCATCCACTATTTTACCCACTTTAAGATTTATTTTTGTGAGAAAAAGTAGCCTACGCCTTTCTCCTAAGTCCCATCTTGGTATCTCTATACCAAAATGCATCAAATTTGGTTCAGCGGATTAGGCGTGAAAACGTAACATACAGAGTTATTATCGCATTTGTATATTAGTATATTAGTTTGAATTATTCAGAAGAGGGTGGAGCTTTTTACCCAAGTATTGATTTCTTTAGCTGTTTCCGTGTTCTTCGTAAAATCTACATTCTTCACTTCAGACTTGAAGACATCTCTGGTGATAGCAGAAAATTCAGGATTCAACTCGAAACCTTTAGGAACATATATTTTGCTAGCTGTTTTGAGTTCAATGCCTTTTATTGATAGCAACCTGTTGTTCAGTCGAGAAAATACTGCTTTTGTCTAAAAAAGAACATAAGAAGATTTTAGTCATTGGTAATAAAATGTGTTCAATAGTCAAGATCGTTCGTTCCAACACACCAGACACTTGTCAGAATTTACTTACAATGTTATCGTTGGGGAGACCAATGGCTTTGAGAAGCTCATTATGAGATGCACCTTCTGACGCCAAGCTAAGTTGGGCCAGAGGAGTCATCACAGAGAACGCAGACAATACAACACTTTCATCCGGTTTGCTCTTTACCACTTCCTGCAACACAAAAAGCAACACAAAATGTTTAATATGAAATGATCCACAATAATTTTTAGAGATTACACTCAATAACAGTTCTTAATTTCGTACTCTGATATTGTATACTATATGGGCCATAATTTTCAAATATAGGCTCATATTTTTTAAACGTTTATTAAGAATTTCCATTTCCGAAAAATAAGAACTGAAAGTCCGTAGTACTCACAAGAATAAAATAATTTTGGGTACGTTGTTTAGCTAATCATATTCTCGGGAGCGAACGGAGATTTTATATATTAAAATTCGTTATTAATTAAAATAAAACTAGAACTTAACTAGATAACCGGCAGAGTTCAATGCCTTTCGTTTAATAGGTGGTCTAAGGCCTTATTTATGTAGTCAAAGCAATGCACTACAGAGGAACTTTCTAGCCTAAGCTGCAGCGTAAGCTGCCCGAAAGTGCATGCAGATCTACCTTGGTTGTTATGACTAACTCTATACTCTCACTTGTATGGTGCGGGTACGATACAGGTGCATACTGAGCTATGCAGATGTTAGGTACCCGGATTTGTCAGTCATCCAGCTCCAGTACATCATATGTATACATGAAGTGTATTTATGAAGATATTCTTTGGTTGCACTCCGTTTGAATATGTATATCTTTCTTACCTAAGGTTGCCTGTTGTGCATTAACTTATTAGTTTTTTCTACTTAAGTTACTGTTCTGTGTTGCCACTGTATATTTTATGTGTAATAAAGAATATTTAATTCATCCATTCCTAAGAGCACTTTCAAGCGTAGCGGGACTGTGTAAGTGTACAATTACGCACCATTTTGTCTGGGAGGTTAAATAGAACGATTTTCAGTGCCAAATGCACTGAAAATTAGTACCAAATTCATATTATCTTTGGGAATTATAAAATTTTTGCAAACAAATTTAAACGTTCAGACTATACAGAGAATTCTTTTACACAAATCACCGTCACTTTCACTATGACGGTATTTTGAATATTTCTAAAAATTTTAAAATACGTATTACTACGAACCTAAGGGTCGTATTCTAGAACTCTACTCAATGCTCAAGTCAGGATTTGAGTATGGTTTAAAGAGCACTCGAAATCATACTCAAGTACCTGCCATTAGGGTCGTATTTCCAGTGTTTGTGTTTCCATTGCAATCCTGACTTGAGCATTGAGTAGAGTTCTAGAATACGACCCTCAGAAAGTTACGAGATTTATATAAAGTGTAAGAGGTGATATTAATAAAGTTCTTTCGAACTATATACGACACTTTTATGTATTATTTTTAAATTGAGTGTAGAATTTTTTTTCACTTTATCCGGATAAAAATTATGCAAATCTCAAAAATTATTTTTCCCCTTACTAAGCAAATTTGCCACTCGGGAGTTCTACTCTAAATGTTTTAAATAACTTGATCTGTAGGTTTTTGCAATGAAAAAGCCTTGTCCGAAAAATGGTCTCTATAACACACTGTGCGCCGCCGGTTGAATCGGCGCCGTGGGGTCGGTGCACATTCACCACGACGTGCAAAGTACGCTTGCCTCAACGCGTTACGAGACACCAAACTCTGTTTAATCCTTTTAATTAAGACGTTTAATTAAAATGACTGTACAGAGTTTGATGTAAAGGAACGTTTAACTTAATAATTACTTAAAATAGCTTTACAGAGTTTGAAAGAAAGACACGTTTAAGTTAACGAGTTATAATGGGCGAAAAGTAATCCCAAAATAACAGAACAATGGACGAGTAGAAAGGCGGAAAATCATCGTTCATCTCTGTAGTCTCCGCTATAGGAAGAATTTATTTAGCTCACAGGATTACCACGCTGCACTGTATAGTCCGCTGTATCGCACAAGTATCCGTAAAGTTTACTTGCAAAGTTTATGGTAAAAACCACTTTTTCATGTAAAAACACTTATTAGGGTTTTCGTGAACGTGGGAGACAGCTCTTCAGTAATTCTACGGGCTGCGCCACCTCGTTTTCGGGAGCAAAAGGAGCTGTTTTAAAACTAGAAATAAGACCAGAACTTAACTAGACAACTGGCAGAGTTGGATTGTCTTTTAATGGGTGGTCTTATACATATCCATTAGTTTGTCTAAGGCCTTATCTAAGTCGAACCAATGCACTACAGAGGAACTTTCCCTTCCAACCTGCAGCGTGAGCCGCTTGCAAGAAATTATTACGACTAACTCTAAACTCTTAAGTGTACAGTGCAGGGACGATCCGAGTGATTAACTAGCTATTCCAATTGTTTTCAAGCCTTTTCTCGTGAAAACAACTTACAGAATCGCGTTTCGACGACTGGGTAATTCAAGTTTTCTTTGTAACATGATATTTTTACTAAGATACTCGGCTCGTGGATGATTGATGAGCTTGAATTTGGTTTGAATTCAGACCTTTTATACATTGTATTAAATAATTAATCATGCTACTTTTTCTCAACATGTTTCAGTTGTGTTTCGGGAAAAATGACGTTAAATAAGTAAAATAAGACATAAAAACTTACATTAAACATTCTTGCAGTGAATCGATCGTTTCCCTCCTTAAGAAGTTTGTCCAGTAGTTCCGCATATTCTTGGGCCATAGCTACTGCCACTAGAACCGATACTGTAAAGTAGATATTTAAAAATAATTTTATTTATTTATTTAGAAATGGCTGTCAAAGTGCAAGTTACATTGAACGACTACCCTCCCTGAATCTATTTGTCTATCCCCTTCTCTTGATTTCTTCACAGAACATGTCAAGGAACATTTTTTTAACTACTAAGTTCGTCATTTCTCCGTTATTCCTAAATTTATTCCCTGTGTATTATAAATTATTAATACAAAGATTTCGATCTTTGTATTAATATAGAATAGAATAGAATAGAATACAGTAGAAGTGGTTAGTTAGCGTCTGACGCGTGCCAACAGTAGGTCTTGTTAGACCTATTTGAGGTCAGTCCTCCATTTTTATGGTGTGGTTGTGTCATTCTTTCGCGCAAATTCTCTAAAATTTTAGAGAATTTGCGTAAATAGTGCAGTTTTAGAGAAAAGCAAAATTATTATCCGTAGTAGTATTTCATATCATCGATAAGTCTTAATGTAATAATTTTTTTATTATCTGTTTATGTAATTGATTTTTTGTACTTAAGTAGGAACATGTTGAGCAATAAAGGTGGTGATAGTGATTAGTAGTCAGTGCTTCATTTAAGATCCTGATCTCGAGAAGAGCAAGAACCCTCATCGTCCACCGAACGTTAACGATCCTACGAGAGCTAGAACACCAACAGACTATAAGATTAAATCTTAAGAGAGACTACACTAATTAAGTTGTTTCGTATTAAAAAGGTGTTAAAAAGTCTATAAGAACAATTTCTTTTTTCTAAAACCATTTATAGAGAACTATTATCTAAATCAATACCATATTAAGACAGTTTATAGACATAACAGTTTTAAGGCGTATAAAGTGTGCTCCTTGGGCAGCTGCGGTTTATCGGTTTCCAGGTGGAGGATATATCCTTTTATCCACCACCTGGAAATTATTCCAGATATCCTTTGGCTGCACCCCTTTTGCATATCCCAAATGTCTATCCTAAGATTTTCTGTAACAAATTGCTACATAACAATAAGGCCGCCCGTTCCACGTTAAATTACCGTTTTTATACTTAAGTTACATAATCAAGATTAAAGAATATCATTTCATTCACGCAACTTCATTTACACGAATTCATTACAGTTATGTATAATAGTAAATAAGTTTTATTTTTAAATCGTACTGATTCTCCTCGTAATTAAAAACTCGTTTTTGAATTCGCTTCTTCGCTCTAAACTTGATTGGCAGTTATTATAAAACTGGTTCCGCCCCACTATGTGAGAAGGAATATTATAACGATTACTATGGACATTTCGAATCACAAATTTTGGAACGATTCATTTGCAAAATATTTTTATGAACGACAAATTTGGTTTGTGTATATATTGAGGCATGTGAAAAAGTTGGGGCCAAATTAGTTGGAACGATTATTCCGAAATAAATTTGATTTTACATATTTTACGGTATTATAACCGACAAAATTCACGCATATTTACCATCAGTTCAGATTGCGTACTAACTTAAGTCTAGTATTAGATAGTTACATAAAAAAATCAGCAAGGTGGTAAACATTACAGTAATTATTTTGATAAGAATGTTTGTTTTCATTTGCAAAGTTACGACCTTGAGTTAAAATTGTTTTCATTGTATAACTGTAGGATTCCATTAAAATCAAATTGATGCAGCAATATTTTATCGCGATAACGTGAAGTAAATAAAAAACAACACAAAATTATCTTTTACAAATAATCTACTCAACTTTGACTGTAATTATATATCCATTGACACACAAGAACACGTTTTGTCACAACTAGGCTTAAGATCGAAAATACAGTTAAGATTTTTTTAAAGAATCGGATCATTATTGGACTATAGGTTACTGAACTCAAAAATCATTAAAAAACCAGTAATTTGGGAAAACAAGTTAAAGCGAAATCTAATTATTAAATTATAAGAATTATCATTTGATATGTATTACGGAGATAATTGATTGATATTTGACTCGAAACTTTATTCTCTATGAGTATAGTATAATAAGACACTTAGAGTAAATCCACATAAAAGGTAGCAGCGCGACTTGTATGTGTGCACGCTCGCCGCCCGTGTACGGATGCACACGTAAGTATAATCTTACCTCCCCGTTCAGACGGCATTGTACTGCACGTTTTTTGCAGTACAATGTTTTTACCAAATAAACAGTAGCGCATAAATTAGATTTAGAACCGTCCACATAGTGTTTGTTCTGCCGAAAACCGCACACATGTCTATGTTTATCGAATGCGCAACGGACTTTTCAAGCAAATCGAATGAACTTTAACGTATTCGGTGTGAAAGTGGCGTATAGTATTAATGCATCTCTTTCACACAGCGCGTAGTCATACTTTTTTATCGAATAGTCACCGAACAAGCGGCGTCTATGAAGTATCTTTTGGAAGGCGGGCACGCTTAATTTTAATAATAGAAAATGACCGGCGAATCTTCTGTGGACAACGATTTATTTATTGATATCTTTAGTGGAATAAAGGCCCGTTTTGTGGGACAAAACTATGGAATTGTATAAACCCACCTGCTGTTCTTCTGGCGGTAATGCCAATTCTATTATTTTATGCCGATATAAAAGTGCAACGAAGCGTGGATCCATCACAAACGTGTTCCCAGGGCGATTGCTGTGTGATTAAATATCCGTCTTTTAAACGCACGAAAATATATCGTGTGAACACCTCGCTATCTATCTGTTTATAGTCGAATACGTTAAAAACCGTGCAGGATAACGCCGTGTGAACCAAGGCTTACGGTGCACTCGAGTTTCATAGCGCGGGTTGTCACACTCCCCATTGACTATACAATTGAAGCGATCGCTCAGTGTTTATAAAATGACATTAAAAAGTGTTTATTGATGTGTTTGGGGTAAATTGAACAAGGTTGCCTCAAATTCAGAATTGTTCAGCATTTCATTTCTATTTCATAATCAAACTCTATAATTAAAATAACAATCTGCGATGGTGGTATAAAAATATCATTAAGTATTTACTTACTGCATTTAATAAAGGTTATTAATCAATATAACACGACTAAACTGTGATGAACACCTTAAGTATTACAATTTTTATTGAATTGATATTCAATTATTTTTATGTGAAATTACTTCACTAGTTTGTTATAATTATTAATACAAAGATCGAACACCCAGAAAAAAATCCTTCGATCCGGCCGGATTCAACCCGACACCTTCTAGCTTACAGTGCCAGACGCTATACCAACTAAGCCACGGAACGAACCAGCGGACTTCGCAAATTATTCTATGCGCTTGTTGTCGGATCTTTATATTTGGTTTTTCAACGACTTTTTAGCCGTAGCGCCATATATAAGAAATCTATGATATTTCGTCACCCAGTTAGATACCTTTACAGCTATCAGCCCCGGCTAGAGAAGTCGCCATTCATTGTATTTAAATTTTTATCGAATTGATATTCAATTATTTTTATTTGAAGTAATTTACTCCACTAGTTTGTCATAATTATTAATACAAAGCTCAAACACTCAGAAAAAATTCCTTCGATCCGGCCGGAGTCGTCTTTCAGCATACTAATTTAATATGCTGGAAGAGGTATATAGACGTATATAGAAACTGAGTCTATTAACATTAAAAAAAATTGTCAGTTTTATTATTTTGTATGAAAAATATTTTTTGAAATATGACCAACTTCGGCTGTCCCAATTTTTTTCGTCCCATACAATGAAATGATCCTTTCATGAAACTAAGTCGATTAGCACTAAAAATATTTTGATACATTTTTATTCATTTTTATGGACAACTCTCGCTTGAACAAAACATAATATACCAAAATTATTTTTTCAAAAAACACTTAAAATTCCTAAGACAGTTTCCCTGTATCTTATATGGTTTCGGATTTCCCCTTACTGTCACATTTCAAAACACACTCTGCATATTAACGAAAATGGCGAGTGGTCCCATAATTCTTGATAAACGTACACACACACATATATGTATATATGTATATATATATATATATATATATATATACATATATATATATATATATACATATATACATAAGATTTTCTAAGTTATACGTAAACAAAACATACATATCGAGCCTTCAAACATTAACACCAAGCCTAACATAAAACGGTACCTAACCACGTTTAAGGAAAAAAACTCACGTGTTAAAATAAGCTTCATGTTTGTTGCTGCGTGTGCGACCGCTGATGTCAGAATAACCTGTTGGCATGATGTGACTCCTCTTTTATCTGTTTTTTTTTTGTCCGAGGCCTCAAGGATTCGTTCCTAATAGTTTTATTGAGTACGTATTATAGAACTACTGGGACAAATAAGTCCCTGTAGTTCTATTAAATTATATTTCAAGAATAATAGAATTGTGAGAAAAAAATAATTCCAAGTAGTTGCATTGGGTTATTTCTATTTTTACCCCGAAAATAATAAATAATATCAGGTAACTTCTTTTCAATGATTTTTAAGCGACTTCAAAAAAGGAGGATATAATTTAACAGAACTGCTGAGACTTTTTGTCCCAGTAGTTATATAATAGAACTACTCAATAGAACTAGTGGGAGCAAACCGCCTCAAGGATGCTCGGATTACGGCTCTAAAATATCGGATTTCGTCAATTCGACCATGTTTCCCAATATCGCTCACAACTTGGTGGATGATCAGTCATTGGCGCAGAGATCTTCACATCCTGGAATGGAATTCCCTCTCTGAACCGATTCGACTAGCCCCTTCTCTTGATTTCTCCAAATAACGTGTCAAGGATCACTTCCTTACCAAGTTTCGTCGTTTCTTCGCTATCCCTTAATTTGTTTTCTGTACTTCTACTTTCTCTCAAAAGTATACATAATATTGCTATTTATTCTCATGTATTAAAATTCTCTATACGAGTTTTTAAGTACCTACATATATATAAAGTTTAGTAGTTATTATGTACTATATTTATGAAGCTATCTTTTATTTGCACCCCTTTTGCATATCTTAAATTTCTATCCCAAGGTTGCCAGAAAGAAATTGCTACATAGCAATAAGGCCGTCTGTTGCAAATTACAATATAATTTTATTACTTATGTTACAGAACAGTTCCTGTGTTGTCACTGTTTAGTTTATGTGTAATAAAGAGTATTTCATTAATTCTATCATAACCGATTTTGGATGCAACTAACGCACCGATTGTATGAACAAGGAAATAATTCCAACAAAATAAGGAAAACTTAGTTAAAACCGTATACGAGTATATCATCCTAAATTATTTAAAGCCCTAATGGATTTTACTTTGATTTTAAATGATTTGCTTTAAAAAGGGATTACTTGGTACTTGATGTGACGGGCTGGTGTCCGCAAGTCGACGTCAAAGCGCCTATTTTGCGTGTGGAAAAAGGGATTAGTCAGAATTGTTAGTTTTTGTAGTACCACCATTGACTTACAATTATAT
Organism: Hyposmocoma kahamanoa; assembly: GCF_003589595.1. NCBI lineage: Eukaryota > Metazoa > Arthropoda > Insecta > Lepidoptera > Cosmopterigidae > Hyposmocoma > Hyposmocoma kahamanoa. The sequence continues at coordinate 7,889,280 of NW_020654748.1, forward strand.
GGACGTCGGGTCCGCGCTTAAAAGTGTCCGAACTTATAGGGCGTTAAAATCGTGTACAGAGCGTCATTCACGCTTTAGTCTTCGTTTGTTCGACTGACAGCGAAGCAAGCAAAATTAGACAGTACTGCGATGACATTACAATTTAAATTCAACGTTTTAGCTTTTTCATATTCCTTTACATGTCACTACGTTTAAATAGGTTGACTTGGGACATTTTTTTCGTGGTTTTTGTATTAGAGCCGTCGTCCATTTATTTGTAAGTCAATGAGTACCACGGACTCCTTATCATCTACATTTCTCTCATTACGCTTTCCGTGGAAACGAGTTCGTTTCTATTGTAGTTGAAAGTGCGTACTATTTTTCAATTATAGAGTCTGATATGAGGGATAGGGATTTGACAAGCAGCCATTGATTGTTTAAAGTTTTTAGTGTTATTTTTAATGCATAGTATTTGACTTATTATTCATAAAAAAATCTAAAAAATACATTAAATACAATAATAGTTTAAAATTACAAGGCAGAAACATGATTTACAGAGTTTTCGCTAAAACTTTTCGACTTTTATGTAAAGATCTTGTTTTGTTTGCCCGAAACCACATTACGACTTTTTTTATTTCACTATTTAATGATTCACTATTTTGATATTTTGACAAGTTATTGGTTTCCCGATTTTCATTTTCCATGCAGTTTGACTGATGTACCGAATCGAATATTTTGTTACAAAAAACGATCCATAATACATTTTTTAAAGTTTTATTTTGCCTCGGATTTAATTTAATGCGATTGACACAATAAAACCTGTAGTATTTTGGTTAATTTGATTAAATTAAAATATACTTAATTTTTAGTAAAAGGTGGATTAAGGGCTTATTCCCATCTGATCCCCTAAAACGGATCCTCTGATAGATCCGTTTTATTCTTTATTAGTCCCTATTCCCGTCGGATCCCCTGTGCAAGCACAAATCTAAGAGATGATGCAGATTTGCAGATTGTTCATATTAATGAATATAAATTGCAGTTAAGAAAGCCATCAACAAAGCGATGATTACAATACAATGACAATAGCAACCGATACATGGCACAAATACGTCACTTACCAACTTTTGAGCGGAAATATCACAGTAAACAGTGACTAGTTTAGAAAAACATGGGTTCTAAATATTACTCGAGACTGGTTTTTTAGTACAATTGTGATTTGCAATAATAATGTCAATATTAATGACCTGTCGCAAAAAAAATTTGACTGTCCGTGTTAATTATAACATTTGATCACAATTGATTAATAAATGAATATTTGATTTTAAAATTTCTTTTTCTCTTGATTCTACTCACCTTACAAATACAACGATGTGACCCATTGAGAGTTGTAAAATATAGAGTAGATCAGCTGGGATTTAAAATTGGAGGTGGATCAGTTGCAAGGTATCAGACATGAATAAGCCGAATTAAGATTACATTTACATGACTTGTACTTCATTACAAATAAACTTAAAATTGTTATTAAAAACTCCGACAATTATTTGAAACACGTTCGGAAATGCAATTAACTTTACAATTAATTTAATTTAAATTTTAAATTATTAATTTATTAAATTTATTAAATTAAGTAAAATTTATTATAATTAAATTAATTAAATTTTAAATTTACCTACTAAAGAAGGATTAGCCCTACCCTGAGATTATATTTTTAAATTAATTTGCTATATGTTAACAGCTACAATATGAAAATAAAAAATAGCAAATTTTTTTTCAAAATTAAGTAACACTAAGTAGGTAAAATTATACATATATGTAATAATAATTTATCTAATATTACTTTTTTCGGACAAAGGACACTTCTTTCTGAATTAGAAAGTACCAGTCATGGCACTAATGAAGAAAAGTCGAACCGTGTTGGAATAGTGAGATTCGGTAACAAGAAATTCATGTTTGTGATATGTTACCTCCTTAATGGCACCAACATGAAATTGGTGCACTTTTAGAGTTATTTATTACGCAATCAATTAAAACTCTACAACAAAAGGGGACGATATTAAACCATATAGTGCAGTGCAAAAGTTAGTCTTTAGTGCCAAATCTCATATCATCATAGATGTCATATTAGTAGAATATACTATATACTAAACTGTACGTAATAAATATATAATACTGCCACTGTGGCCGAACGGTTGCCATGCCGGACTGCTACGCAGATGTCCCAGATTCGATTATCGGGCCGGGAGAAATATTTGTATGGCCTATAATTATTTCTCTCGTGAGTTTGGGTGTAATTTGTGGTTGTCTATGTGTGTGTCCATAGCACCCAGGACACAGGATTTCCCTTGTGCGGGGCTATGTTGACTGTGTGCGTTATTATTATTGTTTTATTATTATATGTTACGTGTGTTGAAAACAAACAACAATCGACAAAAATCGTTTTAAAAATTCTAATTAACGGTTTAATGAAACTCTGTTCTACCCTCACTCCTTTAACTCGCGTTCCTAAGAACCGGTCTACGATCTGTGACGTGCATTGCGGAGGTTATTCACCGCGCTACTACCAAGTGAGTAAACCAGTTGTCGAATGACATCGCGCTACTCTAAGCGCTACGAGCTACGTACGTTCGCATACATCACAGATCTGCTACGCCTCGCTTCTTTCAATTGAACCGTTATGTGTCGTCGTTTCGGCTGACACGGATAGGACCGGTTCAATTTACAATAGAACAGACTACATTTACTAATCGAAATGTACTGCGCTAAAATGCAAGTCGGTAACATCATGGACAATCTATATAGCAGGGTTGTTACCCTGGCATCAGTGACAGCGATAGTTATACTAAATGCATCTTCAATCTTAAACAGTGTCATTTTTTTAACTGGGACGGTTTGGAGACATCCGAAACCATAGAAGATACAGGGAACCTTTTTAGGAACATTTAATTTTATCAATTTTACTCGCATGAGTAAAAAAATTCATACAATATTGTATGATTTAAAAAAAAATTAAATTTGACCAACTTCTGCAGTCCCATATTTTTTTTTCCAATACAATAAAATGATCCTTACATGAAATTGAGCCAATTAGCGCTAAAAAAATTATAATTTTTATCCATTTTTATGGACAACTCACGTTTCACCAAAAAATATACTAAGGATGCCAAAATTGTTTCCATTTATAGCAGTAGAGCTCCTTGTGAAAGAGTTCGTCTAGGGCAGTACTGCTATTTTACCTATTTTTGCCGCCAAGCAGTAATGTATTTAGTATTACTGTATAGTACAGTATTACTGTGTTCCGCTTTGGAAGGATAAGCGTGCTGGTTTAAATTACAGGCATATGGGACTTGTCAAATTTTGTCTCAGGGTGACGGGCCCAGTGGCAGTGCCCCTGAGATCTTTGCGATTTAAAGCTCTGAGTGGCACCGCAACTTTAATGGACAGGTTTGCAGCTTACCACCAGGCGCACGACTTGTTCGTTCCTTCTCTTGATATTATAAAAGAAAACAAAAAGACTTAACGGTTCCTAAGACAGCTTTCATGAATGTCCTATGGTTTCTCCATACAGTCCCAGCTTAAAAATACACGCTGTATCCTGGTGAATACACGTTCCCATACAAAATTAAATAAAAAAAATCGTCTTCTCGTCAGCTCAGTGAAAAAATTACTTAAAATGATGTGAACATTCTTAACATAAAAATAATGCGAGTTACATTAAGAGCGGTTACACACAGCGACATTCAGCAGGCTAAACATGACGAAAGAAAGTTAAATTCATAATAAAACGTACGTACATAACTAAACACTTTATATGACTTCATTAACAAGTTGAAATAAAGCGATAAGTGTCAAAATAATCAGTTACAGTGAAAAGTAAGAGTAAAGTTCATCTAAATTGCATGGATTTTTCTAGTTCTTCATTACTATTACAATGAATCTATTATTAATGAATTAATTCTCTTTACAACATGCAAGTTGATACGTAAAGTTCTAACATTCATACTTAAAAAAATATTATTGTTGATGTAAGGACAAAATGAGTGCAGAAATTTTAAATGCAGCCTTTAATCATAGTGTTGTTGCTACATAATTTGTAAGTACTATTGTAAAGCGTTTGTATCGATAGCTTGGGGTTTTTAGAGACGCAGTGCTGCGAAGGCGGCACGCTAGGAAATAAACATCAGTCCAAATATGACAATTAATACAAAGATCTCTTCGCCCCGATGGGTCTTGAACCCATGACCACGCTGTACCGTAACGTTACTCTATACCGACTGAGTCAAGTTCTACTGGTTTTCGGCATTCAGCACTGCTAGTGACATATAGTGAGACATTTTAAAATCTTCTCACCACAGTCGGTACCTTTACAGGTGCCTCAAGCCAACGTTTTATCTTTCGTACCATCTACACTTTTTTTAAAATAATCTATTATTTTTCGTCTAAGTTTAAATTTTTAAAGGACAACAAGAGGGATATATTACACAATTATGTAGGTTTCTCATGGCTTTAAAAAGCCTAAGATTGCGAAAAGATAAAGCTAAATGACACTTGTCTGGACAATTCACTCAGAACAAGGCACAAATTAACACGAACCCACGACATTTTCTACTACGTGTAATACGAAATTTTTAACTAAACAAATGAACACAAACCCACCGCCGTTAGTCCGTCATCCGGCCAGCTGCACACAGCAGTTCAATGTATTTTTTTTTAATAACGCACACACTCAACATAGCCCCGCACTAGGGAAACCCTGTGTCGCGGGTGCCATGGACACACACATAGACAACCACAAATTACATCCAAACTCACGAAACAAATAAATGTAGGTAATACAAATATTTCTCCCGGCCCGGGAATCGAACCTGGGATTTCTGCGGGCAGTCAATGGTAACCGTTCGGCCACGGAGGCAGTTTCACTCAATCAAACTATTCTTTCCCAATTGACGATAGCAAATATAAAATGAAAGAAAGAAAACAACTAATTTTAAGTATACGCGAACCCGAAGGTGGCAAAGTGTATGAAATCGGCGTCAAGCACAGGGATGCTTTTCTGGCTTGACGTCAATTTAGCGAGGACTCTGCGTTGTAACAGTTACTAGAGCTTTCCATATCTTGAGGGGATTCGGACAAAAAGCTAATTTTGAAAGAGTAGTGATGACTCGTTCTAAATTTCTATAAACGATTACACAGATTACACCTTATCTTACTAATTATCTAAAAATAAAGTTCCGTTAAAAGTTATCGTTTCGGCGTAATTCATGTTAATGGTCTACGAGTATCACTTATCGATTTCAACGTTCCGTAAGCATGCCATCTCCTGTCCATTACGTGGATTGCCACAATGTGATATATTGAGCATTTGTGATATATATTCTAATACTAAACAGAAACTCATAATACTGTTGCAAAAAGATTCGAATCGAAGATATTGTTAACGTATAATAACTGAAATGTCATCAGTGATCATCAAGAAATATTTGTAAATATGAAAACGTTAAGTTACGAAAACATTACCAGTTAAAAAAAAACAATTTGGAAATTGTAAATTTTTCTATTAAGGATATAACTATAGTCACCTGTTTAAAGCATGACTTTAAATAATTACATACATAATTTATGGCTCCGGTTAGGCCATTTTCTGTTTGACCAGAAACTCAACAAATATGTAATCGATCTTTCTACCACCAATATTTTTGAAGAATTTGTACACATAACCAGTCAAATTGGTAAACATAGTCAGCACGAGTACTAGGATTGAATTTCCTTATTGGTTACCCCTGGTTATTTATTGAGTTAGTAGCAGCAGAGCTCCTTGTGAAAGATCGTCCAGGGAAGTACTGTCACCTTACTTCTTCTACTTATCTGCCGCCAAGTATTAATGCGTTCCAGTTTTGAAGTGTACAGGTGCTGGTGAAATTTCAGGCATAAGGAACGTGTCAACTTATGTATGTCTCAGGGTGATGGGTACACTGGCAGTTCTTGATGATTTAACAGCAACTGCCATGGTCAGGCGTCAGTGTACGACTTGTTCGTGACGTCACTTGACGTAACAAAAAAGAGATCGCAGTTCTGTTAATTGTTTAAAGCGAAATCTGTTGCGATAATTTGTCGTTTTTTTTTGTTGTTGTATGTTGTAAGTATAATGTTGTTACTAAATTTTATTATATTTATAGAGGTCTATTCAAAGTGTATCTGGAAGTTTTTGTTTTTGTAAAAGAAATTATATTACGTAATACCTAAACATAAAAAAACGAGGTGAGCTACGTCAAGAACAAAATGCCCGTGGTCCACACAGGTGGACATAGGTGATCTGCGGGAAGAAATAATTTCCCGTGGTCCACCCGGGTGGATCAGAGAGTCGGTCCACGGGCAAGAAGGGGATAAAAAAATGTGTTAAAATTACAAAGTAAAACGCAGTTATTATCTAAATATTATTCTTTCATCCGAAAGAAGACTATAAACTCAGCTATAGATTAGTTTGACTGAAATATTAGCGCACATTTAATAAAATTAAAATTATTATTAATAAACAAAATTAATTAAAATAAAATTAATCATGTTAAATTTTATTTTTACTATCTACATAAAGTTCTTCTTAAAATGGCCTGTCCATAACAGTTGCAGTGTTACTTGTAGTTTAAATAACAAAGATCTAAATAATTTAATTTCTATCACTATCTTTCATGTAAAAATTAATATTATTTTTAATATACTCGTATCTACATTTAAAAAAATAGCGTGACGCGTGATTGTTAAAATACTAATTTTTTTAAACTTATGTCTTAGAGACACTCTGGGGCGCAATTTGAAAATTTCTTCAACAGCACGTTTCGGCAGGACAAAGATTCTATTAATGTCGACGGCATTTCCCCAAAGCAAAATATTGTTTGTCATCAAACTGTGAAAGTTGCTAAATGAACCTAACTGGTTTCCACGTCTGAAAGTTCTCGTGTTTTTGAAAATGCGAACTTTACAAGGCTGAACCATTTTGAAAACTTTGATACTAACTTTGTCAACTTATGGATCCCATTACAATTTAGCATTTAATGTTAAATCTAGAAATACAAATGTACCTACATGGTTCAATGTTTCATTTTTAACTATCATGTTTGTGACCGTCTTTATACTTTTGCTATAAGAAAATATTTTGCACAAATAATAAATAGTCAATGTTACTGAATAAAAAATTCCTCAAACATCTAAAGAGATTTTATTGGATACATATAGCGCACTATAAGTTTCCGGAACTGGCCACTTGCATAAACAATATTTAAAAAGCAATAACAACGTTTGAAAATGAAACTCTTTGGCTGTAGAATACAGTTTGTTTCATCTGACTGTCACTTGTTTTTACATTGTGGCGTCATTTTAGAAATTGGTTGTCTACATCACCATGGATTTAACTCGTGAAATTTTCATAGTATAATTTTCTACGACTTTAAGTGTAATTTAACAGCTCAGTGGAGTTTCTCTCGGCTTCAAACTGCTTTTGACTATGAAGCACCATGCAAGACGACTATTTATAGCTGGTTTGCAGAATTCAAACGCGGTCGTGCGAATCTCAGTGACGAATTTCGTGATGGTCGCCCGTCCAATGCTGTGAACAACAAAAACTTCGATGCTGTGCGCCGTATGATCAAAACAGGCAGGCATGTGATGTACCATGAGATTCGGGCATCTTTAGGCATGAGCATAGTTATGAGTTAAATACAATCAATACTACACAAACATTTGGATGTGAAAAAGCTGTGCTCTCGGTGGATCCCACATAATTTGCCTGAGGCTCAAAAAATGGATCGCGTTACTTGGTGTCGCGAATGGCGAATGAACTCTAATCGATCAACACAATCGAGAAAATGTCAGTTATACAAACGATTATGACAGTAGTTTAAAAAATGTAAAAACGAACGGACGGGCGTGGAGCGGGCAGAGTCTGGGACGGGGAGTTGGCGAAAAGGCAACGTCGGTGAGTGAGCTATTTATTATGCATGAGTTACCAGAATTATCAGTAATAAAGAGTAGAGATAAACCGTGCCTAAATCAGTGTAGCTGAAATCAGGTGTCGTTTAGTTCAACAGTAACCGACGCTATCGGTTTGTCTGCGGACAGAGTAATGAAAATTCAGTTGTGTTTAAAACAGTGTGATCAGAGATCAGCAGTGAGGCTGGGGGTGGCTGTAAGGGGAGGTTGGAGGCCACTCGTGGGGTGTTTACCCCGATTCAGTTTTGTAGAATATGAAATCAGTTAGTTGGGTGCCATTACGCAACTGGGTGTAAAGTAATATAAATCAGTTTAGTAATGCATGTGTGCTTCGTAACCAGGTATGCTACAGTTTGTGTTTTACCAGTTTAATCGCCATCCTTTAAGTTATTATAGAAATGGCGACACTTGGTGCAATGCCGTGCTTACCAGATTCAACGAAGAGGCGTCAAATTTAATGTGGTATATAGTAACAGGTGACAAAACATGGATTTACAGTTACGATCCCAAAATAAAGCAGCAATCGAGCGTATGGGTCATTCTGACGAGATGAGCCGAAACCAATCACAGTGGCGCGCGTGGAAAGTACCTCTAAGCGGATGATTGTTTCTTTTTTTTAATAAAACTGGACACGCGGCTACTGTTGCTTTGGAGAATCATTGTACCGTGAATAGTGATTGGTACACAACCATTTGTTTGCCGGAAGTTATTGACAAACTCTGTAAAAATAACCGTAAACGCCGTATCCTCTTGCACCACGATAATGCCAGTTCCCACTCAGCAAGACATCCAAATGAATTTTTGAAGGTGAATAAAGTTGACTCTATGAGCCATCCCGCGTACAGTCCCGACCTTGGCACCTTGTGACTTTTATTTATTTCCAAAAATTAATAACCAGTTACGCGGTCAACGATTTCCATCACGTGAAGAGGCTGTCGAAGAGTATGAAAAATATGTTTCAGAGATTGTCACGGAGTAGTGGCATAAATGTTTTCAAAATTGGTTCATTCACGCTAACGGAGAATATTTTGAGAAACAATAAATTCATTTCTGACCATTTATAGCATTTTTTTCATATTCATTCCGGAAACTTATAGTGCGTCTCACGTATTATTACAATACCCGTTGCAGCAAAGACGTAAGTGCTCTGGGTCACCACGGTCTTTCCTGCCTGCAGAGAGCCGGCAGTATCTCCCGGCATGGAGCCTACAACGACATTTCAGCACAGTTTCGATCAAGTTCCGCTATACTCGAGCCAAGCGGCATTTCGCTATTAGATGGCAAACGCCCGGATGGAATGACACGCACCTCTGGGAGTATGGGCAGGGCACTGCTGTGGGACGCTATGTGCCGACACTTACCCCATCCCATCTCTAACACAGCAGCAAGAGGGCTGGCTCCGCAGCTAAGCTGGCGGAAAGAATAAAGAGTAATAAGCGTCAGGACCTCGGCTCCGACTCGGCTATCTATTTGTACTCTTCGGAGTTGAAACCATTGGCCTGCGGTGTCCCTTAAATCTTTACAAAATTTAATTTAAAAAATTAATACACTATCTGGTAAACCTAAGGGCCGGCAGCTACCTTGCCCATTAGCAAAAGCTATACAAAGGGGCAACGCTGCACCAGCTTCTTGGGCACCTCGCCTAGGGGACTCAATTTTATTAATATAATTTAATCCTAGTAATCGAAAATAATTTCGTTAAGAAGAAGAAGTTTGTAGCATTTAAGCTTTGATTATACCTTACGTGCAAATTTTAACTTACTGCCTAAGAAATACTTATGAGTAAAACCCATTCAATCTTTAATTAAATCACTATGTGTCAACATATATCACATTAATAGATGCGACTGAACTAACCACCACTAAAGAAAAAAAAGGTTCTAGTGTTATCCTCTATTCAAGTCAGAGCATTCAGCATTTTGAAACTTTTTGTAATAAACAATCAGTACCAAAAATTGTAAAACAGTAATGTTTGAGTGTATACCCTCAAATATGGTACTAACCATATTCAGAGTAAGTAATGTTCTTGGATTACTAATTATTATCAATCACGTTACGAGTATGTACGCTTTGCTCGGGTGACCGCGATCTCAGAATTCTAATAGTAAGTGCAGTGGCGTAAGTGTATTTCACAGACCCAGAGCACTATTAAGTAATCTGCGACCAGAGTGCGTAGCATATTATGATTGGGCTCAGTGGAGCAATAAAAACTTTTATTCAACGGACAAAGTTTTGGCTGAAAATAGTAGTACCGTGAACTTAATAACAAAACAATATACATATAATATGAAAGTAAACGGTTTTATACACCTTTCTTACCCACGCTATTTGTTCTGACTGACGCTATGATTATATGAATTGTATTGTGTTGTACTTTTTATTTTTAAGGGGCTATGTTAAAAAAGTTATAATTATATCAGGACTTTGTATTATCCCTTTTACAAGGCATAGACGTTGAAAAACCAAGAAAAGTAGTATAATTCAAAACATATATTGATTAAAAAAAGGAACCAACTTCAAACTTTGCTTATACATACGTATACAAACTGAAACTAAAAAGTTAAAGTATGAATAAATCGATCCCTCCTACGTAAAGTATCATATGTCGAAATTGCCAAGTTTACAGGGGAGCGTTTTAAAGTTTTGAATTCACTGAAATGACCATAACACGTGACTTTAGCATTTCTTAGTTTTATTCGGCAAACCTCGTTACTCATATAGAGTATTACAAAATCCTAGATATCGTTTAGAATTTTAGATGAATAACCACAATTTATTTTATAATTTTATATTGTCACCCGATCCGCGCAGTCTCACTTTAGTTTACCCGATTGTTGACGCACATTTATTATAAAATTATAAAATAGATTGTAGTTCTTCATCTAACTATTATTAATATTTTTATAATACTACTACTAATACTAGGATTTTATGCTTAAGTCACGTGTTACGCTGATTTCAATGAATTCAAAACTTTAAAACGCTCCCCTGTAAACTTGGCAATTTCGACATACGATACTTTACGTATCAGGGGTCGAAATGTCTTATTATTATTATTAAGTTCTGTCCATTTGCTTAATGAATTTGCTTGCATGAGTAGAAGAGCCATGACCGAATATGTTAAAATACAATGTAAAATGTAGTTATCGCCTGAGTATTGTGCTTGCAGTTTGACGCAATTCCCCAAGGATGATATACGCCATTAAACACAACGTTTTCTCTTTCCTACAAAAAGAAGACTATAAACTGGGCTCTAAATTCGTCTGACTGAAATATTGCCTAACTTTCAAGAACTGCTTGGAATGCTGAAAATGTATTGTAATTAGCCGGAATGGATAAAATGAGTCTTTGCAACTGGGCAAGGTTAATAAAGTGGGAATGGGAAGAAAGGAAGATAATAAGTAATCTTTGATTGTATTTCTTGTATAATAATGAATAATAACGTATTCCAAATGTTCACCTACATGTTCGACCTATGTCCCCCATGCAAAACCACAAAACACGGTAGATAAATATATAGATATTTATTTCTTGGGTTATTTATTCATTTAGCTGAATAGCGATATCGAACAACCAAAAAATTTTAAATGGAAAACAATGCAAAGCTAATAAACCATGAAAATATTGTAGTAACAAAAAAATGTACAAAATCTTTAAAAAACCTTGGTGAAGAAGCGTTGTAGACCAATAGTAAGTTCCAGTACATATGTCCCCGTGCAAAGTTAGAAAATAATCCCAATAATTATTAACATGCTTTATGTTCATAGCTGAGAGTACCTAAGGTTTAAAAACTCCGTTAAAGAGAATGTATTGTCCTCCCTTCAAGTAGAAGACGAACGGGTAATCTGGCTTGAATTATTTTTGAAAAATTTATGAAGAATGCTGAAATTATTGTTACATTTTCATTACTTTGTTGTGCTCAGGAATGACACCTCTACATAAAAGAGTAAGATCAAATATGAAAATATAAATTTACAAATTATTTTTAACATACTCATTATACACTACACTACATTACTTATTCACTTTATATATTATAAAGTGAACGTATTCGATTTTCTCTAAAGTGACAAGTTATACTTTAGAGAAAATCAAATACGTTCACTTTCATACGTACATACAAAAAGCATGCGCCGGTTCCCTATAGGCAAATACTATTTATCAAATCATTATACCCGTATTATATTTCTTTCGAAACTTTTAATGTAGATAAAATACGTAAAGCATAGCAATTGTGATGTGCTTCTAATATCCAATTATGAAGAAAATCATATTAATTCAATGTTAATGAACGTTGAACCTGAATTGAGATTATCAAGTGTTTGTAATCACTTTTTTATGACTACTACATGTAACCGATTCTACGAGAAACTGCTTTTTGTGAGCGATGCGTGACAGTTTTATTTGTTTAAAGTGTTCGAACAAAAAAAACTTCTAGAAGAATATTGCATAATGAAAGCAATATATTTTATCACATAAAAAGATATATTTTTTAATGACAGAGAAAGATGCAAACAAAAAGAATATCGATGGATTACGTTCTCAAACTCGTAGCTTATAAACAGTGATTATTCAGGAGATGGAAAATCTTTCTATTTATTTTAAACAAGAAATTTAAAATAAATAGAAAGTCATAGAGGGTGTTAATTTGGACGCCTTACTATAAGAATAGGTAAAAGCCAGTGTGTGAATATGAAGGAAATGTGATGTGAAATCAGCCTGCAAAATTTGTATATACAATCCATTTTTTGCATTTCATTAACTTTGTGCTTTGTGATACGAGTTTGAGAAAATAAGGCGACGATATGACAAAATATTTTGCTATTTTCAAGCTTTGGAACTGCAAGAGGACGATCAGATCAAAAATTCTGTTCGACTAAACGTTGAATGAGATATCGTAGCCATAGTAGATAGGATCGTATATTTTTTCAATAACATATAAGTATATAACTCTTCGCTGTCACTGTAAAGAAAATATTATTGTAATATATATCTACTTTTACATGTTATAATTAACCCACTAGAAATAGTTCTTGACTTAATGAAAATGTGTGTTTTGTTTTGTTTCGACATTTTTATTTTAGTTTATCTAATAAACCTAATTCAATAAAATAAAAAACATGAGGTATAAAATTCGTTGCATTATGGGTGTACAGTCTAAATTCAGTCTCTGCTCATTCGGATTATTAAGAATTACTGGTTGAAGAATGTAATTGATTATCTATACTCGATGAATATAACATATTGACTCATACAAATAGGATTGCTATTATTGGTTTGATAATATATGAGCAATCTTACATTTTTTCGTTTGTATTATTATTTTCTTTGAAATATGATTTCTTGGTGTTTTCAATGACCGAGTGACACTCGTAGTACCATTCCGTATTTTGTAAAAAAGTGTTACCCGCCCTTGACGTATAAAGGTAATAATTTTGTTGATACTTCTATAAAACTTAAATTGACCGTAATATAACTTAAACTGAACGTTACATAGGACAACCTAAAGAATAATTTTAAAAGGATTAGGAGAACCGAAGTTGGTTCCAAAATTGAGACACGCAGTTCAGTGATATGAGGATGGAGAATAAATAGTAATATTGATTTTATTACCATGGTATTAATTTATTTTTTGTGAAATTACTTAATTAGATTCTTATAATGTTTAATACAAAGATCGAAGACAAAGAAAAATGATGTTGAAAATAATGAAATGAGATGTAGAATACTCTGAAGTATTCCGTGAAGAGAAATAGTTTTGCGAATTGTGAAATAATAATGTTATATTCGATGCAATCGTGCTTCCACTTACGTGTATGAATAAGATCACTTAACAAGAAAATATGCATTGTAATATAAGAAAATATTCTATATAGCACATACACTCATACTTATTATACTCCAGTGATATACATAAATTATGTCCTTTATGTATATTACTGGAATATATTAAACATGTGTTGCCGTGAAATGGCAAATGCCTCCGTGGCCGAACGGTTACCATGCCAGACTGCCACGCAGGGGTCCTGGGTTCGTTTCCCAGGTCGGGAGAAATATGTGTATTGGCTACATTTATTTCTCTCGTCACTTTCGGTGTAATTTGTGGTTGTCTACGTGTGTGTGTCCATGGCACCCGCGACACAGGGTTTGCCTAGTGAGGGGCTATGAGAGTGTTGCGTTATTATTATTATTATTATTTCTGCAAAAAAGGGCGTACAATCGTTGGGCATAATACATAATTCAGATTTTTATTTCGTAAAACATTCGAAGGTTTGATATAGATTTTTTGACGACTATAAAATTAGACTTCTGTACTAAAGTCTCATTTGAAAAAACGAAACGAGAAAGATATTGAGTCCTAGAACAGGAACCACTTTTCGTGACCAAAAACTGACAATAATGTTTACCGTTTTCAGCAGCTGCTTCAGCATCTTCTTCATTTATTTCAATAAATGTCTTTTGAATGGCTTTACTTATAAATAAGTGTTCTTGGCCATTTATCAAATCATTTAATAGGGCTTGTTGAGGGTCAAAGAAACATTTTACTTCCACCTGAGAATATTTAAAATAAATATGTTAAACACAAAAATATACAATTTTGCAGATTAAAAAAAAAAAATAGTATCGAGGTAATAATGGTAATGTATATTTGTTTTTGAAACGGTACATTGTATTCACTTTTTTTTTGTATTTATATTTTTTCATGTATGTATGTGCGCTGTGTTCTTGTGTATCTAAGACGTCGTGTTTATGTCCATAAAAGCAAGTCATTGTAAATTTACGCTCTTTGTAAGGAATGTCTTCAGTCGCTAATGCACGTATCTATAATGAAATATATATTGGTTCTTGATACTTATATACAAGTTTATAGCCTACAATATTTCTAATAATAACTGCTGCTGGCGCTACAAAGAGAAAACATTCGTTACTATTTACATGTTTACAAAGTTTATAGTCTGTTATAATTATTAATACAAAGATTGAACACTCAGAAAAAAATCCTTCGATCCGGCCGGATTCGAACCGACGTCTTCTAGCTTACCGTGCCAGACGCTGTACCAACTAAGCCACGGAACGAATCAGCGGACGTCATGAATTTTTCTATGTACTTGCGTCGTGTCTTTGTATTTGGTTTTTTCAAAGACTTTTTCTCTTTATCTTTATCTCAATAACAATTTAAAGTTTATAGTCGTTTGAGCCCTCCTAAATACTTTAGTACGTGGGGCACACTATAAGTTTCCGGAACGAATAAGAAAAAAATACTATAAATGGTCAGAAATGAATTTATTGTTTCTCAAAATATTGTCCGTTAGCGTTAATGCACTTTTTCATACGAATGAACCAATTTTGAAAACATTTATGCCACTCCCCCGTGACAATTTCTGAAACATATTTTTCATACTCTTCGACAGCCTCTTCAGATGATGAAAATCGTTGACCACGTAACTGGTTCTTAATTTTTGGAAATAAATAAAAGTCACAAGGTGCCAGGTCGGGACTGTACGCGGGATGGCTCATAAGGTCAACGTTGTTCACCTTCAGAAATTCATTTGTCTGTCTGGCCGTGTGAGAACTGGCATTATCGTGGTGTAAGGTGATATCGCGTTTACGGTCATTTTTACGGATTTATCAATAAATTTCAGCAAACAAATGGTCTTGTACCAATCACTATTCACGGTATAATGATTCTCCAAAGCAACAGTAGCCACGTGTCCAGTTTTATTCTTCTTCTCGTTTTATACTTCGTTGAATCTGGTAAGCATGGCATTGCACCCTGGTAAGCATGGCTTCAGCCTCAGTCAAATTGTGTGGGATTCACCGAGAGCACAGCTTTTTTACACCCATATGTTTGTGTAATTGACTGTATTTGACTCATGCCTATGCCTAAAGATGCCCGAATCTCATGGTATGTCACATGCCTGTCTGTTTTGATCATACGGTGCACAGAAGCGATGTTTTTGTTGTTCACAGTAGTGGACGGGCGACCATCACAAAATTACACTTAAAGTGGTAGAAAAGCATACTACTAAAATTTTCACGAGTTAAATCCATGGTGATGTAGACAACCAATTTCTAAAATGATGCCACAATATAAAAACAACTGACAGTCAGATGAAACAAACTGTATTCTACAGCAAAAGAGTTCCATTTTCAAATGTTGTAATTACTTTTTAAATATTGTCTATGTAAGTGGCCAGTTCCGGAAACTTATAGTGCGCCCTATGTATCTCATTCCTACCAACTTAAACCATAGATTTGAGTGTATAACTAAACTGGCTAACAATATTGACAATGTTTACCGTTGCAAGAACATCTATGAGATCAGTTGTGGTTTCAATCTTGAATTTAGGCAAGGATACGTTGACATCCAATTTGCTCATTTCCAATGTGGCTAATTTCAAAGCGGAAGGAATTTGGAGTTTTTCTACGTGAGCATCAAGGCTGTCAATTTCTTTATGCAGAATCATGACAAAAGAGCCGTCATATCCTGAAAAGGCAGCTCCAACACTCAAAGAGATGATTAGGGTAAAACTTCCATTAAAAGAGGAATTAAAGTGGTGGTGATTTTATTTATAATACCCTGATGAAGGATTTATATACAAATTATTATGATACTAATACTTCATGCAGTCGCAGATGAAATTTGTTTATTTATTGATTGAATATCATGATGTTCTATTATCATGATATTCACATGTTGTTTAGTGAAAATACACCATTATACTACAAAGGTTTAGGTAAATAACTAAAAAAAACAAGCAGCAATGACGTATTTTTATGAGGCAATACGTGGTTACTTGTTGTAAAATTACAATGAACTTTTTGAAAATGGTTCTAAATATACGATAATATTTTCAGGTAGGAGATAACATTTCGAATTACCTATTTAAAATAGTACTAAATATATAATATAAATATAATATTTGAATGAAGTTCTTTAATATAATAATACACGTATCACTACTTTCCTACTTTTTGTGGTCTGTGTTTCCTACGATAAACAACCTAAAATCCAGCCTTAATGCTCTGGCCTCACAGGCGGCCGCTGAAGCGTCCCGGACGCGGGAATTTTTGTAATATATGAGTTCATATGAACCGTGGCACACAGAAACGCGCGGCGCCGCGGCTGCCTATGACAGCTAATAACATGCGACCAAATTGAAACTCACTACTTAATATTGTATTTGACCGGTTAAACAAGTGACAGCTGAAGTTTGTTTATTTTTGGTTAATTACATATACCTTTAGGGCACGTTTATTCGACACGAATTCCATCGAGCACACGCCGCGCGGATACCGCGTGACTGCCGCGCAGCGACCGCGTGCTCCTTAACTGTCATGGCAAAATACGCTCTACTTGTTTAGCTTTCACGTTTAAACTTAAAAGAGCGTCCCGAGAGCGTGAGTGTGACTGGCTTATCTTTGATCTACGCGGCGGCCGAGCGGTTGTATTATTCCGAGAAATTTAAATGTTGTTCCTTCATTAATGTAACTAAAAGCACGGTAACTGGGCGCTTATACGTTGTGTAACTAGGCGCTTATACTAAAGTTTTTTATTATTATTAACACATATTTGTTTATTTAGTATACTTGAGCATTCAACTCATCGTTATCAAAATAATTGAAGTCGGTTCGTTTGTGTATCATTGGTACCTTAATTGTTTTGTCTACGGAGACATAAAAGTCTTTCTTCTTTGTGTTTTCCTTGTCGAAAGGAAAGTTCCATTGACCCTGTATTTTTTAAACATTATATAAGTAGTAATATAAACATGTCATTTACTTTTTTAATATCAATGACTCCATGAATTATAAAAATTGAAGCGTGCGTTTCTGAATTTTTAGAGTAGAGACTTTCATTGTACTTACCTTGAAATAAGTAGCGCCCACAAGAACACTGCGGGTGTCGGGACCTATGTCATCAGCTGTCAATCTTTGATACGGTTGTTAGTTTGATCTTCGACCTATAGACGTAAACATAAATTATCTAGTATTTAGGATAGGATGGCACTATTTACCCAATTATTAAATTCATTTGCTGTTTCAGTTCTCTTCGCTAAATCTAAGTTCTTTATTCAGGCTTGAAGACCTCTCTGGTGACGGCAGAAATTTTTCGAAAATTCTATTCGGATTTCTGTGTAATATATATTTTGCTAACTGTTTTGAGCTGGATACCTTTTGGTGATTGGAACTTGTCGTCCAGGTGAGGAACAGTTTTTGTCTGAAAATGAAAAAACATGTTAATCGAAATCTAGTTCTAGAGATTTCGCCTATGCAAACGCAGAAATAAAATAACGTGATTCGTAATTAACGTGAATCACTGATAGTAAAATGTTCTGTGATCAAGATCTTATTTCGGCCGAAGACACCAGATACCGTCAGAATTTCAGAACTCAGTACAGCAGCTTTCTGAAGCAGTTTCAGATTAGAATGCTCTACCCACTCCTCTAGTACCATTTGTAGCAGGAATACTTTTAAGCGCAAGCCTAACATTGTCCAAAATCTATTTAATTATACTTGTTTTTTTATATTAGTTTCTCGATATACATATACACATACATGTGTATTTTCTTACCTATATACATACATTTATACACACATAATAAATAATACTTGATGATAATAATAATGCTACCGAAATTAGGTAGAGAAAACTTGCCTGAAAAAAATTGCCTTGTTTATGTGAAACGTATGTGTTTTTATTGTAGTTTTTGTTTCGTTTGTGAGTAGTTTTCTATTTAAGTATTTATGTTTTATGTTTCAATGGTTTTGTTTTTCTTCTGTTTTGCTTCTTTTACTTTTCTTTTGTGGTGTCATTTGTGGCAAGGAAATAATAGTTATTCCTTATGCAAAGTCAGAGAACAAATAAGTAATGAGAACGGACACTCTCCGCCCCTCCCTCGCTTTAGATACCGCACCACGCCTCGCACATTGACGGTTACATTGACTGAATGAATACAAGGCTGTCGGCGAGCTTTTTTCGCGCTAAGACGGCTTTGATGTTTGAATATAGTTTTCATTTATTCATTACGAAATTTGTACGTTAATATAATATAACATCATTTTACTTTACTATTTATAATGGTCATGAATTGTGCTGTATACGGCTGCTTATAATCATCTAAACGGCATATAGAGAGGAGTTTTTGTCGTTTTTTGAAGAAAAGAAGTAAATAAAAAATGTCTGAGACTCATTCAGTTATTGTTTTCTTTAGTGTAGAGTAATATATAATACAGATTTATTATATCAATATTATAAGACGCGATAACTTCATGAGCTAGACAAGGGTTCTAGAGTTTTCAATTTGTATTGCCGATAAATATTACGTAGTAAATACACCTAATTATTAACTAGGTAATGATAAAGTTGGACACGCAATTTCAAATACTTTGGTTACCTTATTTAAAGGTACCTGTCCAAAACATAACATTTTAAGAGCTTTTAATATATTTTTTTAAATAAATCTTCAATATTATTCTAGTTAGTCAATTAATAAAAAATATAATATTATATCGATATAAATACGTAATGAACACGTATAATTATTAGGATTCTATAATAGAATTATAGATATCAGATTCGCGTTAGAATTTTCGCTATGTTGCCGCTCTGACCACGTAACGTAATAGTACGAGCAAGTGATGAGTAACCCTGCCACTTCACGCACACATTCGCGCGTGTGCAGATAGCGCCTTGCTGTATGTAGTAGTAGTAGGTAAATAATTTTCGACCGTTGTATGGAATGTCCGGGGTGTGGCAAGATTGCAGAGTTGTTGTTTGACGCGAGTGCTTGTATTGAAACCTGATCAAGCATAGGATTCTAAGACAATCCTGAGTATAGCGAAGGTTTCAACGCATGAGACGCAAAACAACTTTGCTGCCGAGCGAAACACACAACTATTCACCTCACTATAACGAGGAAAATGGTAAATGAAAGAAAAACAGTTGAACTGTAACAAATCAGTTTTATTAAACAAAATTAGTTGTCGTTGTCAATTTAATGTCAACAATAATAAGAATAAAATATACCAACGGATTTTTATTACATAAATAATGTACGACAAATCGCGAAGTTGAAAGTGTCATTATGATTTTATTTCATCGAAAGAATAAGTTAGGTACACCACAGTCCATCGTCAAGTTTGAATTTCAAAAACCTTTTCCAGGCTAGCGGGGAAAAAAAAGGCTTTTTCGCGCAGATTTCTTGTAAGAAAGAAAGCCTTTTCGAGCTAGCAAGATGTAAATATATTTTCTTTGCTTATTTATTTTCCTTCAATTTATTTACAGCATTATCGCCGGGGAGACCAATGGCCTTAAGAAAGTCATTGTGGCATGCGCCTTCTGAAGCCAGGCTCAGTTGGGCCGAAGTAGTCAACACAGACAATGCAGACAATACACACTTTTATCCAGGTTGTTCTTTACCATTTCCTGTAACACAAAAAGCTTTTTTATTGCCTATACCGGTGAAATTCGGGCGTGATGATACGTATATGTGTATGAATTTAATAACGCCAAGGTAAATATGCTATTTCTTGATTTTGTATTGTAACAATTTAAATTCGAGCTAAGATAGTATTGACTCTTAATAAAATAAAATATTTTGAAATAGAAATTTTAAGTCAACTTTATAATGACCATGCGGTTTGGGTTAGCGGTAATTTCATCGGTAAAAATCTAAAACATTTAAAAAATAAATATCTCACTAATAAATTATGTATGGTCCAGCTGTCTACATTCTTTTACCATCTTTCGGGTAGGTAAGTTTAGTATGCTCGTTTGAAACAAAATCCTTACACAGCTTTACGTACCGATTGATAGACTCTTCGTTACTACGACAAGTAACCCAATACAAAACATGCAATACTTCATGTTCTTTCTCAGTTTTGACTCTGTTTTAACCGACTTCAAGAAAAGTAGGAGGTTCTTAATTCGACCGCATGTTTTTTGTATGTACGTTACGCGATAACTCATATGTGAACCGATTTTGATGATTCTTTTTTTGTTGGAAAGAGGGTACCTCAGCGTGACCGTTAGGATGGCTGGTCGCCTGTCGCATCTGCACTGAGTCTATATTCAAGAATTGCTACCTATTTGCTACCTTTTCTAAATAATTGCTACCTTTGATATATTCTGAGAAATAAAAATAATAATTGACCAGCCATTCTGACGTCAGGATGGCCACTTTGTTCAGCATGAAGGGAGCAGATTTTCCAGAAGTATATATTACCAATAATTGCTACCTATTTGCTACCTTCACGAATTAAAGGTATACGCTTATTAATTGCTTATTATTAATGTAGATAACATTAGTTAACAAATATAACTGATTGAAAATTTTACGGAGAAGTGCCTGATTAAATTAAAAAAGCAAAAGTTTTTAGTGCTTTATTGCCATAATACAAAGGACAGGCATTGGTACTTCTTTGTAAATCGTAATAATGTGTTTATAAGATTCAAATTAAAATCTTAACGCAAACACGAAAGTTAAGTTTACATATTTGAAAACATACACTAAGGCCCTAGAAATATTCAGTTTCTTGACATGGTTTGTAGTCTAATAGAGGGCAAAAATCTAAGAACGGAGCCTCTGAGTCGAGCGAGGTATGACATGAATTCTCTTTTTACACATTCCGAAACCTTTTTTGCGTTCATGTTTAATGTATTTTTCATGTATAGTTTCCTGTATGTATGTTTTGTACCTATATAGTTTTTGTTTTATTGACAAAAATGCGCAAGTAAAGACCGTCCCCTTTCTGAATGTGATTTAGCTATAAATCTGAATAGCTAGTGCTTCGTCAAGAAAGATATTGAATAAAGTGATATTTATAAATTCCAAAATATTTTTATTTTTATTGCTATTTACTTTCTCCAAAAAATGTCTTATTCACTTAAAATAGGGTAAGTAAGTACACGAACCTATTTCTGCAGCCAACCAGTAATATCAGCATTTCTGTGGTCCGGTTTCCGGTTAAGGGTAAGGGTGCTGGTGAAATTACAGGCACATGGGACTTGTCAACTTATGTCTCACGGTGACGGGCGCAGTGGCAGGACCCTTCAGATCTTTGCGATTTAAAGCTCTGAGTAGCACTGCAACTGTTATGGACTTGCGCGTAGCTTACCGTCAGGCGCACGACTTTTTCGTCCCGTCACTTGATATTTATTATAAAAAAAGTAAGTGTTGGCAGTAAAATATGTTTGTATATAGGTTTGAGTCTAGTATTATCTATTCCTGTCAGAGGTTTCAGAACTTCAAATGGGTTTACTGTGAAAGTTTTGTACTGCAACAACAGTAAACAATTTCCTTTATTTAGTCTTAAGTAATACCCTGGGAAATATATAGTATATCCAAATAAGGTTGACAATTTTGTTATACAATCTCGTAATATATATAGTATCTTCGTTATGCTTCGGTAACTGCGATTTCTGAATTCTGGCAGTTGGTGCAGTGGAGTATTCAGAGCGCCTAGAAGAGCGCTGAAGACTGAGCTCAATAAAGAGAGGCATTAAAAACTTTTATCCAATGGATTAAGTTTTGGCTGAGAATTACGGTATGTATAGTAGAACCCTGGATTTCATAACAAATACAAAATAAATACAAAATTATTTATTTTTCTCCTCACAAAGCTAGAGGACACGTATTAAGATTAAGGTATTTAGTATTAGTTACATTTGTGGGAGACTGGAGTCTAAACTAGGTCTAGCCGCGTGTAGTACAACACATCAAGTGGATCATGAAGAGACAAGAGAGACTTCATTAAACATTATATTAATCTTAGAGCTAAATCCAAACTCATAGTACCACGATTTCGTTTAACCAAGGTAAACGACTCTTTTATGGGGAACTGTATACGTTTTTACAATAAGATTTCGGACCAATTAAGATTATCATTTCCTAAGTTTAAAAACTACATCAACAATTTAACAAAAAACAATTGTAAACATAACTTCATCAATATGTTTCAATTGACGTGGCCTACGGTCACGGTTGACAGTCAACCTGTAAAGGGTTCGAAACATTGGTTTGTTTGAAAACTAAATACACGTAATTTAAATCCGGAAAAATAGTTTCATTTCTTAAATACAGCAGAAATTTGGTAGTATCGAGATATAAAGTAGGTAGGTATAAGGGTGGTGTATACTTGTTTTTCAATGGAATAACAAAATGTGCCTAGTATGTACCTACTTTACCTGTAACGAAAAGGCAACAATTGGCGCATACTGCCCACGTCCATATGTACACGTATTTTGTATTTATATTTTTTTATGTATGTGCACCGTGTTCTTATGTATCCATGACGTCGAGTTTATGTCTAGCTCTTTGCTACGGATTATTTTTATTCGATAATTATTTTTTTTATGATACTAAGTGGCGGGACAAGTCGTGCGTCTGGTGGTAAGCAACACGCCTATCCATAACAGTTGCCGTGCCATTCAGAGCTTCAAATCGCAAAGACCAGAGCACAGCCACTGCGCCTGTCACCCAGGCACATAAATGTCACACAGCCGTAGTTTTTATTTAATTCTTGGACAAACTAGAGTTGCCCCCAACTATCAAATCGTTCAATATTAAGTAACGTGTGAAATTTGTAAAAAATTGTTTGCTATTGATATTAGAATTGAGGTCGAATCAAATTGTTGTTTTTCAGAGATGTTCGAAATTTGAATGTAATAATAAAATCGAATTTGATGTTTTATGCAATAATAAAATTTTCACAGATAAGAAATTTGTTTTAACAAGTCCTAACAGTTTATCTTTATGCCTGTGAGAGGGTTTATGTTAATGTGTGTAGATAAAGTAACTTTTATACCATCACAAGAATATTTCATGTTTTATTAAAGAAGTTTCAGAAGAAATTTGAAACGAAACGATACAACAATTTAAAAAGATTGCAATCAATTGATTTCGTATTATAATACTCTATACTTTACGGGTAGTATGATTTTTTTTAATGTAGACACTTAATTTGAAACGTTTTCTCAAGAGTTTTAAGTAAATTGAAAGTCCGTCATATACATTTGAACAAATAATCCAGTATAAGTCCGGATAAGACTGCTCAGCTATTCTTGTTTCCATTCTTTATTTCGTAGAAAGAAATTACATAATGCTATTTCAATTGTTGGGTAATATTATATTAATTACTATGATAGGTACGAAGTTGGTTGGTGGATGATTGAGAGTAAACTTGTAATTAATTCGGTGTGAATTTGAATTCTGCTTGAATTTGAATCCACCTCGGAATTAAGGTGCATTACAAAAGGTTGTAATAACACAGTAAAATTGTTTTCTTTGTAAAAGGTAAATTAGAATAAAGAAA
This sequence comes from Hyposmocoma kahamanoa, assembly GCF_003589595.1. Lineage (NCBI taxonomy): Eukaryota > Metazoa > Arthropoda > Insecta > Lepidoptera > Cosmopterigidae > Hyposmocoma > Hyposmocoma kahamanoa. The sequence goes on from NW_020654748.1 coordinate 7,913,553, forward strand.
AGGTAATTTTTTATGTTAAGAGAATATAATAACACTTGTTCTATAATAGGAACTGATTTTATTTTGTGTAAAAAAGTCGGATTATTAAATTATGATCTTACAGGTCTCTGTGAATAGCGTAGCTCATACAGTTGTTAAACAAATGATCTACTTACTCGAATTTATATGATATACTTTGAGAACTTTGAAAAAAAGAGGAATTCTGATATATCAGGATGGCTGGTCAACTTTTTTCAAAGTTCTCAAAAATCGTAGGTAGCAATTACTAAGGTAGCAAATTGGCAAATAGGTAGTAATTCTTGAATATACACTCAGTATCAGACGCCACAGGTACATAGCCTTTTTGACGCACACAAATAATCAAACTACTGTATATGCAGGTGCTGGACAATGTTTGAATTATGATAATGGTACCCTCTTTAAATACTAATTAGTATGTAAAAGTCAAATGTTCATTAATTCTGTTGACATTTCATTATTTTTATGATTTCTACGAGTGGCAGTGGGGCAGGAGTTGTTTGCAAGAGTGCCGATGGTGCAGAGTTAAGCTAGAATGGCGACCACGTCAAGGCAAACGTAGTATAGGACGCTCTGCGGCAAGATGGTCGGACGACCTGAGAAAGGTGGCTGGCAGCGTCTGGATGCAGGCGTCGCAGGACCGGGAGTGTTGGCGTGCTCAAGGTGCTCATTTTCAGCAGTGGATGCGAGTAAGCCGATGACGATGATGATTACAATCTCTTGATATTTAGAGCCCGCCAACGACCGGATGAGGAGGTCTTGGATTCGAGTCTTGGTAGGATCAATTCGAGAAATGAAGTTTTCCTATTGGTTCTGGTTTAGGTGTTCTGGGAAATGCCTTGGAGAGAATTTCGTTGCTCTGGTACTCGTAGTACAGGTAGGGCTCCGTCACTCGCTCAAGGTTATGCGATAAGTGCCTAATGCGAGTGCGCCAACGTCGGTGCAAGCTCTCCTACAAAGCTTTCATTTATAAGCATTCGGTTTCGCAAGACTGCACACTTCGGGCAAAGTTATTTTCACCTCTCTGAGCGCGTGCTTAGGTTCCTTTTTCTACGTAGTGAGCGGCTGGTGTCATTAGTTAGATTTAGTAGGCTATTATAGCGTAGGTATTTTCGATTTGTATGAGGGTGATGTATCTGTTACGTAGTAACTATTAAGTAATGTGTGGTACAGGGAACTTCCTAATTTGAGACCAGGTAACAATTGGCCTGGCACATTAATATTATTAGTAATAATAAATGACATTCTGACTTTATACTTTTATACTTTATACTTTACTATTTTATACTTTACTTTTTAAATAACGTATGTAGTGATGAAGAAAACCAGTGTTGTAGACTAATTTGAAACATTTATTTACGGCAATAATAATGAAAATAAAATTAGGCATTTAATTTTTTCAAATCGATATATTCGAATAATACGTTTTAAAACAATCGGATTGTTTCTCGCCCTGAAAAATAAAAATATAGTGTCAGTGTCGAAATGATTAATGATCGTTAAAAACTAACTAGTGTTTTCATTAGAAGGTAAAAAAGCAACTTGTACAATAGATTAAAATCATCGTTCTTAAATTTTCCTAAAAACGTAATTTTTTAATATTTTCTCAAATATTTAGGTAGGAGCTTCTGAATATACAAGGTTATTTGTAAAATGCTAAAAACCGCGTAGAATTATATTACTACTAACATCATAAACAACAACTTGTTCCATAGCTTTTGATAATTTATCAGATTACAAAAATAAAAATATTTAAATAAATCGCTCCAAACGGTGATAACTCTATGCGGTAGCAAAAGAAAGTGCTAGCGTAAATAGTCCAATGCAAAACGCAGGACGGAGGTGGGGGTCTTCGGGGTGGACGCTTGCACGTTTGAACCTTACTACCAAATACAGATCAAAAATGTGTCAGATTGTACAACAAAAACTTAAAACTTTGTTTTTGGTAAATTATGTTTTAAAAAGTGGAACAAAAGTTGTTTGATTGTGATGTTAGTAATATAGTCCTACGTGATTGTTAGTATATTACAAATAACCCGGTATATTCAGAAGCTCCTACCCAAATATTTGAGAATATATTAAAAATTATATTTCTGGCAAAATTTTAGGACCGATGAATTTAATCTATTGTACAAGTTGCTTTTTAACCTTCTAATGAAAACACTAGTTGGTTTTTAAAGAATGTAGTCCTAGGAGGATGTTAGAATTTTACAAATAACCTTGTATATAGAAGCTCCTACAAAAATATTTATGTACTAAAACAAATTAATACATATTGTACCATTTCTGTAAATGCATTTTCGAGATATTCAACACTAACGCAGGCTGTCGGTATAATTCTCATTAGAAACGTGCAAGTAAGTAACATAATAAAAACGATATGGTTATAGGTACTCGATGTGTTAATGTGACTAAATGAAATTAGAAAAATTAATGACAGCTGTTACACATGACGCCAATGCGTCGTTAAAACGGGTGTATCTAATAGCTTAAGGTTTAAAACATCGAGTATATAACCACAAATAGAGACGAAATGTCATTTAATTTGTTTGAAAACTAGTCTGCCAAATCATTACCGTGACAACTGCGCTCCGATTGGCCAGCCCGACTTCGAAACAATTGACGGGTGTCGTCAATTGTTTAACTAGAGCTTTGCTATAATGGACGAAAATTGCAAAATTAATATTTAATTACCGATGAAATATGATTCCGTTTGTTTTGTAATTACATATTTTGCTGTTTTCCCACATCACCGAGTGGAACAGCCCCCATTGTTAGAGATATTTATCTTTATTACAATAAATACAGATTATTTTTGGAATATACGGAGACGTACACACAGGCCAGTTGTTGGCACTGTACTGTTTCAGCTTTCTAATTTGTAATGTCAGTGCAAACGAGAGTTGATATTTAAAAGTGATTTGAGGTCCATTTGCCTGATAACTTGCCAGGGATGGCTCTTATTTCGTCTCTATTTCTGGTTATATACTCGACCGTTCAGAGACACAATGCTGTAATGGCTGCGCGGTGCATGTGTAAAAGCCTTTGGGCAATAAAAGTGTAACAAGCAAATGTCAGTATATAGTAAAATAGAGAAGTATGATCTAGTCTATTAGTGCGATGCGCCCCATACACGAAAAATGTAAGAGCATTTACACACAGCCATTTTTAGCAGAGCGTCTGCAGGGATTCAGTCGCGATACAAACGCGATGCAAACGTGATGACTAAACATAAGCGAGTAATGCAAACGCGCGATTGCATTGATGCAACCGCCTCTAAATCGCAAGTGTCGCGATGCAAACATGCGTTTCACAAAGGCGCGTTTGTATCGCTGCTGAAAGTAGCTTTATTTATTTATTTTAGTTTTAAACAATTAGAATAAGAAATTTAAAACTGTATTTCAACATTAGCACGTTTAATATTAATTTTTTGAATTTTTCCTAATAAATGAATATTACCTAAGAAATGAACACTCCGTTAAAAATAGTGTTTTGATGTTCCCTCAATAAAAATATGAAGGCACGATCAGCGCGGAACGTCGCTTGCGGTGTACGTAGCTGAGCTCTCATAAATAACACTTCGAAGGCTGTAATAATTTATTTATTATGTTCATTAAAATACAATTCAAAATCACAGAAATATATAAACAAGGCATGCACTCATACCCCACACGGGGGAAACCATGTATCGCGGGTGCCATGGACACACACATAGACAACCACATTTTACACCCGAGAGAAACCTATGTAGGCCGTACAAATATTTCTCCCGGCCCGAGAATCGAACCCGGGACCTCTGCGTGGCAGTCCAGCATGGTAACCTTTCGGCCACGGAGGCAGTTAATATAGTACTTACTCCAAAATATTTTTACAATGTTCAGAATAATTTGAACCATAACACATTAATAAGAATAATTTTGATAAGTTTATTTTTGTGTTTGTGTGTTACACAAAATCTGTTACGAAAATCACAATCTGATCACATTGACGACTGCTTTTTCCAGTAAAGAGACTTTTATATGAATAAAAATTAATATTAGACAATATACATAGGTCTGATTCCAATTTAAATGGAATGGAATGGAGATTCCGAATCGTAACGTAAATAAAGAGAAGAGTTTTCCTATTCATAGAGAAAAAAAAACTTACGGTTCGCAGCAGTTGCTTCAGCACCTTCTTCATTTACTTCGATGAATGCCTTTTGGGTGGCTTTACTCAAGTACAAGAGTTCGTCGGTCTTCAACAAACGATTCAACTTGGCTTGTGTAGCGTGGAAAATACGTTTTACATCCATCTGAGAACATATAAAATAAATACACTGAACAGCCTTTAAATCTGTATAAAGCACAAGTTCGATCGTGTATGGAGCACTGCTGCCATCTTTGGGACGGCTCTGCCCATTACCAGTTAGCTGCCTTGGACTCAGTGGAGCGAAAAGCAAAGAGACTTATTAACAACAATTCTCTTGTAGAGTCGAAGCTACAAAATCACGACCATCGCAGAAGAGTAGCCTGCTTGTCGGTTTTCTATCGGATACATTTCGGGGAGTGTGCGCAGGAATTTTTCAATTTAGTTCCACCCTCACCGTTCCTCCTTCGGTCGACTAGAAGGTCCGGAGCACTCCATTCTTATGTCGGTGATATTCCACCTATTCGCACTAAGCGCTTTGCTTCCTCATGGAATGTTCTGTATTTCCCGAAAAGTACAATTTGGGGCTATTCAGGCCTAGAGTGAATACGCATTTTTTAGGGAAACGCGTCTCATCGTCGGTCACATCGTCACTTAACATCAGGTGAGATTGTGGCCAAGCTATGTGTCTATTACATATTGATGATAATTATAAATAATTTTACAAACATTGTAAATATTGTCTGTTTTAATTTTTCATTTAAGAATAAAGTATATCCTTTTTTTTTTAAAGTATATCCTAAGTAGTAACTTTTAACAAAAGGTAAAATTGCTCATTTATATGCTACACAACGTACACGTGTGTCTTGTTTGCGACTTCTCTTTGTTTATTTGTACTTACGTTTATTCCTGTATGTTTACTGTGTATTACGTTTCAATGATATTAATATTGTGTTTATGTGACTAATGTACTCACTTCATAAGTAATGTCTGTAATGTATGCGTCTATAAATAAGTAAGTATGTATTATCAAGACTTTTTAATATATAATAAAATCGTAATATTTAAGTGAAACTATATAGCCTACAATAATATATCATATTATATTATGTGATAAATTTTCAAAAAGATTATGTTTCTGGTTTGACGGTGTTGGTTTGTGTTCAATGGAGCAGCAAGTATGTAGAAAAGAGTATATACTGTCTTAGCTCTAATTTACATTTTTCCCGACGTAATACGGTTCATTGTGCTCTGGTCGAGCGGCAGGGATACTTTTTTCAGAACTTATTCTTTTACAAACGAAATTAAAGCCAATGAAAAATGTAGGTATATCGTATAGTATACGTGTCCTATTTAATTCAGTTGATATAAAAAAAATCGTTGGTATATGTAAAATACCTATTGAATACAGCGGTTTTCTTGTAAAATATCGTGATAAGTTTGAGTTTATTTTTATCGCGAAAATTTTTAGGAATCGTGTTTTCACACCATATAGTAATCAGTGGATATCATCAAATTCACTATATATTTTTTCCAAGTCAATTGATTCAACTCTTTTCATTGTTATGCGAAATCAATAAAAGCCATTTTAGGCAGTATAGACTCTTAAAGAGAAACTCGAAAATTTAAATGTAGGGTACGGAAATTTCGACTTTTCGTTGTCTAGAACACAAAAGCAAAGTTCTTACAATCTTTTAATGTTTTTTTTTGTTCTGGGTATATACCCAGAAACAAAAATCGTGTCATATGGTGGTGAAAATTGGCTAACTACAATTGTTACATTATTGACTGTACTTACGTTTTGAAGAACACTACCAAGATCAGTTTCGGTTTCAATCGTGAATTTGGGCATAGATACGTCGACTTCAAAAGTGCTCATTCTCGATATGGCTAATTCCAAAGCGGAAGGATCTTTGAGTTTCTCTATGAGAGCAGCAAGACCGTCAACTTCTTTGGGCAGAATTACAATGAAAGAGGCTTCTCGTCCTTCGTAAGGTAGCTCCAATAACTGGAATAATATTTTTACCATACAGGTTTATTTTTAAATAAGTGTACGTGAATACAAAGTAACTAAGTAGCTAACAGATTGGTGGTGATTTTATTTAATAATTGAGCTTTTTTTATAATACCAAGTGACGTAACGAACAAGTCGTGTACCTGGTGGTAAGCGACACGCCTACATAACAGTTGCAGTGCGACTCAGAGCTTTAAATCGCAAAGACCTTAAAGGCACTGCCACTGCGCTCGACACCCTGAGACATAAGTTACTAGTCCCATGTTCCTGTAATTTCACCAGCACCCTTCCGAATTGGAATCGATAATGCTCACATTACTGTTTGGTGGCAGAAATAGGTAAAGTGGCAGCATTTCCCTGGACGAACTCTTGGACAAGGAGTTCACTGCTACTGTTATGCTGACGAATGATATAATGTAAATATCAAAATAATGCATATACTAATAGTTTGTATTTTAGACGGTAGATAAAATTAGGTTAGTTATTTTACCTCAGCATTCAACTCGTCACTATCAGCATATCTGAACTTGCCTCGTTTGTGCATCATTGGAACCTTGATTGTTTTGTCTTTGGACACGTGGAAGTCTTCCTCTTTCGTGTTTTTGTTATCGAAAGGACTGTTCCATTTACCCTTAAAATTTTTAAACACATTTGATTTCGTCACTTGCAATGTAATAGAAAAATGTTGCGATTTGAAATTTACAAATATGGCATTTTTTTAAATATCACTCTCTTTGTGTAGTAAGTGAATTTTTGTAATTCGAAGTTTCTCTACTTAAACGTACAGGTGATTTTCAATTCATTTGTACATCCAGCACTTGCTTACCTTGAAATAAATAGCGTTCACAAGTATACTGCGGTAATCAGGTCTTAAGTAATTAGCTGCCACAATATCTTTAATATGATTGTTGGTTTGCTCTTCAACCTGTAAAGGAATCGGACTTTAAAATAACAATTGTTAAACAACAAACCTCTAGTATTTATTATTTAGCATAGGATGGAACTGTTTACCCAAGTATTAATTTCCTTAGCAGTTTCCTCGTTCATGTTGAAATCTACATTCTTCACTTCTGAATTGAAGATATCTCTGGTGACGGCAGAAAATTCCGGATTTAACTCGTAATGCTCAGCAACATATATTTTGCTAACTGATCTGAGCTCAATTCCTTTTACATTTCGTAACTTATCATTGAGACGAGGAAATACACTTTTTATCTAGAAGAAAAAAACAAAACCAATCAACAGCAATCCGTTTGAGATCGTTTTATGTAAACGTACAAAATAAGCAAAGGTCAAGATAATCTGGGTTCTGATATAGTTAAGTAGACATCTATTAGTATTTACGTACAGCGTTATCATCGGGAAGACCAACAGCCTTGAGAAGCTCATCGTGAGACTCCCCTTCCGACGCCAAGCTAAGTTGGGCTAGAGGAGTCAACACAGAGAAAGCAGATAACACCACACTTTTATCCGGATTGCCCTTTACCACTTCCTGTAACACAAAAATGCTTATGTTTTATCAGGCTCAAAGTTTCAAAAGGTGTGTCATGTTCTTTTCGTATGAAAATTATTAGAAGAAATTTGAGACTTTTTTATAATATCAAGTGACGGAACTAACAAGTCGTGCGCCTGTTGATAAGACAACAGTTGCAGTGTCACTCAGAGTTTTAAATCGCAAGGATCTGAGGGCACTGCCACTGTACCTGTCACCCTGAGACAAGTTGACAAGTCCCATGTGCTTGTAATTTCACCAGTTCTTTCCTGCAGTTGACTTATGCGAACGACGCCCAAATTTATTGACTCGTCTGTCATAATGGATTCGCTAGTACAAACATATTAGAAACGATTTAGATCAGAGTATTTGCATAATTCGACAACGCGTGAAAATGGGAATATACCAAAACCTAATATTGTTGGTACCGTGGCATTGTCGAATGTAAAGAACGCTCTACCCTTATAGGGGACCTTGGGTGTTTATATATTACGTGTTTTTATGTATATTCAGCTGTATTTGGCTAGAATATCTTCAAGTTTACACCCATGGAAAAGCGTTTGGCTACACTATAACATATAGTAATGGAAAAAGGCTTACAGAGAACATCCTTGCTGTGAATCGGTTGTTTGCCTCCGTAAAGAGATTGTCCAGTTGTTCCACTTCTTGCTGAGCTATGACTGCAGCTACGAGTACCGATACTGTAATGTAAAGACTTAAAATTATTTATTGATTTACAAATGTCAGCATGTTTGAGACCAGGCAATTGGTGTAGTTGTTTGGCATATTATTAATGAGTTAACGGAAAGTGGGTGAAATCCAATAAACAGTATTCACAACCTAATTTGCCACCCTTACAGATGGAATATTCTCTTTAAATTTAAATGGGACTACTACTAAAATATTTCCTTTCCAAGACAAAAAGAATCATCGAAATCGGGTTACAAATGCCGGAGTAATAGCAAAACATATAAAAAAAAAATACAGTCGAATTGAGAACCTCCCTCTTTTTTTAAAGTTGGTTAAATATATTTTTTATTCTTGAAAAAGTTATTTATTCAATTTCAAGCAAATTTTATAAAAAACGACTCTTCTTTATCGCTAGGTAAAAACTTAGTGGTTTAACCACCTAGCGATGAGCTAACAAGCTCGACACTTAACTTAATTATCTATAATATTAATTAATTCCACAGTATATGTCTACATTTACATAAGTACTATAGATGTGTAATGTCTCGTTAAAATAGTTTTGCATTTCTTGACATTACCCTCAATGTTACTTAGCGCTGTGCCTGGTAGATCGTTCAGAATTTCTGGTAGTATGTAGTCCGGCCTGTGCATTCCATAAACGTTGTATCCCGGTAAAGTATACGTTGTATAAAAGCGAGCGCAAATCTTCAGAATCTTCAGAAATGATCGTATTCATGACATACGAATAGCATTTTAACTTTGGCAAATACATTTAAAACTCTACAGTAACCAAATAATTTGTCATAGTTATCCTTAAATTTTGATTTTATATGTGATGCGACAATTGAATGAATATCAATTAGTAAAGTAATCTTAGAGATAGTGTGAGTGTCGTATCCTATTGCGTTAACACCTTTACTACCTCAGCACGAATTATTCTATTTATTCCCGTACTGATACGGTTCATTTTGTTTGGTTCGAGCGGGTAGGGACACTGGCTTTAAAATAAAAAATTAAAATAAGTAATAATAATACTAAAAATAACGCACAAACTCAACATAGCCCTGCACTAGGGAAACCCTGTGTCGCAGGTGCCATGGACACACACATAGACAACCACAAATTACACCCAAACTCACGAGAGAAGTAAATGTAGGTCATACAAATATTTCTCCCGGCCCGGGAATCGAACCTGGGGCCTCTTCGTGGCAGTCCGCCATGGTAACCATTCGGCCACGGAGGCAGTTATTATTTTATTTCAGAATTTATTTTTTACAAACCAAATTAAAAAAGCCAATTGGAAAAATGTATATCATATAGTACTCGTGTTCTATTTAGTTTAGTTGATATGAACAAAAAACCATCATTGGTATATGTAAAGTATCTACTGAATAATTAGTAACATTTCGAGGTAAGTTCCGTTTTTTTTTCTATCGTTTAGGAATCGTGTTTTCACACCATATAGTAATCAGTGTATATTCTCAATTTTACTACGCATATATTTTTTCCATTTTCTATGCGGAATCAACCAAAGCCATTTGAGGTAGTTAAACTTTTAAGTCTGTGTGCCCTTCATTCTATAAAATAATACCCAAAAATTTAACTTTTAAATTACCCATCGTAATTTCTTGTAAACAACCACAATCCTCCACGCAAATAGCCTAAGTTATACAAATTAATATATGTAGCAGACATTGCATTCCCGTAGGCTGCACGACAACAACGTCTGTAAACAATACTTAACATTCGAGTTTAACGGGTCGTTAATTGAAACTTATCTCGTGTAGATTGTCGGCCGGTACTACAAATAAGGTTATAATAATTATGTACTCATCTTACACAATATCGCCACTCGATGTAATGAATAGAATATATATCTAACCTGTGTTTTCACAAATAAATGAATTATTATTATTATTAATAATGTAAAATAATTTAATATCATAATATTTTTTTATGATACCAAGTGACGGTACGGATAAACCGCGCGCCTGATTGTAAGCGACACGCCTGTCCACAACAGTTGCAGTGTCTCTCAGAGCTTTCAATCACAAAGATATGAGGGGCACTGCCACTTTGACCATCACCCTGAGACATAAGGTGGCAAGTCACATGTGTGTGTAATTTCACTAGCAACCTTATACTTCAAAAGCGAAACGCAGTAACGCTCACATTGCTGCTTGGCGGCAGGTAGACGCTAGACGAACTCTTTCACAAGGAACTCTACTGCTATTTAATGGATTTGTACTGGCTATATGTCGCGTTACAATGTCACTGGAAGGAAAAGCAGTTTGTCTTTTAGTTCTGGAAAATATATCTTCTTTTTAGACGAGACCTTATAGTTCTGGGATCTAACACTTGCGCACGTGGGCACAATAACTTCTAAAACATTACCGCAACAATTACTATAATGTCTAACATAACATAACATATTCGGGCCTAAAATCCGAAAATATTTTTTTTTTTATTTCCAAATAGAATTACTATTTTTCTTTATTGAAGGAAATTCCTTAACAATTTACAATTCGTTATACAATAAAAACCAATATTTTTTTAGTCAGAATACATTTCGTCATTATGACACTTTTAGATTTTAGGGTAGATGTTCGTTATTACAGAACGTACTTTGATTTAACAAATTACATAAAATATACAAACTTTTAAATAACGATAATAAAATAAAAAGTTTCTTTAAATTGCACCATTTTTTCTCGCAATTACGAACAGATTTCGGGAATTCAGTGTTTACAAATTTGAAAATTTGAAATTTTGTCTGTTGAAAGTTTTGCCGTACACCATTGTGTATATCATATTGGAAGTTAGCATGAAACTTGTCGTAGACTATTATAGTATGACAATAAATAATGAAACACAATAAAAACATTTTTCAATGGAAATTTCCAATTATTATTTTGGCCTGTTTAATAAAAATAAAAAAAAAATTAAAAACACGTAACATTAAATTGAAATCATCATCATTAACCCATTTATTTGTCCCACTACTAGGACGGGTCTCCTATCAGGCGAGAGTTTACGTCATAGTCCTCCACGCTGGCCCAATGCGGGTTGGGTTGGGGGCTTCACACGTTTTCCGAGTGTTACGAACCTTCTTCGACTTTCAGGTTTCACCAAAAAGCTCATGGTAAATTGAAAATTAAATTTCGTATATAATTATATAATTTCTGAGAAATTCAGAGATGCGAGCATGGATTCGAACCCACGGCCTCTGCTTGAGAGTTAAGTGAAACTATTCGCGCCCAGTTACACGAGGCAAAATACACGCGGCCGCCGCGCTGCAACCGCCCAGTTATCCCGCCTTCATGTACGTAAATGGCGAATCTGAATTCTATTTACGAGGCAATAACATTTAAATTCCTCTGAACAACACAACCGTGCGATCGCCGCGCGTCCGCCGCGTAGACCAAGTTCTACTCTCTGGGACTCTCATTTAAGTTAAAACGTAAACGCTAAATAAATAGAGTGTATTTTGCAATGACAGTTAGACGCATGCGGTCACTCCGCTCGGCGACCGCGCGGGGTGAGCGCGATGAAATTCGTCTTTCACGCCTTCAAATTGACATACATATATATTAAACATAGGTATTTAATTTTTTTATATAGATATAAAAATAATTATAACTTTTTTATATAATGAAAACCGATCCTAAAAGTTTGTGGAATTGCACTTTAATAGCAAGTATTATTCAAATCGGTTAACGGAAAGTGGCTAAAAACAATGAATTGGATTCATCACTTAATTTGTCACCCCTAAGTTAGGTGTTAGGTGAAATATTTTCTTCAAATTTAGATGGAACCACTCTAAGGTCACCCTTTTTAACAAAAAATAACCATCGAAATTGGTTTACATAATACGTCGGAATAATCACAAAAAAGTACACCACAAAACAGTCTTTGGCATAAGAAACTTCTAATTTCTTCTTCATTTCTTAAAATGAATTTGTTTATTGATTCTGTATAATACACAATAATATATTAATACTGTAATATTCTACTTTTATATACAATAAATAATATTTTCTGTGTACCAAAATACAACAATAAGAAGCATTACAAATAATGAACATCAATTTTTATAATAATATCGAATGACGGTGGAAACAAGCGCGTGTACCTGGTAATCTATACGCGTATCCATAACAATTACAGTGACACTCGCCATCAACAAGTAATACACAGAATCGTAAAGGTCTAAAAAGCACTGGCACTGCACCCAATAATTCCAATTAAATATATATAGCAGTAGTAATGTGAGCATTTTCGTGTACCGGTTTTGAAGGGTGAGGGTGCTGGCGAAAATGCAAGCCATGAGACTTGTCGACTTATGTCAGGATGATGGGCGTAGTGGCAGTGCCCCTCAGATCTTGCCACTGCTATGGACAGACGTGTCGCTTACCATCAGGCACACGACTTGTTCGTCCGTCATTGGTATAAATAAAAAAAACTCACTTGTTAAAATTAGCCTCATGTTCGCTGTTGCGCGTGCGACCGTTTCTGTCAGACTAACTTATAAGCATGATATGACCAATCTTTTTTATACCTGTGCCCGTAAAGAGAACCAATATTATAGATGATTTGGTTACCGATTTATAAATAAAGAAATAATTATATTGGACGGTACATTAAACTTAAAACTTGGCTAAAAATATACCTTCATAAAATGTAATACCAATTAAAGGCATAACGGATTTCATTTTACTTTTAAAGTGCGTAGCTTTAAAAAATAAATATATCGAATTTTTAGTTTTTAAAAGAACTGTAACCCGGTCATGGATAATAATTAAACAGTACCGCACACCAAAACTTTTCTTTGTGCCGTAGGTAGTCTGTATCTAAAATATTAGTAGTGCTTATATTGATTCCATTTGTCGTACTGCTATAGTATTTACAAATGTATCTTGCAAAAGAAAATATGGCCACAGTAGAACCGAATTTCTGGTGAGTTTTTTCTACTCAACTTTGGTGACAATTTTTTTTATTTAAATATTTATAGAAAATCATGAAGTATTATGTAATATTCGAGTGCGATCACCTGAAATATTCTTTAATATTTCACGATGATATATTCGAGTAATTAAATAACAAAAATTGTCACCAAAATTGAGTAGAAAAACTTACCTGAAAATTATGTTGTAGTTGTGTCATGTTGGATTATTTAAAACATGTGCGTTTTAGAGCAATCATTTTAAACTTACCTTTGCTGTTAGAAAGTTCCAGCGCGATAAAAATGCGGTGTCTTATATCACACAAGTGTGCGTAAAAATAATTTAATTTTGTCAGTATGTTGTCGATACATCATTATGTAGAAACAGCAGGCGGTTGTAATAAAGCACTAGGAAGTCGCATCCGTAGTTGAGTTGTTGAGACCCCTATTGGTGAAATGGGATACCAAGTACTGTCATTTCGACGTTTTATTTTACGATAAAAGTAATTTTACTTATGTGACAAAAGTTTGTTTCATCAATGGTTATTGCTATCGACTTGAAATTTGGCGTAGTTGTACAACTTTGTTGCTCGTTTCAACTCTAGTTGAAAGAATATAATTATTATAGTATCGGAAATACATATTCAGAGTTTTTGACATGGTTTGTTGTCTAATAGAGGGTAGAAATCTAAGAATGGAGCCACTAAGTCGAGTGATATTACATGAATTCTCTTATTATTACACATTCCGAAACCTTTTTTGTATTCATATTACTTTTTGCGAGGTTTATGACAAAAATACGCAAGAAAAGACTGTTCCAGTTCTGAATGTGATAAGTTATAAATCTGAAGTAATCTAGAATAAGAATTCCCATATAAATCTAAAAGTGGAGTTAATAGGATATCATATAACAGATCTCTATTCAATCATTTAAAAAATAGTTTTGGAATTTCTGTTGCAATATTTTGTCAAAAATCCAAAATTCGTTTAAAACCTACCGCTTCAAAGTTAAAAGGGCAAAAAATATATTGAATGTATTCTATATTCAAGTAATTAACATGTATATATTTTACAATTATAAACATTTTCCTTTTATCATCATCATCATAATTCAGCCAGAAGACGTCCGCTGCTGAACATAGGCCTTTTCTTTTATAAAATATTTTATTGCTGTTTCATATTCATGAGTACTTAACATAAATACGATACTATTCCTGTTATCTCACATATCGATGGCTTAAAGACTGAGATATACAAGCCGCGCAAAGTTGACGAATCGTAGATCATCCTAATGTTGTTATGTGACTACACTAACCAATGAAAATTTCGGATCAAAAATAAAAAGTTGCGGCAACCGGCGGCAGCCCGATTTCCGCAACGTGCGAGCGACTATATAGTTTTCATTATAATTGTATGAAAATGGAATATTAGCTTCTATTTACCGGTTGTTTGTATCCAAAACAAGACACACACAATTGTTAATCCGCACTACATGAACAGTAAGAACTGCTCATCGAGAAATTATAATCCATTGTCCTTATTGTTTGCAAGTTGAAAGTTGAGAGTATGAGAATTCCAAGAGTCTAAATACTCTTAATACTAATCACGAAATTTGACTTTACGCTGTTTTGTAGCTTTATGTATACTTTGTTGTATGTTTTTATATAGTACATTTTTAAACATTTATTACAAAAGGGAAGGTTTTCGACCGCAGAGCTGTCTTTACCGCTAAGCATGATGTAATAGTTGACTCAAACACATTTGGAGAAGTGAAAATTTTCAAGAGTAAGAATGTTCTCAAAATTCCATTAATTATTTATGATTCTTAAAATACACAATCACAGACATTAAAAATACATGTAAAATCAAACGAGTTTTGTATATAACAATTAACAACTAAGTGGTTCCAGATATTGCGTTACCAATTAAATACTACTGTTAAATAATCGAATGACATTACTGTCTAATCGACCGATATATTTAGAACAGCTGATATATTATAGTTTTATTGTTTATGAAAAAAGTTAGGTAAAATAATATATACATACTGCTGTCCACTAACTTACGCGGCTAAGTGACAAATGCTCAAATCGGATATTTGTTAAATAGAGTACAAAATTTTCTTTTAAAAACAGTTAAAATTAGTTAACTTGTTCGACTTATTGGAACTTGCCCTGACGATGGATAACTGAAATATCGTAAACAATATATTAAACAATTTTAATACTCTAAAACTAGGTTATGGTTTTTATGATATGTCAAAAAAATATTTTATCACTTAGCCGCGTTTTAGTTAGCGGACAGCAGCATACATATCATCACGCATATCTCCCATCGGGGAGGGCAGAAATCACGGAGCTGCTACGCTCCTGATGAATCTCCTTCGCATCCTCCACTCCCATCAGTCTCTTCATACATGCCCGTTTATTCTTATTACTTTTAATCCGAACTTTTTTAAGGACCTTCTCAATCTCATTGAGATATGTACTTCGAAGTCTACCTCTCCCCACGCCTACATCCATATTCGCTCTATAAACTTGTGCCGTCAATCTACCAACATTCATTCTTTCTGTATGACCAAACCATCTAAGCATCCCCCTCTTTACACATCATCTTTCATACCATAATGCTCTCTTGCTACACCGTTTGGTATTCTTGTGTCTTGGCTAAAATTAAGCTAATTATTCTGGACGTATATTTTTTTATTCTAATCGTCGTTGACATCTTCGTTTACCATCTAATGCGATTACGGACAAATGTAAGCGTACAGGTATTGTAAAGCTAGATTTAAAATCCGTCTGTCGGTCCACCTGACAGAAATTAATTAATGTTTCCTTTTCTTTGCACAGCTGTGATTTCAAGCTAAAATTGTTATCCATTATATCACAGTCTAATTATGATCCACTTACAATCCTGGTACGTCGGTCCTTGTCGCTTCAAATAGGTACTATGAAGCTTTGCAAGGTATTACAAAGGAGAAGATGCAATAACTCTGCCAAAATATCTCTCACAGTGATGTTATTTTTAAATTTAGTACGACAACAATTCTAATAGGAACATGGTCGATCTGGAAATAAAAGTGATCACTGAATAATAGTAAAAACAATTTGTTTATCATCTTGCGGTTGTCTATAGAAATGGACTCAAAACCACGGTACAATTTACTGGATCCAGTACTGCATTGTCTAACACGCCGACACTACTTGAGCTAATTGCATCTCTTTCATGCTGCGATGAACAAGAAAATGCTAGGAATTCTCTATATTGTTCCTTAATTGAACTTGTTCCGTATTGTATGATATATGTATAGTTTATGTAGTTATTGCTTTTGTTTGTTCTGCATGCTGGAGTTGTACTGTGTATGTATCACTTGTAGGTATTGTTTTCACCTTAGATATTTATAGATTTATAATTAATTACATAGCCGTGTTTTCATGTGTTCAGTAGCAGTAGAGCTCCTCGTGAAAGAGTTCGTCCAGGGAAGGATTGCCTCCTTATCTATTTTTGCCGCCAAGTAGAAATGTGAAATTACTTAAAAGTGAAATTATGGGCAGTGCCCTTCAGATCTTTGCGTTTTAAAGGTCTGAGTGGCATTGCAACTGTTATGACCCAAGACGTGTTCGTCCCGTCACTTGATATCATAAAAAATGAATTAAAAATTAATTTAATGTTTAAATGAGCTGGTTAAATGCTAATAAATAACTGGTTATGCGATCGATTTTCTTGACGGGATAATTTTGTTTCAAACAGACACGATGAACAGTGTTCTCTTTTAAATTTCTACGTATATAACTAAAATGGAACTGTGTGAACAAGAGATTAGACAATCTGAACAATTTGCAGAGTGCACATGCTACGAATAAAACATTTCACGTAAAGAACGTTCTATTTGTTATGTGCCTAAACATGTTTATAATTGAAGTTAACGTACTTATATCAGTTTTAGAAAAGAATGCAAATTCCACACAACTAGTGGTATTTCTTGGAGTAAGAATAGCCAGCAGTCGCTGATGATAATTAACCGACTTCAAAAAAGGAGGTTCTCAATTCGTCAATACAAAAAAAAAACATTTTTTTGTATATTTGTTACGCAATAACTCCGCCATTTGTGAACCAATTTTGATGATTCTTTTTTGTTGGAAAGAAGGTACCGCAGATGTGGTCCCATTTAAATTTCAAGAAAATATTCCACCTCTAAGGGTGGCAAACTAGGGGATGAATGACTTTTGGGGTCGGTTTTTTAACCGGAGGTTATTATACTTATTGTCCTACATTGACTCGACACTTCATAAAGGCTTTTATCCAACAGCTTGGGCTGAAAGTGACAATACACAACTCTGCTTAGAACGTCATATCAAAACAATTACATTGTACATGCTAGTTTCTTTACATAGATTCACCAACACGTTTTTATTTATGGTCTGTCTTTTTTGAATACGGATTTTATAAAATTTTAAATAGTTACGTGGTTGTTGTCGACAGTTCTATCGATAGATTTTGAAAGAAGACAAAATTATGCCAAAAATGACTGAATTGTGAATGACGTTTTAATGATTACTAATTGCGTTATTGCCTTCTTTATTCTTATTTTGACAGTTGACCTACTAGTATCGTGATCAATTTTTATTCATGTACATTTTAACAAGAATAGTCGGACTTGTTTATCTATATTGAATTCAAATGAAAAACTTTAAAATATGTCTCCTATTTGTATTTTTCACAAACATAGTTCTAAATACAGTGTATGTATGTATGTATGAACTTACAAAAATTGACAATTCAAATGAATTTGTGCTCAGTATTTGGATGAATAACGAGTTGAGGATGATTCGAATGAAACAAGTCCGGCTATTTATTCAATAAGCGTGACCAATATTCAATCGATAGTCGATAGAATATTTATCGACTGTAATTACTACTAGCTGTTCACAAACGGGCAACACTTTTGCGCAATGAACTGTCATTTTACTCCGTCTTCAAAAAGTCAGTCTATTGTCTGCAAAAGAAAAGTAAAATATTTTAATGTTTCTTATCTACTTGATTTGTTTTATAACCAATTAATTAATTACACAGGATGTCCAGTAAAGAATGGATAAGCCTGACATTGCTTATGACTGTTAAAAAAAAGACTAGTATATTTGAAGTAGTACCTAAGATATGATTTTTTATTCTATTTTATAAGTTTTTGTACACTGCGATAACAAATGAATAAAGTAAATTTGGTCTTTTCTGCTATTTTAATATTCTGCATTAACATTAGGTAGGTATATTATGACCAACTGTGTTCGTGCACCCAAGGAGTGACGACGTTCGTCCACTTTTTGGGCTGTAGCCGGCTAATGTGGCCCGCCCAAATTCGTTTGTTTTGCTTTCCACATTAGCGGAAAATGCGAGTCATCGAACGCAGCATTGTATTGCGCACTCGGTCAATGCATTCAAAGCCCAGAACGCTGCGGTCCATGGCTCTCTAGCAGGTTCTGCGTTTAGACATCTGGAACTCGGTCAGCGACCATGTCTGTGCACCGTAGGTTAGTATGGGCAGGCCACATGATTATATCGACGAGTTGGCGCTTAATTGACATTGGGAGGTCGCCCTTCATATGCTTCTTCAAAGATCAGCAGCTCTTCCATGTTGTTGACTGGCCCAAGTTGACATATTTACCAATATATTGTATTGTCTTCCCGTCTACTTTGTCCCTACCTTTCATGCTGTTAGACATTACCTGATAACAGTAACAAAAAAATAAAATTCGGCATCTGATAAACACTTCTAGAAGTATCTGCAATACTCTGCATTCTAATTTTTAGCCGAATTAGACCAAATCATTTTCGGGAGCCATTTTTAACGAAAAAAAACTCATAACTGCAGTCATATTAAAAAATGGCGAAAAAAAACTTTTTACCCCAAACTATGATTAAGACGCATGCCAATTTTCAGCTGGATTGAAGCATGTTTTTTTCGGCCGCCATTTCGTATCCGCCATCTTGATTTTTTGACACTGGCAGTTGACCACGATAACATTCTTTCCAGCACCTCCCACCTACCTCTAATAGTTGTACGGCGGCCATCTACTAAAGTTTATGCCCGTTCAGCATAAAGACAAAGAGATGGTGCCCTATAAATTCATCTTTAACTGTGTAAATTGGTAAGACTGTGCAACTGTGTTAAATACACTTCTATCACGTTGATGTATTTAAGAAAAAGAACGAATAAAGAATAAAAGAAGATAATAATAACACAGGCCTACAGTGATTTTAGTGCAGGTGTATTTCGAGCTGATTTAAACATAATGAGGTGCTCATTGTTTCTGATATATGAAAATAGTACATTATGATATAAGTGTGCTAAGTTGGTCATTACACACGAGGCGTTATTACTCGCGCGAGCCGCAGGCGAGCGCGATAAGAAAGCCGAGAGTGTAATGATCAAAGCACACGTGTTTCATACGACGTTTTTCAACACATTTGCGAGGAAAATGAAACAAACTTGAGTAAAATGGAAATGAAAAATAGCTTTATTTGGCATTAATTATACAGATACACTGAATACTATATTAAGCTCACGTTAATGTAAATAATATTATTCTATTCTATACTATATCTATCAATAGCAATTAATTAAGAGTCTCCAAAGCCTATCAAAGTCATTGTATCTTGATTTTATCAAAAATGTAGTTATTTAAATTTAATTATTAAAACAATTGTTAAATGTACAATTTTCAAAATGGTAACGTGCAGTTTTGTTAGGCATTTGAACCGTCTGTGTGATATTATTTGTTACTATTTCATTATTGTCTTCTTGCGTAAAAGTCGGTGATACGGGTTCATTGTGTACAAATATGGATGAAAGCGGTGGTGGTTCATTTAAAGACTCAGAAATAGACAACCTAGGTAACAAATAACTTGTATCACGGGAGGTGGATGGCTGCGGTTCAGGACACATCTTCTTAACCTGGGGCTCCAGATTTATAGCGTGGGTTATTTGAGTACATATGTTGGACTTATTTCGAACTGAATCTTCAACATAAGACTCAGCAACTGTGCTAGATCGCCAGCCACCATGACGCTTTAAAGTAAGCAAATCAGCTCCCGAGTCAGCTAGCAATGTAGCTGATGTTCTTCGGAAACTATGCCCAGTGTATAAATCCGGGTCGGGTAGATTTAAAAACTTGGCAATTTCTTTAGGCATTGCACCAAATTTATTAATGCCTATTGGCTGAGCCACGCATCTACCCTTCTGGTAGTTTTGAAAAAACCGATCGGATTTTGCCTTATCTGTCCTAAGCGCTTCGTACTTTTTTACTATGTCGTAAAATGGACCGTGAATGGCAAACGATCTCGGTACCTTATTTTTAGTGTTGTTAATTTTAATCAAAAGCATTTGGCCATGAGTTTCTACGTCTTTTGCCGTTACTTCGCTTAGTTCTTGGCGTCTACACGCGCCAGTGACACCAAATATCATTGCAACCTGTAAAGAAATTAAAAATATAGGTATTTTCGCAAATATAATACAAGAAAAATGAAAACATAAAAAAATTAAGGTTTAATACGATCAACTGACCTTTGTTGCTAAATACTGATAATCGGGGGCTTCTTTTAAAAACTTTTCGACTTCAGTTGGCGAAAGTACCTTCGATTTTCTTGCAACATACCCATCAGAGCGTCTCTTTAAAAATGCCGTCAGATTTGAATAGTTTTTTATGTCTATGTTATTCTTGTTCTTTACTGTGGTCTTTAACATAGAATAAATGCACCAGAGCGAGCTGGGCTTAAACCTATTCGCCAGTTCATTAAAATAGGCAAGAAAAACATTTTCTGAAAACGAAGACGCTTTTTTGTTGGTTTTCCATTGTATAAAAGTTTCATATGCAGCCATGTATTTTTCTCTGGATTTCGAAGGTAATAAACTGTCACTTGCGTTTTGTGCCTCTGTGAGGATTTCGGGCGGTGTTAAATCCATCAAAATGTTTTCTTCCGTGCTTGAGCAGGACATTTTAAACACCTAGGTAATTATCTAACACACAGCGTATATAAATGTTTCGAACGTATCAATGGAAATTGGCGCGCAGAGTTATTTTTTCTGCGCCTGGCGCCGCGGCGCGGATATGCGCGCGCAGGTGCTTCGGCAATAATGAGACTTAGGTGAAATTCCTAAACAGCCAATGCGAAATAATATAAATATGTCCTTATTTCACTCAAATTCGTGTAAAATATTATCCAAAATAAGTAATTTTATTCAATTAAAGTTTTATAGGTGTATATTGTGTATGTTTTTCTATATTTATCACATCAAATAAGAAATATAAATTTATTAATAAAAATATTATTTGTAAGGTAAGACTACACAACCGTATTAAACAGAAATAAAAAAAAACTGTGACCCTGTTTGTTTGGGATTACTGTCATTGTAATTTGAATCTTATAATATGTAGGTTAGAGCTGTTTTTTTAATAGACCAAGTTAATTTCAAAGACATAACCCGGATAATTTAAGAATGCATAGTTTTAATACATAGGCCTTGTTGTGAGATACATCTTAATCCGGTTAAGCCTATACTTATTACACACACGTTTTGTAATATAATTACAAACGCGTGTTCAATAGCTAGGTTTATGAGCCTAAAAGCGATACAATAAGAAGCCCGTTACGAGCAAATGTGTTGAAAAAAAAATTATAACCCTTTTTTATATTAAATTTTAAAATGAGTGAATGAGTGAGTGAATGTTTTTAAGGCGAGAGTGAATAAGCTTTATTCAGGTATGCGTGCTCCATCGTCGGCCTCACTTTCCATCAGATGAGATGGAGGTCAAATGCGCACTTACATTTTATATAAAATAAAAAAATATGTGTTTGTGTGTGTGTGTGTGTGTGTATGTGTTTTATTAATAAATTTTAACTGCCTCCGTGGCCGAACAGTTACCATACCGGACTGCCACGTAGAGGTCGCAGGTTCGATTCCCGGGCTGGGAGAAATATTTGTATGGCCTACATTTATTTCTCTCGTGAGTTTGGGTGTAATTTGTGCTTGTCTATGTATGTGTCCATGGCACCTGCGACTCAGGGTTTCCCTAGTGCGGGGCTATGTCAAGTGTGTGTGTTATTTATTTAAAAAAAAAGCCATAGGAATTCATAGTCTCATTCTTTTCAGAGTGCGTTAAAGAAATTTAATTAAGTTTTCTGCTTTGTGGTTTCCTAGAAAATTTCTAACCCCATGAAAGCCAAACTTTTTATCCAGACTCATTCCTCGAAAGCCAGACCTTTTATAAACCGTCATAGTTGACTTATTCGATAATTCCAGATTTCAGTTTATCTATATTTATCTGAGGCATTTTTCTTACTATGTAAGCAAACCATGATCTATTCATAGCAAGAGCCTCTACAAACAACTTCGTTAGGCCTAATATGCAGTGGCGACAAGATAATATTCTCTCGGTCAACCAAAAGGCTCGTGGATAATATTTTCCCCCAACAACCACGGTTTATATCTGTGATGTTTTGTCCTTTCTGTCCTGTAGATACAGGGAACGAGGGTTATTAAACATCCGAACCACTTTTCTGTCCAAGGAGAAGGTTCACTAACTTTCAGTCCACATGGATCAGACAAATGTTCCTGATAGCTGTGGTGGCAATTTTTCTTCGTTTCTAACGCAATTAGTATTGGACCGTATTTTATGTCATTGTGGAGAAGGACACGTTTGAAACTCTGCTTAAAGCTGTCAATAAATATGCACCAATCATCTAGTACACATTCTGATTAGACTAACTTTTCACTAAAAGCCGCGCGCAATTTCTACTTATTCAAATAAGTCATATATCAATTGACGCGGCCGCGACTTGACTTGCGATTGCATTTGAACGTAGAATAGCCTGTTCGGTCTTTAGAGGAAGAATAAGAAACAAGAAATACCTTTTTCCACAGATCTCCTGTCCAAATCTTTTTTCCACATTGTGTAACAATTAATTATTACATCTCTCAAAAGATCGGTGAAAAAAGGCATATAGTTTACAAGTACACAATCATAAATACCCGACTTCGCTCCGTTATCAGCTAATATTCAAATACCATTCAAAAATTCATTTCCTAACAGATTTACATGGGATGGGATACACTGGAATTTAATATTTTTGTCTTTTAATTATAAGTCTAAAAATGTGTTTAGAATGATATAAGCTACTGGGAGTCTTTGTTTACCCGAGGTGCACAGAGCTAAATGTTGAAGCGCCTTTTGAGTCACTAAGAACCACAGCGTTGGTACTGTCACTTTTTTTTGTTGTTCCAATACATATTGCCACAAGTAGACACTAGGGAAGATGTGATTTCCATAGATTTATTACCTTCAACTGCCTTCAGCAAATACTTACCAGCTAAATAATTCCTTCGTACATACAATGGTGGTAGACATAATTCTGATTCCATGGCTTGGATTGGACAACTTTTGACAAAACGTCCTGAAACTCTCATTGCCTGATTTTGAATTTTATCTAATTTATAAGTATGACATTTTGCACTATTGTCGAACAAAAAACTTGCCAAGTCTAGCCTACTACGAATTATTGCAATATAAAGTCTTCTTAAATGTGTTGGGTGAACACCCTATGAAGATCCTGGAAGTACGTTAAATACGTTCAAGAATTTACTAGATTTTTCACATATTTCATTTATGTGTTTGCCCCATCTTAACGAGCGATCCAACCATAGTCCTAAATATTTTACACTATTTGTGTTCTCTAAGTTTACGTTATTGATATTAATGTTAACTTGCTGTTGTATTCTACCTCTAGAAAGTATACATATCTTGCTCTTGGTAGGTGAGAGTTCTAATCCTAGTTCGTTTAGTAACATTGTTAAACTGTCAATGGCTGCTTGAAGATAAGTTGTCATGAATTGAAAATCCTGTCCTGAAATGTACAGTACAAAGTTATCTGCGTATTGAGAAATGTAAACATTCTGTATAGTGTTGCAAATATCAATAGTTGCTACATTGAACAAGATCGGAGACATTGGATCGCCCTGGGGTAGACCTTTACATGACCATCTGGTTCTGGAACAGTTATTGACGGACTCGATAACAGATATATCTTTCTTTTAAAAATTCCCATATATATCTGTACACTGTGAAGATCCAACACTTTTTCATCCAGTTGTTTTTAGAGAATAAACTATTTCTTTCGAAGTACCACTCCAGTCTCCTTGTGATGATATTATGAAAAGTTTTGCACAGACACGAAATCAGTGAGATAGGTCTAATTGCGGTTATACTGCTAGGGTCGCGTCCGGGTTTTGGAATAGGAACTATTTTAATATTTCTCCATTGTCTTTGGACCGCACCCTGGGCTAGGCATCTGTTGAAAAAATCTACTAATATTTGTTTCAGTGTGTTCAGGAAAATTAGAGATCATTGAATACCTGGACGTGATCTTTTTTTAAGGTATTGGTAAGTTCTTGATTTGAGATTGGGGTTTCTAACTGTGGATTACTTGAGCTTAATATTACTGTAAGAATTCACTGGCTATATCCAGGTCTAAGTTAATTTTAGTGCATCTGTATCTTTTTAGCCATTTCATCTTTCTCCACATATCACTACTACTGGAGACCACCTCACCGATACTGTCACAAAAACTCTGAAAGGAAGCAGCGGCAGCTTTTCGTATAAGTCGTTGTGCTTCAGTAACTTTAGTTTGAAATATATTGAGGTTCACGGGAGTGGGATTCCTTCTAACTGTAGCTAACGCTTTCCTGCGCTCTGCTACCGCCTTCGATAAGACGGTGACCAGTATGGTCTGGGGGGATTCTCACATTGCTTGACAGTTGGGATTGCTTCATCTCAGCAGATTAATTTAGCAGCCTAAATTAATAAAATTTATAATGAGATCGTAAGTTTTTTGTATATTATTCGAATTCAAATTACGCAATTTATCTACTAGAACTTCTTTATATTTTTGCCAGTCTGCTTTTTTTTTAATTTCGTTTTTTTGTTACCTTATTATTCAAAGCTATTTCTGCCGATGTAAGATTTAACTGCCTCCGTGGCCGAACGGTTACCATGCCGGACTGCCACGCAGAGGTCCCAGGTTCGATTCCCGGGCTGGGAGAAATATTTGTATGGCCTACATTTATTTCTCTCGTGAGTTTGGGTGTAATTTGTGGTTGTCTATGTGTGTGTCCATGGCACCCGCGACACAGGGTTTCCCGAGTGCGGGGCTATGTCGAGTGTGTGCGTTATTATTATTATTATTATTATTATTATTAAATGGTCGCTGCCTAAGCTTTCATTCAATACTTGCCATCTGAATCGTAAAGCTATATCTGGTGAAAAAAACGTGACATCAGGCGAACTTTTTTGCCAATTTCCTGATACCAGTTTGATCCTAGTTTGCTCACCTGAATTGAGAGACACATATCTGTTATTCGGCATACCCTTGCTATTATTTTTATATGACCAGTTGGTGTGATGTCCGTTGAAGTCCCCCGTTATCACCGATTTGTGCGACCATCTGGAAAATAGTGCTTTCCAATCTTCGTTAGATGTATTTTCGTTTGGTGGACAATAAATCACGACAATGTTTTCCAAAAAAATCACAGTTCAAAATTTTCATATGTAACACCTGTATTTGCTGATTTTGTAAGCTAAACTTGGTAGTTTGAGCTTTTATAGATCTGTGTGAGATAATAGCTAAACCACCATCTGTGTGAGTGATCCCGATCTTGTCTGTATATATTAAATGAGTTAATTTCAAATTACTTTGTGGTTCTAACCAAGTTTCACTGATTAAACAAATATGAAATTTTTCCCTTAATAAAATATTTTCTAAAGTTAAAAGTTTCGGCCTCAAGCTACATGCATTCCATTGTATTAGTTTTAAATTGACAATTTTATTTTTATAATCCATTGATTAGGCTTAAAAAACTACTTAAAATTGGCCATTCCCCAATATTGTCTACAACCACCAGTGCTAACCACTCGATACAACTTTTAATTACATTCTTAATTTTCGCTTGCATACTTAAATTCTGTATAAAAATTATTTCCTTAATTCGAGTTAGAAGTTCGCTAAAATGCACCTCACGTTTATTGTTTACGCCCCTCTCGGTTTCGTTGCATTGTGATGACAGTGTTACGTCATGCAATGGAATGCGGTCCGGCCGCTCACCCGGTGATCGAGCGCTCTTCTTTTGTTCTAATATGCCTACACAGCTTAATATAGTCCTTTACTACTAATTTTTTTTGCGGTTGTACTGGCGACTTGGGGCGTTCTGGCATCGATTTTCTGACGGATTTAGGTGTTGAGTATACCGGAAAAGCCGGTGTATAGGTACGGATTTCCCATGTTTCAGATACTAGATCAGAAAATCTGTTGTATATATTAGTTTGTGGGTGTTCTTCTTAATATATTGAGTTATTCCTTCTTTTTTGTGGTGGAATATGCATATTGCAGGCGGTTCGATACGTGCAGTTATATTCGGACATCAGTTCTCTTATCTTTGTCTCATCCATCTCTCATATAAACTGTACAGGTTCTGTTTAAAGATAATGTGTTCATCGTGACAATTAACACATTTATAAGTGTTAGTGTCACAGTTCTCGTGAAAATCTCCACATTTTGGACAGATTATTTTTGTTAAAGTGTTGTTTAATAAAAAACGTGGTGCATAGATTACCTATGAAAACGTGAGCCGGAAGAAATTGTGAGCTAAAACCCACACGAGCAGCCTCACTATCTAGTGATGGGTACCTACCCATTTATCATCTTTATCTCGACGATTTAACCGCTTGAAGGAAACCACGGAGACTTCATTAGGGCATTTGATGTCTTTCCAAGCTTCCTCTTCATTGATTTCTAAATCTACATTTCTTATTATTCCATAAGAGATGTTGACTTCATGCGCCTTTTGAACTCTCCATTCTCTGTTTTTAAATTCGTCGCATTCCAACATTTTGTTGGCACAGTTTTCGTTCGGTACAACGACGCGCATTTTATACGGATGAATATATTTAATTTTTGTAATATCTGTTAGATGTAAACGTATAAATAACTTTGCAATCGCGAATTGTTTGGGCAACTTT
Organism: Hyposmocoma kahamanoa; assembly: GCF_003589595.1. Lineage (NCBI taxonomy): Eukaryota > Metazoa > Arthropoda > Insecta > Lepidoptera > Cosmopterigidae > Hyposmocoma > Hyposmocoma kahamanoa. Next base: position 7,940,903 of record NW_020654748.1, read on the forward strand.
TGTTTGCTTGAAATTATTGTCTCCGTGAATAGTTTTTTTACTTTTCCCCCCTTCTTTTCGACTGTAGACCACTTTAATTTCTCTCCGTCTTCTAGTTCTTCTTCCTCTTCCTCTCGATTTCTCTTTATAGGTCTGCCCTCGGTGTTACTGTCAGCTGTTTCCATTTCGTAGTTCATTTCTATTGTTTCTTTCTCCCAATCGCCATTTTCTCTTTCCGTACTTTTATTCACATTTTCCAATTCTATATCCAGGCACTCCCTATCTGCCTCCTCGACCTCAAGTGAACTCACCACAATAACAGAACTATCAATACTAACGTGGGTCAAACGTATACACAATGGCAAACTCGTTGCGTCTGACTTACACGAGTGACGGAACTGGTTGCGGGGTATAAATACACCAACCGTTCTGAACGAGTTCGCATTTCTCTTCTATAGCACGCCCTCCTGGCGGAAGTCCTCAGTAGCGCCCTGAGCCGAGGTCCGTCCCCACTGGGGCGCCCTCAGGCCCGCTACTTATATTTAAGTCAAGTTTTTAGTTTATTTTACGGGTTATGAGCCTTCAGCTCGCCCTTTGATCCGGTGGCGCAGTCAAGGCCATCAGCGGCCAACTGCAAAATATCCCATAAAAAAAAAGAGCTCACTCTTCGGCCGAAACTCGAGCACTAACCAGCCCCTGATGATGCCTCGTGGAGAGGCGAAACACGAGTCAGGTATATTTTTGGTGGTGGTTTGTGACTGTGGTTGCGCTTGTGTTATTTATTTATTAATTTTACTTATAATTAACTGCATGAAGAATATTTAACACTAGCGTAACTATTTTGCACGATTTAACCTTCATTGGGTTCGCGGAGTAGCAAACTAATTTACTTCCATTTTTATTAATTACATATTTGAGTTTGTTTTCTTTTAAACATGTTTATTAATGTGTATATGTATGATATGTATACCTGCACATGATAGTCCACTTATTATCTCATTCGCACCGTTTCGCCTCGCGCGTCTGTTAACTCCAAGAACTATTAATATATAATAACTTATTAATAAAAGAAAACCGACTTCAAATAGTTCATGGAATTACATAGTTTCATTGAAATCGGTTACCGAAAAGTGCGCGAAACCAGATTCATCCCCTAATTTGCCACCCTTAGAGGTGGAATATTTTCTTCAAATTTAAATGGGACCAAAACTGAGGTACCCTCTTTCCAACATAAAAGAATCATCAAAATCGGCTTACAAATGCTGGAGTAATCGCGTAACTTACACAAAAAAATATACAACCGAATTTAAAACATCCTCCTTTTCTAAAGTCGGTTAAAAAAGATAGGTATACTATTAGGATCGTCTCGCGTCTGTGGCTCCGCAAACAATTCCCATTCCTACTGAACTAAAATACAGGTGAACTATAAAGATCTTGCACAAGTAATTAATTCCTTTCGGGTCAGGAATTCATTCGTAACAATTCCTAGCTCATGTACTACTCAAGCCTAACTTAGAATACTTTTGCGTGCGACTGATCGCACACGTGGTAACGGCTGTGATCGCTCGCGCCTAGTGGCCTAATGGCAAATATCTCTTACGATACGATATATTTGTGTTATAAAAATAAGACATTCATTTGGTAATCAATATAATAAGAGTGTATTGTGTTGACTTGATTACAGTTATAAAATACCCTACTTGGATGAGTTTTTATTTTACTCTACCTAACGAGTAATACAATAATATCATCGCCACACATTTCTAACCAAAGTTAGCGGAAAAACTATTAAAAAAGAAAATCTACTGTAATGGAAATACCAGGAAAAAGCGCCTAAATAATGGGTGTCGGAGAATCACAGAGCTTCTTTACTTGGTCACCTTCCATTGTTAATAATTTCAGTTGGTGATTGAATAACGACGACGTCTGAGGATTGCAATTTACGCGTTGATGCACTTTTCATATTAATAATTTAAAAGTGCAAAAGACAGCCACGTGGCGAATTTACATAGAAAGTACCTTACGGTTGTTAACTGCCTCCATGGCAGCCTCTGCGGGGCTATGAGTAACGCATACGTTACTACTACTACTTTCCAAGAAGTTAACACTAAATACCATTGACCTACCAACAAACTGAAAGCTATTTTTGTCGATGTGCATTAATTTATAAAGCATTCTTTAATTTTGATAGCAGTAGAGCTCCTTGTGAAAGAGTTTATCCAGAGAAGTAAGTACCTTACCTATTTCTGTCGCAAAGCGGTGTTATTGCTCATATTACCGCTTTTATATATAAAGGGATTAGACTGAAAGTAAATTATAAAAGATTTAAGTAAAAAGCAAAAGAATACATACATATGTATATGTTATATTAAATAGTATATCAAAATGACCAAAGCGAAAATTGGCATACGTACTTAAATATGCTCGCAATGTTAGGGAGGGGAATGTAAAGGAGTGTGGTGACACACTTATGGACTTAGAATTAATTAATTAGAAATAATTAAGCCGGTCAAATAGCTTTATGTCCATGTAATAAGAACGAAACTTACGTTCTGCGTTTCGTTTGCTCTGTCCGAGTGGTAGCGAAATTCGCAACGAGTTTTTCATTCTTATTGCATGGACATAAGGCTTTTTCTGACGGCTCAAACTGTTTCTTTATTAATCAGTGTGGTGTCTCCCTTACAGTACAAAATTTAGTAGCTGTAGAGCTCCTTGTGAAAGAGTTCCTCCAGAGAAGTACGGCCACCTTACCTATTTCTGCCGCCAAGAATTACTATGAGCCTTACTGCGTTCCGGTTTGGAATGGCACATGGAACTTGTCACTTCCTTTGCAGGGTGACGGGCACATTGGTAGTGCCCCTAAGATCTTTGCGATTAAAGGCTCTAAGTGGCACTACAACTGTTATGGATAGGCGTGTCGCTTACCACCAGATGCACGACTTGTTCGTCCCGTCACTTGGTGTTATATAAAAAAATAATAGAATGTGCATTGAAGAATGCACATGAAATTTTTATACCTAGAAGCGACGTGTAAATTATGTGGCATGTTGTGTAAGTACTGTTGGAGTTTTATTTTAATATATATGCGTGAAGTCATAACTTGACATAAACTCCTCTAAACAAACTTATACAATAACTGGTCTTTTAGCAAATAAAAGATTTACAAGCAAGAAATAATTTTGGTTTATGATAAGTATGAATTAAAAAAGGACACCACGATATGTCAAAATAAAATCAATGTTTGTCCTCCATATTATAATAAATTTCAAATTACAGCAGTTTAAAATTAATCTTTTGTGTATTGTAATCACAGACCACATAAATAATTGTAATAGTACATTCTGTATATAATATAATATGTGTATATAATAGGCAATAAATCAGAAATCACTAACAAGAGCTTGTTAGAAGCCCGAAGTTGAAGGGCTTTAATGACTCGAGGTTTGTAATTTTTACCGCCCGTGTTTATAATGTTTTTCATCATATTTGCGAGGAAATACATTCAACGACAATTTATTTCTTCTATGAATAAATATTGCTTCACAACACAACATGTACGTATTTTGCAAATGGCGGGTTTTTTGTTTTTTTTTGTTAAACATATTGAAAGCTATTCTTCTGTACATATACAACTCGAACTAAAATGTTATAAAAGGTACAGACACATGCAGCCACAAAATATATAACATCAGGTGGAGTGGAGTCATTTGCCTGTCAGGTATAAAAAAAAAAAAAAAAAAAAATATTAGATATAAAACAAATAATTTCCAAATTCTAAAACTACTCCAGAATTTGAATTCACAAAATATTTTTCTGAGAATTCGATTTTTGTATTAATAATTATAACAAACTAGTGGAGTAATTCCACAAAAAATAATTGAATATCAATTCAATAACAAATTTAAAATTCACAAAATAAATTTAGTAAAACAGTTGAATTGCAAATGTTTCGTTTTTTCATACTTCAAGTTTAAGCAAAATGTACCTTTAGATTTTTCGAGCTTTTTGCTTAATTTTGACGTAAAAAAGCCGTAGGGCAAAAGGTAATGAAAAAGCCCGTGGGCATAATAAAGGACATTACGATCGACTTTGCCTGCATGTCTGCCTCCGTGGCCGAACGGTTACCATACCGGACTGCCACGCAGAGGTCCCCGGGTTCGATTCCCGGGCCGGGAGAAATATTTGTATGGCCTACATTTATTTCTCTCGTGAGTTTGGGTGTAATTTGTGGTTGTCTATGTGTGTGTCCATGGCACCCGCGACACAGGGTTTCCCTAGTGCGGGGCTATGTTGAGTGTGTGCGTTATTATTATTATTATTATGTCATGACACTGTTTACGAGCAAGTATGATGAAAATTTATATTTCTTCTAAGCACGTTTATCTATTGTGGATCAAAATTTGCCAATTTCATTTTTCTAATTAGCTTTTAGGTCGGGGAGAAAATATCTATTATTACATAAATGGCATGATGACTAAATAGACTAATCCCTTTTTACACAACTTTCTATTACGCACAAAAGTGTAACTTTTAGATTATTACGTCGAATGCTGTACGGCCTGACATAGACTCCGCAGAAGAGGGATATATATAGATTTAGGACGATATAAATGTCCCATAGGCTTAGAGTAGGTACCTACTTACCTAATAAATTAGAGAAAGGGTCTGCTCTTTCTAATTTATCTAGACTAAGGTGGCAGACAAAGGGCATATCAGCACGTAATATGCTTTTCCGTGGTCCCTTTTGAAATAGTTAGAAGGAGGGCTTTGAGAAGCTCATCGTAGGATGCGCCTTCCAACACCAAGCTATGTTGGCCTAGAGGAGTAAAGACAAAAAACACGGACAATACCACGCTTTTTTTATTCGGGTTGCTCTTCGTAACTTCCTGTTACACAAAAAACTTTTTTTGTTAAATAAAGTTCTTATTAAATATAAAAGATAACCGTAGGTAGCCGTGGTAGCCTAATGGTTTGACCTACCGTCTCTCAAACAGAGACTGTGGGTTCGAATCCGGGCTAACACCTCTGAATTTGTCAGAATTTAAGTGCGAAATTTAATTTGAAATTCACTATGAGCTTTTCCGTAAAGGACAACATGTTGATGAAACCCGCTTGTCGAAGAAGGTTCACTTGTGAAGTCCGCAACCCGTAACCTGCACGTCGTTGTGAAGTCCCCAATCTGTGTTATACCAGTATGATGGACTTTGGCCTAAACCTTCGCCTGAGCGGAGAGTCTTGCCCAGTAGTGGGATGTATAAATGGGTTGTTGATAATGATGATAAAAAGATGCACTCAATTACTGCAAGGTTACATTCTATACTTTGTGGGTGGTTATTTTCACATGTAAACTTGTAAATTTTCAAGTCTTATAAAAGTTTCAATAAATAATAAGTGAAACTTCGAAGTGACTTGAACAAAATAAATTCTGATAAGTTTGCTTAGCTATTTCAATTGTTTCCAACCCTTCCTGCTTTAAAACAGATTACGGAATCACATTTCGACGACTGGGTAATTAAATTTCCTTTGTGACATGATATTGTTACAAAGATACGAAGTTAAGTTGGTTGAGTGAGCTAGCATTTGGCGTGAATTTAGTTTCGAGAGAATTACGAAGGATTATTGCTAAAATATCTTGACAAACATACCATTTGGACAGATTTCATCGGGGCGAAATGCGTTAGCATATTTAATTTATCTTTCGTTTAATAGTAGGTATTTACATAGTATTAGAGTATGGTAACTCTATACAAACATAGCAGCGTGGTTTGTATGTGTACTCGCCCGACGCGCGCTGTTACAGGACGCATACATACTAGTTTAATGTCGCGTTGCACTCACGTTGCTCAGCGAAAGTCACACGCACCTTTTATTATAGAGTTGAAGTGTTCGCTTGGTGTTTAAAAAATGGCATTATATACTAGACGTGTTTATTGTGGTCTTTGTGGTTGAGACACCAAATTCAGATTTTTTCAGTACCTATTTAATTTCTATTTCATAATTATACTCCCATAATCGAGATGCCAATCTACAATGCTAGTATAAAAATATGAATGTGTAAATATTGCATTTAACAGAGGTTATCTAAATATGACACGAGAATACTGTGATGAACACCTTATTTTTTTCAAATTATGTTTACATCCTATAGGTACAACTAAAATCATTATGTGACAACCCTACGTTCCGAGGGAAGTGTAGGCATTTACATGCCGAGCAGGCGGGAGTTGCTCTACTTGTCTTATCATACTATGGTATTGATAAACGTGTTCCTATTTTAAAAGATCTTTGGAAAGAAAGAAAACTGGAAGACCGGTAAGTCTTCCAGTTTGGTAAGTCGTCCAAGATGATCTTTTGTTGAAAATTGAAAATTGCCATCCAGTCCAAAATTATTGCCGAAAAAGTGAGTATTAAATTATGTTCTAACGGAAGTTGACAAGTCACCACATTGGCCAGCCCGTAGTCCTGTCTCGCCAGCCATACGTCACTTCAACTAACCGCTCTGCAATAACAGCGCCACCTTCAACCAAATAAATCTAACCAATCTAGTAGCAAAGCTCTAGCTCTAGCAGTAAAGCTCCTTGTGAAAGAGTATGAAGAGAGTCCAGGGAAGTACTACCACCTTACCTATTTCTGCCCCCAAGCAGTAATGTCAGCATTACTGTGTTCCGGTTTTGAAGGGTACGAGTGCTGGTGAAAGTAATTTAAAAATGTGCCTGTAAAGGCACATGGGACTTCTCAAGTTATGTCTCAAGGTGACGGACGCAGTGGCAGTGCCTCTCAGATCTTTGCGATTTAAAGCTCTGAGTGGCACGGCAACTGTTATGGACAGGTGTGTAGCTTACCATCAGGCGCACGACTTGTTGTCCCGTCACTAGATATTATATTAAAAAAAGTGGAGGGACGGAGCCAGCCAGAGTTTATATACCTTTAAATTTTTTAAATTATTTTTTGTTTGGAATGTAGTTGATAAGCTACTTATATGATAAACACTAGTTTGACTGTAAAAAATAAGCAATAAAATACTTTGTAGACTGCTTTATTGCCTTATTTACCGTCCCTCTGTTATAGTGTACTTACCTAGGTTACTACTACAATCATGTCACTTGATCAAATAAATGCAATAAAATTATTTATTTCACATTTTTAATGTTACAATATACCTCTAATATACAACGTAAAGTTTAATCGTACTAATATATGTACATAATTATACAAATGTAATATGCTCGTAGTATAAAATTGTACCTAAATACTGTAATATTATTATCCAATATTAAAGAACTGGGAATTCCGTTACACGTTTTTCATTACACATTACAATTATCCTAGGTTTTTGCGACTGGTACATGTAGGAAATGAAACTTATTTTTAGGATCTAAATTCCGTAAATTTGTTATTCAAACATACCAATGTTTCGGGTGCTTTACAGGTTCCATGGTCACGGTTGACTGTGATGGTAAAGTCATTAATATCAACCAGGTATGTCTAACATTGACGCAAAACCCCCTATTTTACAATTTACGATACATACGTTTTACAAATTATTTTATTTTATTTTAACAAGACGAATTTTTATTAATACATTTATGATTAATATAATTAATAACGGAATTTAGAATAAATTTAAACATATTAATGTCTGCTTGGGATTTTTTAAACGAAACGTTGGTTTGTTTGAAAAACCAAATAAATGCTGTTTAGATCGGAATTTCCTGCATTACAATTACTTTATTAATTCGTATATCAAACACTTTGCCGTTTATTCGTATTGCAACGATTTTTTACGTACATAAAAGGACGGGGTACTTTCTCAAACTACAGATAATAAGTAACTAATTTATTAAATCGTTCAGACTTTTCATGGACTTTCCTTATAATTACAAAGAAATTTTAAGTATTCCCTTTTATTTCTGCAAAAAATTCTTCTGATAATTGCGTCTCAGAAAATTGGTTATTGTATACTGATATTATTTGTTCTGGTGCCTTACCATGAACTCTTATTTTCGTAACGCCAAATAAGCGGGATGGTGATATACACTTCACGTAGCGCTGTCCCACTACGATTCATTTTAGGTCCTAAACTGAACCGTAATAAGGGTTCATGGTAAAGCCCCAGGACGAGAAGATTCCGGGTTCGATTCCCTGTGTGACCAATTTGGGAAATGAATTTTTCTTAATTAGTTCTGATCGGGGTGTTCTGGGTAGTGTTCTAGAGTGCATTCCATTGCACTCCATCTGGTACTCATAATGCAGATAATACTTTAGTCTGAGATCTGGTAATGGTTGTGGTTGTCTGACACACTATTATTATTATGTTTTTGTTTTCTCAGGCTATTGGCTGAATTGAAGTGATATTTATATAATGTTGAGGGTGTGTTGTGATGACAGTCTATTTCTTTTTCTCCTCTTTTGAACATTTCATTTGTTACCTTTATATCTGCGGAGAAATATAACCAATGCCTGTTTTTTTCCGAACATTGCACAGAATAAGAAGCCAAACAAGTCAAAATAAGCCAAGCAGCAAAGTCCAAAGCTCCTTAGTAATATTATTCTTAAAATTCCAATTAGGAACTTTCGTAAGAATAATTTGCTCCATGTTCCATGTAGTTGTACTAATTTTAGAAAATCTACCAAGGTCATTAACGTTATTTAACCAATTCAATGATGACGGTCGCATAGATCTTTTCTGTAAAAAACTGTTATGACTAATAACTTCCTTTCAAGTGACTGATAAAGCGATTGTTGTGTTCTCATACAAGTGTTATTTAGTTATTTATGGTCATTGACTTACAAATAAATGGACGACGGGTCTAATACAAAAACCACGAAAAAAATGTCCCAAGTCAACCTATTCGAAATTTAAATTGTTATGTCATCGCAGTATCGCGCTGTCCGTAGAACAAATGAAGACTAAAGCGGAGTGTCGCGCTCTGTATACGATTTTAGCGCCTTACAAGTGCGGACACTTTTTAGCGCGAACCCGACGTCCATATAATTGTAAGTCAATGTTTATGGTAGTCTTATTTTCTTATTTTCATATGTGGAAACTTTTGATTGCCATCTGATTAATCATATTTAAATCCATGTTGTAAATGTTGCTGCAAGCTCCCCTAATAAAATAAAATAAAATGTTCATGAACTGACATTTGAGATGAATGAAATTTGTAGCGTTTTGTTGAGGATTTTTTTAGAATTTAATCATTTGCAGCCGTGGAAAAGATGATTGGGATAACACCTGCTGTGGATATTATTATTTTTGGATATCTATTTTAGGCTCTCGCCTTTCTCATGGCCTAAAAGATTAATTTTGAAATTTGAAAAAGTGGGAGGTTAATTTATTAATTATTACTGAATAAATATTTAAATATATCGGTGAATGTTACATTGATTTTATTATATCCGTTTTGTTTTTTGTAAGGAGGAAGTTGAGCCAACTACACTACGAGCTCCAAACTGACACCGGAGAAGCCTGGAAGAGGCACATAGACCAGCTGCTGGCAACCAGAGTTCCTCGTCAATATTAAGAGGGAGAACCTAATATGTACATGCTTGGAAATAATAATAATAAATAATTAAATAATGCTACATTTTGTTTATGTCACCCCCTTCACCTGACTTTTCATTGTCAATTTGTACATATCAGAATATATGTTTAATGTATACTAAAATGTATCACTTCTTTTACTTACGTGTTGTCAATAATGTGATTATGTGTTTAGTCCGCCGACCCTACAATTTGATTTACTTAATGATTATCGCTGAAATAATAAAACTCAATAGTCTGACGAGTTTTGTGGTAACGAATTACAATTAAATACCACTTTGAATGTTATTATAACATTTTTATCAAATCGGCCGAAATTATCTAAGTATGATTAGTTTCGCTTTGCGTGAGTTCTATATGATTAGGTTGGGTAAGAGAATAATGCTTTGAGTCATATGTTTTGAGCTCTAGGAAGAACAGATTAAGTCTTAAATTTAAGATTAAGATTAACAGTCTTAAAGGAATTTTTACAAGTACACTAAATTTGCTTTGTTTATCAGCTTTACATATTTTAACAATCGTTACGCTAAATTCGACACTTACGATGTACTTGGAGCGTTGTAGCGACATCTCTTTACAATAGTTTAAACTAATTTGTTTGTCTGTTTTATCAACTGCGAGACTCTAGTACTATGCTCCTTAGATTACGAGCTTCGAGATCCTCTTCCCCCGGTGTTCCTACCTCACCTTATAGGGAAAGTTTGCTAGCTGTACTAGAATTGTGGTTGAATAATTTTGAGGTTTATATTAGTGTGTCTGGCGACAGCAATTTCTTAAACTAGGAAGTTTTATGCTATGAGTACCTGAGAAACGTAATTCACTCTGGGATACTCCTAGATCCTACATTCAGAACGCCTAGACCAGCACTAATGTAGAAAAGTTAAATTCCTACATTGAATCTATCTTGAATCTAGTCAGGGATCACCTCATCCAGCGTCCATAGTGCAAACCGTTGGGCTACCGAGGTTTTTACTCGTCACGCGTCCTAGAGACACACGGTGTCCCTAACGAGTTTATGTTTCCATCGACTATTTTAAACAAAAATTAAATTTGTAAATAAAAGAAATGCGTATCTAGGACGAGCCACGTGTCAACTGTATGTAAATATGAACGCATATACAGGCTGTCCCACGGCTATGCGACACGGAGGGAAACTACTTTAAATATTGTAGACAGGATATTTTGCTTCTTGGAGGTATTATTTAATTTTTAAAAGTAAGTAGGAATTCTAAAAAGATGCTTTCTTCGTCTGGTAATAGAACCAACCAAATGTGGAAAAAAAAACATGAAGGAAAAGTCACCGGTGAGTATTAGTGTTCTGTGATCACCGGTTTCGAGCACAATTAACTTACTTACTTTTAAAAACAAAATAAAGTAAGGAAATGAAACTGTTTTTCCGGATTTAAATCGTGTATATTTATTTTTTCAAACAAACCAACGTTTCGGGCCCTTTATAGGTCCCATGGTCACAGTTGACTAAAATAAAATAATAAATAAATTTTCATAGATTTCTCACAGGTGGCGCTTCGGTTTAAGTCGTTAAAACCAAAAACATCATCTTCATCAATCTGATCTGCAATGAGCACATAGAAAAAATTGTAAGGTCTGTTGGGTACGTTCCGTAGCTCACTAGGGACATCGCCTATCACGTGCCGAAGGTGCTGGTTCAAATCTAACCGGATTGAAGGTAGTTTTGTTCTCTCTCTCAAAATCTGAAGGGCACTGCCATTGTGTCCTTCATCTTGAGACAAGTTGCTAAGTCCCATGTGCCTGTAATTGCACCAGCACCCTTACCCTTAAAAACATGTAGGCAGAAATATGTAATGTGGCAGACTTCCCTGGACGAACTCTTTCACAAGCAGCTCTACTGCTACTAAAAAAGCTATAAAAGTGTTCTAGTTATTTAGTTATTATATTATGCCCTCGTAACTGCGGTTTGACCATAGGGGTCGAGACTAATTGTCTGAAAAGCTCGAAATGTCTAATTGCAAAAATATTTCTGATCCCTTCCTAAACATAAACGAGAGCCAAATATACCGAAAAAGTTACACCGATTACCAGCAGGCACAGTTACGGACCATTTCGAATAACGCACCTTTAAAACAGTCGATGTGGTACGTTAATTCGGGAGCTACAATGCCACAGACAAATATAAACAATTTGATAATTCGAGTAAGAAAAGGCGTAAAAGTCAACCTGCAAAATTTACAAAGTAAGTGAACAGAATGAACAGAAAGTTAGCAAAGGTGGAGTTCTCTCTGAAAAAGACGTCTTTCAGCCAGTTCAAAGCAAAAGTGAGAGCACTGGTCATAAGCGGGCAACAGCGTGCAAGACAATGAGAGCGAAACATTCATTGACTTACAATTATATGGACGTCGGGTCCGCGCTAAAAAGTGTCCGCACTTGTAAGGCGCTAAAATCGTATACAGAGCGCCAAACTCCGCTTTAGTCTTCATTTGTTCGACTGACAGCGCGATACTGCGGTGACATTACAATTTAAATTTCGAATAGGTTGACTTGGGACATTTTTTTCGTGGTTTTTGTATTAGACCCGTCGTCCATTTATTTGTAAGTCAATGGAAACATTACAAAAAGTTACCGTAGCTTAGTATGTAAATAAATATATTATATAACATATATATATATATATATATATATAACACATGAATAATATACATATGTATGTATTATGTACCTATAAATATATATCGGAGCCAATTAAGAATTCGGTGTAGTATTGTTTATGTAACGTGCTTTACGGGAGGATACATCTTAGCTAATATTATTTTATGTCGTTTTCTAATTATTAGATAGACCTCCTACGAATCATATTAACTAGTCTCGATCATGGTTTCTTTGTTTACAAATGTCACGTTTGACAGTTTGCGATTTAAAACTCTGAGTGGCACTGCAACAGTTATGGACAGGTGTGTAACTTACCATCAGGCGCACGACTTGTTCGCCCCGTCACTTGCTTGGAAAGTGAAGATGTGTCGCTCAGCTCTTTGTGAACTTACCTCATGATATTTTAGAATCCGTTTTAACCTGATCCATCTCTTATACCTTCGGACTTCTAACTGTGAAAAGTGCATTAAACAATTAATTGCAATCAGTAGACGCTACTATCTCACCGCCGGCTGAACGAATTGATAACGAAGAGTGAATAAGCCGATTGTCAAGTAATTCCTGACTAAATCAGCGTTGAGGTTGTTTCTCTCGACGTTCCCCTTTCCGGCCTTAACTCCGACATATAGGGTAAAAGCATCAGTAATCAGTCTTTTAACGGGAATTTCAATTTTGAATCTTAGTTATTTGTACAGAGTAGGTCGGATAAAAAATGTACCACGCTGTTGGATCAATCATTTATTATAGTTATAATATAAATAATGTAACAAATAAAAATCTTCTGTAGTAATATTATATTTAGGTTTAAAGAAAAAAATGGCAGTTTTTCCCAGTAGTCAGTCTCTAAAATCCAATAAACAGCCTGTGTTCAATAAACAGCCTTAACACTTATCAATAATAATGAGATCAAAATCAACAATAATTACATGTGAAAATCAACGGATATATGGGATACGAGTGTATCGGTCTTGGTGCCATTTTTTACTAAAAATAATAAAGATAGCCTCGTTAATATAGTTAAATATTAAATATGTTACCCATACCCACCTACATAATAAGGGACGGCAGGACACTAATACCGCAAAACCCAATGGTCAGCCTTATTAAAAAAATATTTCCAAATAGGGCTGACCACTGGATTTTTCACAAAAGTGTATAGGGATTGTTAAGTTAAATCTGAACATTTTATTGTAATGGTTTTAACGATATAATTTTTGTCATGATTTGAAAAATATACGATTTACCCAAAAATCAGCACTTGGAGGCTGAGCATTAGATTTCATATAAAAAGCGGAATCTTCAGTAGCCAGCCCCCTCAATTTCTACGTAAATTAGTGATAAACTATTACAGTCTTAATGGAATTTAATAGATAAACTAATAAGTAACACACTAGTGGAGAAAAACAGTCACTTTTAACATCGAAACATAACTTTCCTTACATGTTATGAGAACACCATTAGCTAAGAAAAAAAATGGCGGACATAGCACAACGGGTCTTGTCAACTGACGTTACCTGTATAAACGAGTTTATTTCTGCTCCTAACCTCTTACCTCACTAGTCGCGTAATGTATTGAACAATGAGGAATCAAAGCTTAATTATATCATTCTGCGATTTGTTAATTCAAAAATGACCGCTATTTATAAGCAATTAACGTCGCAAAAGGCTGACTACAGGATCCTGTCTGGCCACTGCTGCTCTTACCCTATATCAAAAAGAAAAACAATAAAATAACAAAATAAAGCTCAGCGCGAAAGTGCGGTGTCAACCTTTTCTTGAAGGAAGAAATCGATTATAAATTATTTACACGTAAAAATGCAACATTTTAGCGAATAACTAAGCTTTATGTAGACTCATCGGAAGAGCATAAAATATTAATACCAGCTACACAAATAACTTATATTTGATATAAATTGGCGTTTACGCCCTTTCTTCCTCGCAGTGTCGAATAGGCCGACATAAAATTTTCGTCGGGGTTTATAAATAGCTCTCTTCCAAATGATATATTTACATATGTGAGATTTGTTTCCTACACTGGAAGGTAAGTATTTACGAGATTAGTACAGTTCTTTATATTTTATTCTTAGTAAGTATTAGACAACTTCGTTCCCTCAAAATGGCTACCTATTTGGTAGTATTTGCTACCTTTCCTAAATAATTGCTACCTATGATATATTTAGTGGCAGTAGAGCTCCTTGTGAAAGAGTTCGTCCAGGGAAGTTACTGCCACCTTGCCTATTTTTGCCGCCAAGCAGTAATTTATGACATCCAGCTGCGGAAACTTCCCTATCTTTCTTTTCTATTCTTATGTAAGGGATACTTTACAATTAAAATTCAATATTTAGGTACACTAAATATAAAAAAAAAACAGTTTTACCTAAATTTTCTAACTTACATGAAAGTTTTTATTACATGATAAAAAATGCCGTAAGTAGCGCTAAAACATATTATTGAAAAATGTCAACTATGGATTTAGAAACTTCTTGTAACAACATATATTTTGTAAGAACTTTTCTAAAGGAAAAATATATTCTTATTATAATTACATCTAACTTTCTATTCGCCCTGTGTTTCTTCCGTTTCGTGCAAACTTGGTGATATTTCTAAATTTTAGAATTATTGTTGAAATGTTATAATTTTATGCGTATTTTATATAAATATAAAGTGAATACTGTGATCCAATATAGATTATACTTTCATACTGTCGATGATTATGAAATTATAACCAATTGAAATATCGTAGTGAGAAGGTAATGAGAACTTCACCGAGGGAAATGACAATAACAAAAAAGTAGGGAAGTTTGGTGCGACAGTGGTGCGGATGTTGGTGCGGATGAATAGAAAGAAATGATAACAAATTTGTTTTATGTACGGACAACGGCACATCTGACTACATATTTTTGTTCGAAAATCGCCTCCAGTGCAACGGAACGATATACGTCAATGTGTAGCTTGATGTGCTGGCGTGTGTACCTTTTAAATGTTTTGTTAATTTATTTCGAAACAATACTTAAAAATATAATCGAAACATAACATCATATTAGCTAAATTCACCTTGTTAGTGTCAAAAATAAATAGACAAAATTAAAAAAACTTCTTTACCAATAAATTATACATTTAAAAAATATCGAGTTAGAAATGAAAACAAATATAATATATAAATATAATATCATATAAAAGAATTTTTTACGTGAAATTATAAAAATAGGAACAAAAAACAATTATTTTGATATAATCCGTAATCAGACATTAGGTACGTAATATAATCAGTACAAAAAAAAAATGTCCTCCCATAACACTTATTGGAAATTAAATAATCAATACTTTCTAATAATATGTGACACAAGTCCTGTTTTCTCATGTAAACTAGAAAATATTTGCAGATTAATCTGAACTCCAAAAACTATCAGTCAGTATTTTTTCACTATTAGTTACCTCAATACACCTCTGAAAGGTGGCAACGCGCTTAGATTTACAATATCGAATTCAGTAATAATAGTTATGATTAAATTCGATATGAAACTAAATTCACATTACATTTTTAAAATTACGATTTTTATAATGATTGAGAGTTACAAATGGGTTCGCAATATTTTGGTTAATGGGACCAATTATTTTAGTAAGCGGAACTATCAGCTGACCTAATTAGCCAAATCATAGCCGCGAGCACAGCTGAAAACCACTAAAGGCTCAAATTTGCCAATCTCAGTTAGTGCTACAGCTTTACGTTTTGTGACAAGTACTAACAATTTGCTCAATTAGATGAGAGAGGTTAATTCGGTAATATAATATAAATTAACATTCTTATTAACGGACAAAATGATAAGTATGAATGTTTAAGTCAATATAAAAGTGCAGAAGTAACACAGATATCATGCGTTTATTAAGGGAATGGTTTAAGTACCTCAGGACTATAAACGCCGACAAACAAAATGATATCTCCTTCCTTTAGGAAGAAGACAAATGAATGGTCCACTTGAAATGTAACTTCCTGAGCGAGACTTAGTCCTAAGACGGACACTGAAAGAAAATAATGTAATCTTTTAAAACTTAAAACCTATAATGTAATCCTACCATCAATGCAAGTAAATTTTGGTGATACTAGCACTGCATTGATCATAGTCACCATTTCATTTTCTTAGCTAAAATACCTGTAGATAATAAAGTGGCAAACGAAAGCATAAAAATGTTTAGATAAATAGGAAATGGTAATGAAAATAGCAAATTATCTAAACGTTTTATTACGCAGTAACTTTTCAGTGTACTAAGACGAGTAGTAGCAGAAGCGCTCCGTGGGAAAGAGTTCGTCCAGGGAAATACTACCACCTCAACTATTTCTGCCGCCAAGCAGTAATGTGAGGATTTTTAAAGTGTGCTGGTGAAATTACAGGCACTTGTCAACTTACGTCTTTATAGGAAACGAAACTATTTTTCCGGATTTAAATTGCGTATATTTGTTTTTTCAAACAAACCGACGTTTCGGGCCCTTCACAGGTCCCATGGTCACGGTTGACTGAAGTGGTACAGTCATCAACCAGTTATGTCTAATATTAATGCAAACCACCCTATTTTTTCACTATAGTTACAAAAGTTATTAATTAATTACATTATTTTTAATTTTACAAAGAAACATTTCAATTTACGCTACGTTACGTTTTACAAATAATTTTATTGAATGAATTTTTATTAAGTTCAATTTATTATTAATTAATAATAGAAATTAGAATAAATTAAAACACATTAATTAGTACTGCTGTCTTATGTCTGTTTGAGATTTTTCATCAGAGGAAATACAGGATCCCGAACTGGTGGTACGGAGAAACCATCTTCCCTGTTGAAAGGAAAATTAGAGTGAAGGTGTTCTGATGAAGGGTTTACATGGAAATAATTAAATAATGACAATATTAATTCTCCGTCTGCCGTTTGATGGTCTCTGTGGCCAAGTGGCTTGCACACCGGTTTTCATGGTGTCGTCATCTCTAAGGTCTCGAGTTCGATCCCCGGCCGGGTCAGCGTAGAAAACTTACTTTTCTATATTGCCTCGGGTCTGGGTGTTTGTGGAACCGTCGTTGTTTTCGGTTACCATAACATAAGTGCTTTAGCTACTTACTTTGGGATCACAGCATCACATTTGTCGTTGTCTAATATTTATTTATTATTTGCATTCGTACATTAAAGGGCAAATAAAATTTGGTTACCTTACTCGAGCATTCAGCTCGACGCTACGAGCATATTTGAGTTTGGCTCCTTTGAACATCATTGGAACTTTGATTGTTTTGTCTTTGGAAACGTGGAAGTCTCGTTCCGTGGTCGTTTCCTTGTCGAAAGGATTATTCCATTCACCCTGATTATTAAAAAAAAAAAATAGCAACATTCGTATGCGTAAAGCAATAATGTCGCGAATTGCAGTGTTGTCGTTCAGGTGCTTACGGCACAGAAAGAGGTTTTCATTTGACCTGTATACCGATCACTGTAATCCTATCTACGCATTGTACTACATTGTACCTTGAAATAAATAGCATTAACCAGAACACTTCTGATATCGGGATCTAAATCACCGGTTGATACTAAATCTTTAATACCATTGTTGGTTTGATATTGAACCTGCAAAAGTGTGGGATTTTTAAGTACAAATTGTTATAATTGTTATAATAAAGATTGGAACACTGAGAAAGATTCGAACCAGCACTCTCAGGCAATCCGTGTCATATGCTAAGCCACAGAACAAACTAGCAGACCTTACGAATTTTTCTGTGTTTGTTGTAGATCTTTGTTTTTGGTTTTTAACGACATTAAAAAACCAAAAAGAATATAATAATTATTAGAAATAATAATTATAACAAAAGTGGAATAAATTCACAAGAAATAATTGAATATCATGGTAATAAAACATCGTGCCTTTCAATAAACTAAAAAATAACCAATTTTCAGTCAAATAAATGTCTCTATATTTTATTGTTAAGAACAGTAGTGGTACTGTTTACCCAACTATTAATTTTCTTTGCTGTTTCGGCGCTCATCTTGAAATTTACGTTTTCTACTTCAGAGTGAAAGACATCTTTGGTGACGGCAGAAAATTCTGAATTCAATTCGTATTTGCCATCAACATATATTTTGTTAGCTATTTTGAGCTACAACAATACCTTCTACAGTGTGTAACTTTTTGTTGAGATGAGAAAACGCAGTTTTTGTCTAAAAAGAAAAATAACAAAACTTGTCAATAGCAATATAGTTTAAAAGGCAATGATAATTTCGATACCTCCAATGAACACTACGCCAACCTTATTTTTTGGTCACTTTCTCTTATTTTTATGTACAGCCATAAATATTTACTAATATTATGTTTCCGAAATTTTGTGAAAAAAAATTAAACATAAAACAATATTCGAAAAAGAACAAAAAATGAATTTTGTTAAAAAAAACTAAGAAACAAAAAATAAAATAAAAACAAGACAGGTCTTAAAATTAAGTTTGCGCAGTATTCATTGGAGGTATCGATTTATGTTCACTGTTGAAAGGTATCATACAAATGCGTGCAACAAACTATTACATTTCAACTGCTTAATTACGTATATATAATTATGTATCATATCATGGTAGTAAAACATCGTGCCTTTCAATAAACTAAAAAATTAACAATTTTCAGTCAAATAAATGTCTCTATATTTTATTGTTAAGAACAGTGGTGGTACTGTTTACCCAACTATTAATTTTCTTTGCTGTTTCGGCGCTCATCTTGAAATTTACGTTTACCATTGTACTATAATATGTATGTACATAATTGCAGAAAGAACAACATCACTTTGGTTTGATTACACCAGAGTTAGAATATTTACGTACAGCGTTATCATCGGGGAAACCAATGGCGTGGAGAAGCTCATCATGGGATGCGCCTTCCGATGCCAAGCTAAGTTGGGCAAGAGGAGTCAACACAGGGAACGTAGACAATATCACACTTTTGTCCGGGTTACTCTTTACCACTTCCTGTAACACAAAAAAGCCTATTTTATATTTGGTACAGGAGTATTTCATAATGTTTATTAAATTAAACAAGTTACGAGTACTATAAGAAATTTCAATTGACACACAAATTAGTTTTTAAACTTTACGTCAATGTAAGGTAAGTATTTCTTGTTCTTGATTTCATAATGAAATATTGCTCACCACGTTAATCAAACATAGATTTACCTCTAACTTGTAAACGTTTTATTAACTCAAGAATTCCGGGTTCTTAGAAATTATAACTGAAACTTCGAAGTGCCTTGAACAAAATAATTTCGGATAAGTCTGCTGAGCTATTTCAATTGTTTCCAGCCCTTTCTGCTTAGAAAGAGATAACGGAATCACATTTCGATAGCTGGGTAATTAAATTTCCATTGTGACATGATATTGTTACAAAGATATGAAATTTCTTAGGTTTTTTGACAGCGAGCTTGTATTTGGTGAATTGGTTATAGTTCCGTGAGAATTACAGAATTTGTTTGGACTGTGATTTACAAAGGAGTGTTGCTAAAATATATTGGCATATTATCAAACATCCCCTTCATATTATTACGTTTTTTAATAACTATTAAAAAGCATAATACTATGAAGTACAACAATGTAACTCTCAAAAGATGTGAATAAACGTAATTTCGTAATGAACGAAATACTATTTTAACAGGTCTGTAGAGTCAAACCTTACAGAAAACATCTTTGCTGTAAATAGGTTATTTTCCACTGTAAAGAGATGGTCCAGTTGATTTGTTCATTCTTGAGCCATGGCTGCAACTACGAGTACTGTAAAATAAAGATTTAAAATAATATTATCTACTAATTTGCGAATGTCAGCCAGTCCACTCAGAAGGACCGCTTGACCCGGGAAAGGCCGTTAGATAAGGAAAACTCAGAACTGAAAGCTGCTGTGGCGTAATTCGAATAGGCGTATTCCATCAGCGGACTGTAGGAGACCGGTGATAATGGTATTAATAATATTTGTTTGTAATTGTTGCCAAAATTTATGATATTCTTATATTATACATATATAACTGCCTCCGTGGCCGAACGGTTACCATGCCGGACTGCCACGCAGAGGTCCCAGGTTCGATTCCCGGGCCGGGAGAAATGTTTGTATGGCTTACATTTATTTCTCTCGTGAGTTTGGGTGTAATTTGTGGTTGTCTATGTGTGTGTCCATGGCACCCGCGACACAGGGTTTCCCTAGTGCGGGGCTATGTTGAGCGTGTGCGTTATTTATTATTTTTTTTTTTTATTTTATTCCCTGAACGCTATAACTTGGGCCTTTTTAAGGCGAGACAGAATAGGCATTATTTTGGTGTGCATGCTCCATCGTCACTTCCTGTCTAGTGAAATGATGTATTAGAAAAAGTACTTTTTTGTAATACTTATTTTATTGAACATCATGATGTTTTTACTACTATGGTGTTCGTATATCAATAAAATAAGTATTGCATTTAATATAGCGACATCTTTATCGGCCTTCTGGTAGCTGTAAAGGTACCTGGCTTAGTAAAGAAACTTTCATAAGTTTCTCACAGGTGGCGCTACGGTAAAATACTCGTTTAAACCAAATACCAAGCACCTATAGAAATTCGTAAGATCTATAGACTCAGTCTGTAGCTGTTAGTAAGAGCGGTAGCCACTTCGTGGCAATAGACACTGGTTCGGTATCAGTCGGTCCGAAATAATTTTTCTTTGTGTCTGTTCAAATTTCGTATTAATCAAATTATCAAAATCAAACATTAAGCTTCTTCTTTTTCACGAATTACTTTTCCTACATTGACAAGAGCATGGTCCTTTAATAGGATACTTAACCTATATAATTGAAATGTGATTTTTAGCAAATCATGCTTGTTTTAAATAAAATCTGTTTTTAATCAAATCATTTACGTTTTTCTTTATTCACTTCATTTTGGACTAGGTATGTTACTATGGTCCTCAACCCGCATTGGGCCAGCGTGGCGGACTATGGCCTAAAAACTCTCGTCTGAAAGGAGACCCGTGCCCAGCAGTGGGACGTATAAAAGGCTTCATGATGATGATGACGTTACCATGAACTGTGTTAATCACACTTTTAGCACTCTCCTGAGTTTAGGGGAAAACCTTTCTATGTTATTTTTGAGAGTGTGAGAGTATATTAATAATAGTGGTATTAGAGTGGTTTAGTTCTTTGTAGTTTGCGCACTATATTTGTATTGTATAGTAGCTGTATAGCCTCTATGTTCACGTGATGATGAAGTCTATGTTCGTTAGCTTAGGCGTACTTTTTAGCGGCCCAGCGTATGCATGTTGCAACATCCAAGTCCACCTGGTCTCCGTGATAAACGACTCGTGGTAAACGGAGATGGGTATATTGCTTTCAAACAAAACTTGCCAAGGACCCTGGTCAGGTTCGACAGGGATCAAAAATTTTCCAATATGGCGAATGCAAGGTGGCCGCTAGCACTTTATCTACGAGCTCTATATCCAAATCGCGAAGCAGATCCTCGTTTCGTATACACCAAGGAGCATCCACAATTGTGTTCAGAATTTTATTTTGGAAGCGTTGTATTGTCATGAGATAATTCAATAGAATGGCGTGGCAAATTTGCACTGTATTTCCTTTTGTTATTGGTCGCGCTGACTCATTGGTGCAGTACATTAGTAGTTTTTCTCATTTTAATAATGGAAATGTCGTACAACTATCAACTCATAGTAGTTACAGAATTACGGATACACTTTGCTGACGACATGATAAATTGTTTCAAAGGCCAATTTTAGTTCTTCTGGTGACCGCTAATGGCGCTGTGCAATATTTCATACCTATTTTTATTATAATTGTTAAATATTTCACGCTGCGCTACCGTGAACTCCCATTAGAGATAGTGATCTTGTACTACTTAACCGCAATCTTTGGAGTCGAAACTATAGGTTTCGAGTCTAAATTTTCCTTCTATAAAATGATGAACACATTTAAAATTATAGGCCGATTGGTATATCGTGGCAGTTACATACTCCGACGTATCAATTATGAAAATGACAGAAAGCTGGCAACATTTTGTGCACCCTGTCTCGTGGACCTAATTTCATCCATTCTTTGTAGCCTTAGTTTCAATTAAATACTAAAACGCTTTTTATGTTGTATACTTTTATTTTTGTACTGAATACAACAGATCGATACCTCCAATGCATACCACGCCAACTTTATTTTATTTTGTATTTTTGTAAACGGTCAAAGAAAGATCTTAGCGTCACTGCCACTTCGCCCGTCTTTTTATTTACTAATATCATGCTCCCCGAATTTTGTGAAAAAAAAAAATAAAGAAAGAAAAAACAAAATTGGAAAAAAGCAATGAAAAAACGAATTTTGTGAAAAATAAAATAAAGAAACAAAAAATAAATACGGAACAGAAATTGAGTTGACGTAGTTTTCATTGAAGGTATCGAGATATTAAAGTTGATAATGGATCATAAGTCCGGAATTACGGATATTTTGATGGACGGTTGGTATTTGAAGCATAATAATAATTCTCCACCACTATTCTGTAGTCGTCATACCCAATACCAGAATACCGGGGATCAGCAGCAAGTCGTTAATATGCATCAAGCACAGAGTAACAGAGAGGACAAATATATCGGAATCGTACACTACCGTATATACCGCGTGCAAGTGAGTTTGACCGTCTGAGCTTAGATGACGGTTGCCCCATACATGCCCAGTCTTTTTAATCTTATTAGTACAATTTTAATTTCTACATATTCTCTCCTTTCATTGATTTGAAATATGTCTAAACATTACCGTTTTAGGAAATACTAAGAAGACTCAGATGTTACCAACTCGCAACTAAAGACTTTGGTAATTAAGGTAGTAGGTAAGTCTAAGGTACGAAAGGAAACAGCTTAATACAATTCACGTTCAATCATTTATTTCGTTTTCAGTAAATAGTATACATGATAATTCGTCACTAAATTATATAAAAGGAGACAAATAGTACGTACCTGTATAAATTAAATAACCTTTATATACGTTAACACACAGTATCCACAGTATTACTTCTGGCTAGAAAATCCGAATGCAGACTGAATAAACTTTCTTCTGCAACCATACAATCAAGCTTCACCCCACCGTTTTTTGGTGGGTTAAAATACTGTGATTTCATTGGTTAATGCTTTTGGTAGGCCGATGCTTGAGTGGTTGGCATTTCTTTAAAAAGGAATTTAGATACTTTTAAATGTCATTATTGTTGATATCAAATACAGAAATGATTTACGCATTAATTAATTCAATCGTAATTTAAAAAATATACTTAAGATGAAACATCCTTTCTATTATAATAATAAGTCCGAATCGTTTACATATTTAAAATACGACAATAATTGATGCACGCATTAATTAAATTCGTTAACATAGATAATGCATTAAAATGAAATACAACAAAACTTAACGATGATATGAAATGTCACCATGGATAATAATAATTATTATAGATGTGACTATCTTTTTTTTGCACTCTAAGCGCACAGTTACTCGAGGAGAAAGTTTTCGCGCGGCCGCCGCGCGGCGACCGCCCAGTTGCTACGCCTTCATATACATTAATTGCGAATCTGAATTCAATTTACTAAGCAACAACATTTATATAATAATACACGGCGTAGACCAAATTCAAGCCAGTCTCGCCCGCGTGCCCGAGACGTTCATTTAAGTTAAAATGTAAAAGCCAAACAAATAGAACGTTTATATTTATATTTTGCCATGACAGTTAGACGCACGCCACGGACCCCGCTCGGCGAACGCGCGGCGGCCGCGCGGGGTTAAAGCGGTGACATTCGTGTCGAATTAGACGTGTACTGTTAGTACTCAAGATGATATGCCGATGAGAGACTTGGTGTTTCTATCCATGTTTCTACCAACTTAGTCACGTGTCCTGACGTGACACCAGCTACTTAACCTCCAAATGTTAGAATGATAACGATCATGTTCGTGTCGATGGGTCGGGTAAACAATTCCTTACCGATTGAACGCCAATTGTTAAAATTATGCGGCAAATAGCACGGAATGTGTGAAATATAAAACAGGTAAATGCGTAATAATAATTTTAGGTATGTTTAGGTAAATATTTGAATAAATTTCGTTATAAGGAGGTGTATTCAGTTTGTTTTATTTGTCCACATAACTAATCAGTAAATTTCTTCTCTGTACTATATATAAGGCTAAGGTGTGTTTTTGAATAAAGATACATTAATATTATTATTATTAGATTATATAATATAGTTTTACGTTTGTTTGGGTAAAAGTTTGTATGAAGGTGTATTATATAGGTATAGAACCTAGATTTATTTCTCTCGTAAGTTTGGGTGTAATTTGTGGTCGTCTATGTGTGACCCGCGATAAAAGGTATCTCTAGTGCGGAGTTATGAGTGTGTGCGTTATTATTCTTTTCAGGCAATATGACTCTGGAACGCTCTGCCATCCTATATTCAAAAAGGACCGAATAAGCATTCAAGCAATTAGTCTGCAATTTCTTCTTGGAGTCTCGTTCTGTATCCTATTAATCTGACATTGTTATAACATTTTATGTTGTCTTTGAATTAAGTATGATAATTATTTATATATTGATTTAATCTGTTGTAAATTTGTCAAGCTAATTACTTTGTAACCGGCTCTCCGGTTGACAGGTAAAGAATGCATAATGGCACTTGCACATTTTTCCGCCATTTGCACAGTTTTAAATAAAGAAATAAAAAATAAATTATTATTATTATGAGCAGGGAATCTCCGTAACGAATTACGGATTAATAATGTTATATATTAATTAATAATGTACATTAATTTATTGTCAATTTGCACTTGTTTGTAGGTTAAATTGTCTGCGTCTTTTTCGTTATTCCGAAAACGTTAATATTTGGCCATATTTGATATCAATGAAAAGACAATAAAATACACTAATAAGAATAATAAGACTTAGCACGTAAGGAGTAACGACCATCTATGCTCTGACTATCAAACTTAGGTTGGTATCAGAACAGAACGGATTTATCTGCACACCGTCCGCGCGGAGCACCAGAGCGGAGTAACACGTGTGGCGTTAGAACATCGTTTAACAGTGACGCCGACTGCTCCGTACGGAACACGCTCCGCGTGAATTCTGCAGAAGCCATGCGTTCATTGTAGGCGACTGTCTTCCGTAAATAAATTAAATACTCGATTCAGAGCACTGCGGATTCTACACATGCGGATGGCTCGCGGGCGGATACTCCGTACGGACCGTACGCACTGCAAACTAGCCTAACTTACACGCGGTATATCCTGTAATAACTAACGATGCTGACGGGTAGCTGCGTCGGCGGCGTAAAAGACTATACCCTGCCATCTCCAACCCCTACGTCCAACGGCGACACCTATGCTACACGACGAGTACTACTTAATATGTACTTACTAAGAGCGCATTCTCATTATGTCGTGACGATAGATAGTCGTGTAGTTTAAAGTGTCGTGGCTTGTATATTAAAATGAAGTTGTTCAGATATAGTACAGTCAAGAGCACGTCAAGTTTGACACTTTGTACTTGGACTTCGGACCATTCTTATCGTAAGCGGCATAGAGTTGGATTTAAATCTTAAGTGTCAAGCTTGACGTGCTCTTGACCCCTTTTTTTGTTTTCTTTCCGGGGAAAAATCCGTCATAGATACCACCGCGTCACGGGGAAGCGCAGTGGTTTTGTGAGAATCCTACTCACTAAAAACCCTTACCCAGTGTGTGGCAAAGCCCTGTTTTGCCACCCACCTCGACACCCTGACCGTTATGACTCGCTGCGGTCTCCGCAGCAGGGTCTTGCCTTGAGCGGTGAGGCTGTTTGCCCATATGGGTGCTCCATACATGGCCATCGAACGCACTACTCCTGTATACAGGCGTCGGCACTTGGAACTCGGCTCCCCCACACTCGGCAAAAGCCGACCCAGGGCGGAAGCTGTACCCACCAACTTTGGAGTTAAGAGCCGGAAATGCTCTTGGAACATCCATCGACTGTCAAGGACCAGTCCAAGGTAGTTCGTGGTACTCTTAACAGCAATGGAGGCTCCCCCCACCAACAATGTCGTGCCCGCGCGCAGTGCATTCCGAGGTCCGTGGAAGCACACAGCCTCAGACTTCTCCAGTGGTACATCCAGGTCCAAACGCCGAATCCTGGTCACGGTACGGGCAACCCCAGCTGTGGCGACCACTATAGCGTCCCGGTGCGTGCTGCCTCGGCCCGTAACCAGGGTGTCGTCAGCGTAACATACTATATCGATTCCACCCATGCAATCCCCCCGCAGCACCCAGTCGTACCCTATGTTCCACAGGAGCGGTCCGAGGACTGACCCCTGTGGCACACCGCACGAGACGCTCCGTCGATCCACCCCATCGCGGCTTACATATATTACGGTTCTATCGGAGAGGTAACACTCTACCGTCTTCCGTAGATACTCGGGCACGCAATGGAACTCAGCGCCTCTAGTAAGGTGGACCAGGGTAGTGTGTTGAAGGCGTTGGCGATGTCAAGAGACACCGCCTAGAACACTTCGCGAGTGCCCACCGCCTCGTCCGCCAGGTCGTGCTCTTGACCTTGTCCCAACACGATTAACTGTCGTTCTCGAGTTTTTGACGTTACGACGACATACTATCGTGACAATGGGAAGAGCTAGAACGACAATCGTCCGACGATAAATAAAACTTCACGATAAAAATGTGACGATCGTTAATCGCAACTTCAAACGATTCTGTTGTGCAAACGACAAAGCGGCTACCGTGAACCGATAAATTGTCGTCACGATCTAGTGGGAACAACTAGACACGACAATCGTTCAACGATAAGATAAACGTCCACGACACAATCACGACAGACAGTCGTGATATGGGAACAGGCTAGACGCCTAAGTCGTCCAACACTAAATAAAACGTTACTACATAATGGGAACGCGCCCTATGTCGTGGACGAGTCAAGTCACAAGTATAATCACGTAAAACTAAAACTATCAAGATATTTAATTTATATTTAATGGAAACATACCACATAAACATTTTACAATCTTACAATCAATCAATGTAGGGTGAGCCACAGCTAGAGTGAAACAAACAGTGAACCGAAATTAATAGCATAGCGTTGAAATGGATTTTAATATAGTGGTATTTGTAATATTAAGTTTATTGAATATCACGATGTTTTACTACAATGATATTCAAATTGTGAAATTACTCCACTAGTTTGTTACAATTTATTAATATACAGATCAAACACGAAGAAAATTTCCTTCAATCCGGCTGGATTCCAACAAATGCTTTCAGCGTACTGGGGCCTTAGTGTAAGTTTCCATCGCTTTTGCATTACGATTTTCATTGAAATCTTATATATATATAATTAAGATCTAAATAAAAATCTTAACGCAAGCATGGTAGTTTACTCTCGATTATTACAAATTTACACTCATGCCTCTGGTTTTAATCCAGTTGGATCGAGTGCGTTTTCGATCTTTGCATTAAATAATTATAACAAAATGGTACTTATTATAGTTTATAGAAAAGCAATCTTACAAATGCATAAATTGGTTCACTACTTAAGAACTACCTTCACTACTAACTACCTTGTATATATTAATCATATTTAACTACAGTTACGTGGTGTTTATGGTTAATGAAAAACATAAAAACTAAAAACTTTACGTAATATTTTTATAATCAATTAACAAAGTGAGAACCACAGCTAGTGTTAAACAAACCCCGTTCGCTGTGTTGAAAGTTGCACCTAAAGTCATTTATGATTTAGCATAATTCGAGGAAAATCTTTACATTATGTTAAGATTATTACAAAATTATTTTTTTCCTTAAATCAATGAATGATATGTCAATATTTTATAGTTAAAATGGAAACGTCACAGATAT
The DNA here is from genome assembly GCF_003589595.1 of Hyposmocoma kahamanoa. NCBI lineage: Eukaryota > Metazoa > Arthropoda > Insecta > Lepidoptera > Cosmopterigidae > Hyposmocoma > Hyposmocoma kahamanoa. The sequence goes on from NW_020654748.1 coordinate 7,968,946, forward strand.
GCTACTTGTCATAATATAAAACATTTTTTATGTATAAAAATGGGTTATAATCATGTTTAACCAAAATAAAAACTTACGTATAAAAATAAACTTCATGTTTGTTACTGCGCGGGCGACCGGTGATGTCAGACTAACCTGTGAACGTGTTGCGAACTTTATTAATCTGTTGTTATACTCGTGCCCATAAAAAGGATAGATATTGCACAGGACAAATAACGAAAATTTATCTTAAATGTTTCAAATATAAAATGTAATAATTTAAGGTCATTATTAGTTTTTTTTTATTTCAAATTGCATAGCTTGAAAAAATCACCGTCGTTTTTAAAAAGCAAGGCTTGTCACACGTCCATAACAGTTGCAGTGCCACTCAGAGCTTTAAATCACAAAGACCTGCGGGGCATTGCCACTGCGCCCATCATCATAGAGACATATGTTGACAAGTCCCATGTGCCTGTAATTTCACCAGCACCCTTACCCTTTAAGACCGGAACACAGTAATGCTGACATTACTGCTTGGTGGCAGAAATACGTAAGGTGGCAGTACTTCCCTGGACGAACTCTTTCACAAGGAGCTCTACTGCTACGAAAACAAATAAAATATAACATTACGTAGTGAGAGTAAAGTGCATCCTTCAATCGCCAGGGAGTAAAGAAGTACCTAATTTTTTAATTTACTTCAAACCTCAAAATCAATCAAAAATCTCCAACAGTCAGTAGTGTGCTCGGTTTTAGTTCCGTGTCTTTTCCGCATAGACGGTGGCGCCATATTATTTTCCCGCGTAAGTGCGTTTGTTGTTAGGTATCTGTCTGTCTTTTCCAAGAAAAGAAAAAAGTATATTTATCGTTATCGCGGTATTTACCGGGATAACGATTGAAATATACTTTTTTCTATTTATTTTCAATCGAAGTGAAAAATAAAATTTTCACTTGGAGACTAAAAGCCAATATAAATCCTCGGAGTAATAGAACCTAACCACCTAACCTAATCATTTAACCACCTTGGGTATATATTGGCTCGTTTTAGTCCCTCTATAAAAAATTACTATTACATCACGTCATAGAACATAAAATTCTGGCCAACCATAAAAACCTAAAATTATGACCAATCTTGAACAAAATAAATAACTTTTTTCCTGACGACTGTTACTGTTTTGCGATATTTATTTTATTGAATATCATGGTGTTTTTAATATCGTAATGTTCATATATCAACAAAATATAATATAACAATCAATATAGTGACATCTCTGTCACTCGTCTGGTAACTGTAAAGGTACCTGGCTGAGTGAAGCAACTTTCATAACTTTCTCATAGGTGGCGCTATGGCAACATAGCCGTTTAAACCCAATGATATCTATGTTTAAATCCAAAACAAACATCTGCAACAAACATATGTAGAAATTCGTAAGAATTGCTAACTCAGTCTATAGTTCAGTTGATTAAAGCGATGGCCCTGGTGTAGCAACAGATTCGATTGGTTCGAGTCCACCCAGATCGAAGGAAAACTCTTTCGATCTGGGCGGACTCGACCTGGTTCTTTGTAAAAGAAGAAGTAGATGAACACTTGTGTTAACGAGCGTGTGAACTATTATAATAACTGGTAAGAACTAAAATAATTATATTTAAATGGAAATAACATAAAAAGGCATCGAACAAATAACCAGAAATAGAGGCGAAATGTCATTTAATTTGTTTGAAAACTATTCTGCCATATCATTACCTCCTATTGCCCAGCCCGAGTTCGAAACAATTGACGGGTGTTGTCAATGGGTGTCGTCAACTGTTTCACTTCAAAACGACCAGTTAACTTGAGCTTTGCTATAATGGACGAAAATTGTAAAATTACATGTTTAATATTTAATTACCGATGAAATGTGATTCCGTTTGTTTTGTAATTAGAGGTTTTGCTGTTTTTCCCACACCACCGAATAGAACAGCACGGCATTTTTAGTGATATTATCTTTATTACAATAAATACAGAATATTTTTTGGAATATACGGAGACGTACACTCAGGTCAGTAGTTGGCCTGTCTATATTTCAGTGCAGAGAGAGTTGATATTTATATATGAAGAGCTGTGTCGCTAATGTATTACCAGGAATATATGGCCCTTATTTCGTCTCTATTTCTGGTCATACGCTCGATGTAAAAAGGTAAACAAAATACGACGCTTTGGCGGCCCGCTGACAACGAATGATCAAAGTATAAATTATTCGTCGCAGTCAGCGAGTCACTGCTCCAGCCAGTTGCCAAAAACTGGTATAGTTTAAAATATTTATTTTTCGTTAAATCTTACAAAATGCCTTAGAGTACTACAAATTATATAGGGTGGCCGCAGTGGAGATGAAGTAAAGACGAGAAAATATGATGAATAAGTATATTAAATTTCCACAAAGGTATTTCTTAAACTAAATAATTTTAAGAACGTCCGAAGTTAGGTACGTTAGGTCTAAAAGTACTTATACGAAAAAGATCTTAACTAAAGGAATTTAGTCTACGTCCGATGTTAGGAACGTTGGGCCGAAAAAGTGTCTCATAATTATAATTAAAATGACGAGTTTTGCATCGGTCACGTTGCAATGCACGGGGCGCGCGTTCCGGGGTGCGCGAATGCAAGTGCATTGAACTGACGTTTTAGGTATGTGTAAATCTGGATACATAACATACATAATGAACAAGATTCAAAACAACTGACTGGATTATTCCGTTACAATAGTCTATAAGGCATATTCACCCTTACCTTGACACAAAGACAACTACGCCACTTATCGATTTCAATATTGGAACGTTAATCAATAACGCACCTAATAATGAGAAAACGATCTCTGCTTGAAAAACCTTGCATTTGTATTGTTCAGTCTTGTTTCAATATTTTTTTTCCGTCAAATGTCGTACAGTAAAATGTCTGTGCTGAAGGCAACTACCCCATTAATTGCTATTGTCTAATAAATCATAAAAAAATCTACGTGTACAATTTAACATTATAAACACGCATTATACCGTAGCCGAGTAAATAACACAGTTGAATAATTGAAACGTCTTGTGGCTAACAACCGATTGTATTCAGTTTCAACTTATATCAAGATCGAATCCATTCGCAGAATGGTCGAAGTTAGCAAGTTTACCCGAGTGCGGTAGATGAATGACGACGGCCCGGCAATTAAAGAGATAATGCCCTAAAGTTGCCATCTTTAGTAGTTTAATAGCTGATAGCGGAATTATGTGGGACGTGGACTTCAATCTGTTACATTCTTCCATTGATAGGAGAGTTTAACTGCCTCCGTGGCCGAACGGTTACCATGCCGGACTGCCACGCAGAGGTCCCAGGTTCGATTCCCGGGCCGAGAGAAATAGTTGTATGTCCTACAATTATTTCTCTCGTGAGTTTGGGTGTAATTTGTGGTTGTCTATGTGTGTGTCCATGGCACCCGCGACACAGGGTTTCCCTAGTGCGGGGCTATGTTGAGTGTGTGCGTTATTTATAGTGAATTTTGAATTTGGATTTCGAAGTCGTATATATATGTATATTACTCGTATTTTACAAGTTTTATAATAATTTTTTCTCTGGTTATGCATATTTTGTGCAAATCAGGGATGCCATGCGACATAAACTAGTAAGTTTCGAAAAAGAAAAATATTTGCCAGCATATTTTTAATTTTTTTTTAATGTTAAATTCTCACTATATCTTCTATTATACTTTGTTTTTTAGCATTATTTGGGTTTTTTAACAGGCGCCATTTTCGTTCAGTCATTTTGCAAGTGATTTAATAAATAACGTGAAACAAAATTCTCAAACATGTTTACCGTTACGACTATGAATATGAAGATCGAACTTTGAATATTGATACTTGAGATTTTTTTGTGAATATTTTCACAAAATCTTTTCAAAAACTTTTACTATAAGCTTTTAATATAAAATGGAAACTTTTTGTGAAATAATAACTATTATAACGTTATTTGTCATCGATTCTCACGATATTTTCCTTTACTGCAATTTGTTGACTGGAAAAAATGGTTTGCGGTCATTGCTTCTTTGTTAACGTTTGTTTTAATTCTAAAAAAACGAAGTATTGTCTCTGTGCAAACTGTTTACCGTACTTATACTCACCAAGTTAGTTTATGTTCATTATTTATTGGTTTTTTTTTTGGAGAACAGCATACTCGATTTTGCTAGGCACCAGTACCAAAATAAATTTACCAGTACCAAAGTTACAGCTTTTTCTGTGAAATTGGTCAATCTAGGCATAATGTATTATACTATCGAGTTCTTAGGTTTTCGCGATTGTTACACATAGGAAATGAAACTATTTTTCCGGATTTAAATCGCGTATATTTGTTTTTTCAAACAAACCGACGTTTCGGGCCCTTTACAGGTCCCATGGTTACGGTTGACTACGGTAGTTATATAGAATAGTTTCATTTCCTATATGTATTATACTAATTAACGACATTTTTGTATTTCTTTGTCCTACTAAAACATTTCATTTAACAAGTCCAATCGTATGGAAAAAAACGTCTAACACTTTTCTACGGCGCGGCGGTGTAATTCGGCCCATACTGGATTCCTAAGTCCATAAAAAGTGCTGCATACCGTCTCATTTTCACACCCTAATATTAATGTATTGCAAGCCGAGAAGTTGGAAGTTATTGCAGAGTTGGAGAATCAGAAAGTTACAGGTGTAAGTGAGAAGGTATAAATGAATGACAGCGGTGTCTCGGTGACTGTTAATGAGCCCAAATTGAAAGTTAAGAAGGTGGCACCGTAGCAGTAACATTTTTATATAACCGGTTTCTTGTTGTTGGTTTATTTTGACATTGGAGGTTTATTGGATGTTTTTTATAAATTGTTTTGAAGTTTATTTATCTTCGGTGGCACAACATAATAAGACAAGTATCAACAATGCCTACACTTCTCTCGGAGCATAGGGTTGTCACATTGTCATGTACGTACAGGTTGTAAACATAATTTGAAAAAATTGAGGTTTTCATCACAGTATTCTTTTATAACCTTTGCTATATGCAGTGCTTGCGTGGATACTATGATACACCAGTATCGCGGATTGGTATATAGAAAAAAAATGCTGATATTCTGTTTTTTTTATATCAAGTGACGGGATGAACAAGTCGTGGGCCTGATGGTAAGATATACACCTGTCCATAATTGTTGCAGTGCCACGCAAAGCCCTAAATAGCAAAGATCTGAGGGACACTTCCACTGCGCCCGTCACCCTGAGACATAAGTTGACAAGTTCTATGTACCTGTAATTTCACCAGCACCCTTATCCTTCAAAACCGCAGTAATGCTCACATTACTGCTTGGCGGCGGAAATAGTTGAGGTAATGTAATATTGTGAACCAATGATTTTCGTAAATTGTAGTAGGTTACACAAGATATTTTTCTGCTATAAATGGTAGAGTTTTTGTGATATGTGATCGTGTGATTTTGATTTACTAAACAGAAAGTCTGTTTGACGGTAGAAATAGGTAAGGTGGCAGTACTTCCCTGGACGAACTCTTTCACAAGGAGCTGTACTACTACAATTTGAGGCACCCTTATTCAAACAACAATGAACACGTCTATTAAATTGTTTGATTATGCGAATAAGTGCGTCCGTACACGGCACGCGGCGGCTGTGCACACTTGCAATACGCGCTGCAATGCTACGTATGGAGTACTTGTTTGAATATGTTATGGTAGTATCTAAGTGGATACAAAGAATAATTTCTTGAAAATAGTTCGATTGCATAGTAAATTTAGTTTATATAGACATTGACTGTAATTTTAATCAATTATGTGACTGATAATAATAGGCCTACCAACCAAACTCTCCCGATAAGCTTTTACGAAGTTTGGGAAAATCGTTAAAAGTTCTTAGGTTTCGTGATTGCTATACACGTTTTAGTAGCAGTGGAGCTACTTGTGAAAGAGTGTGTTCAGGTTAATACTGCCACGTTAACTATTTTCCACCGCCGCCAAGCGGTGAAGCGAGGAGAATGTGAATTTGGAAGGTCAAAGGAACTTGTCAGTTTTTTTTTGTTAGAGTCACAGGCGCAGTCACAGACCAAGGCGCAGTGGTAGTGCCCGTCAAATCTTTGCGATTAAAGCTCTAAGTGGCACTGCAACTGCCATGGACCCATTTTTATAAACTAATAGTTGACTAAACACCTTTGAGCTCTCATTACGAACTTGGATTTGCTTTCGTCTCTTAGGTTCCCATTAACGCAAATTATCTCGTACGGTCCTTTATTATATTCTAATTCACTTATTGATTAATTGTAATAACCCAGAGAACAACCTCCGTGAGCCAACGGTTAGCACTGTAAGCGCTGAATGAGGAGGTGGAAGACGACGGTTTGATACCCGGTAGGACCAATTTGCGACACAATATTTCCTAAATTGGTTCTGGTTCGGATACTCAAGAAAGTGCCCTAAAGTGAATTCTGTCTCTCTGGTAC
>NW_020654748.1:7985402-8005150 GCF_003589595.1 Hyposmocoma kahamanoa
CCTATTGCAATAAAACGGCAATTTCATACTTTAACCCCTAATATAAACGGGTTAATATAGCGTGGAAATACTGTGATGAACACCTTATTTTTGTCAAAGTATGTTTACAACCTGTCAATTCAACTAAAATAATAATGTGACAACCCTCCTCTCCGAGCGAAATAGAGGAGTTGCCCTACTTGTCTTATTATACTATGGTACAATACAGTAATTCAGGAATTGCAGGAGGAGGTATTGTCCACTATTTGTAATGCGTCCTTGAAGTTTAGGTAAATATACATATTTTGCCTATCCCAATATTTGATAATAACAGATGATTTCGTAGAATTAAACCAGAAGTACGAGTTTTAAGTGCGTACTCAATATACATGAAAAGTGGAATTAAAACCCCAAAGTCATACATTGCGTTACCGAAATAACTAGGTATATGAAAATATAAGTAAACAAGAAACGCATGAAACATTCATTTAATTGGTTTCCCAGTCGCTTCCTTTGCGAACCATGGGCGGATTATATATCGTTTTAAAGCTTTATTAATGTTCCTACTTCATCTTGCTAGCTTTATCTACTTCGTTAATATTTTGAATTTATTAAGCTATAACTTTTTGAATGTGTTTCTTTATTGTTAATTAAAGTGTGTTTTTATTTTTTTGCTTATTAGCCATTCCGGTTCTGGGTCGTTTTATGTGTTAATATCGTACAAGTTTACCTTTTTTATACTGAAGTAACTACCTTGTTGTTTCTGTATAACATTAATTCTATATGTATAAGAACATTAGAACCAGAATTAAAATTTCTAGAAATACCCGGCCTGTAGTACATAACTATATCGCACATGATACCAAATACTGTCGTAACTCAAAATTGGTGGAATTGAGAAAACAATGATTGGAAAGTTCAAAAAAATTCTGAATGGATCTTATTGCGAATAATACCTACTTACTGCGCGTGGTGAGTCTTGGCCTCGGACACGAGTTGGCGCCAGCGCGCCCTGAGTTGTGCTATCTCCTCTCAGTTGTCTGCGTCCAGGGCGCGGAGGTCCTTTTCCACTTCGTCCCTCCAGGATAATAGGATTATTTTATTTTGCATAATATTTAGCTATTCACTTGTAAACGAGTTTTAGCGCGATGACGCACTAAAACTATGAATGGAGAATGAATATGAATATGTATTGTAATTTTCACACATCATCATGTAGTGCCTCTCCACTACTGGAGGCTGGCCGTCAGCTTGGAGAACTCTTCCCTGTCCTGAGCCAAGCGAAATAGATGTTCTACGCTGGCCAATATTGTGTTCTCGAATGTTGCGCAACTACGAGTTCTTCCTTCTTCCAGTATGTTGTTTACCCTCGATCTTGCCCATCATTATCTGTTGGATAAGTCGGTACTTTTCATGCCGTCGAACGTGTCCAAGACACGCAACTTTCCGTTTCTTGGAACTTTCTTTCGGTCTGCAATAGTTCTCGGTCCCTCCTAACGCGCCGAAGAACTGTCACATCGGGAACTTTCTGGGTCCAGCTAATGCGTAGCATTCTACGGTAGCACAACATCTCGAAGGCCTTAAGGCGCCTTTGGGTGTCGGCTTTTAGAGTCCAAGCCTCGCTACCGTACAACATTACAGGCCAAACGTAGCACCACTTTATTGATAGTTTGCGGCTGCACAAAACCTTCTAAATCCTCTTCAATGTAGCTCGAGCAATTGCTATTCGGGTTCGCATCTCCTGTTCGCACTCCCATTTTTCATTCCAATTTTCACATGTAACCAGTAAATAAATAGTTAAATTTAAGTTAGACTGTCGATTGTTGTTGTGTGTTGTATAGTAGTCTGTTCCGATAATGTACAACAGACGACACAGGTGGAGGTTAAAAAGCAAAATATGTTTAAATTCTATCCCTTTCATCCATAATATTCGTAGTAAAAACCAGTGTTGCTCTTAGTTCATAAGCATATCAAATAAATTAAAAAAAATAAAAGTCATATTTATTGATTTATGTGTGTTATTACTATGCATCAGTTTAACATAGACCTCTCTGGTGGACACCCGTCATTCGCCTCTAGGCATGGGTCTAGATAGTGAGCCCTGTATGGTGATCACAGCCTGTTTGGAATTAGTGCGGATCGTTTTAAATCGGTGTTCTAAATGTAATGTTTTAGGTGAGTAACTGTGTCTTTTTTAATATAATGTCCTTTGATATTATTTGAACACTGAAGCAAAGCAAAGGTACTAGAGTACAGTAGGTAGGTAATGTGGTTACTGGTATTTAAATATTATACTTTTAAAGATTTTCTTTCAGTCTGTACAAGTTGTCTATTTGAAAATGACGCCAAATTGTAATAGTAAATTTGTTTCCCATTAGGTCCTATTTTCGTGTAGCATAACATATCTACTTATAGGGGGTGACGGTGTGCAATTGTAGCAACAACGACGAGTAAAGTTGCTAGCAAATTTATATGCGCTGATCATGTCTCACGCGCCTCACTTGACGCGTTTTGAGGGAGGCTAATCCGGACTCGTCCGTTTCGCGAGCTCGCCCGTACATATCGGTGCGTTTGATATCACGGGCTCTAGGAGTCGAGGCACGAGATTGGGTTCGTTATTCTCATTTTCTGTATATTTATTTTCAGTACTTAGGTATATTTAGTTTTTAGTCAATGATCGACGTGCTCGGTGCCCCAAATGGGTGCGTTCACCCGTATGGTACAGCTGACATGCGTTCTGTGTGCGTGCATTGCATTGCATAGCGCAACGGTGTCCGCACCACGTGTGCTTTCGATATTCATTGCAATTTTGTAATTTCGCACACCTCGTTTACTTGTAAAGAAATTCTTTGTTTATAAGAAAGTTTAATTTGTGTTGAAACAATTGGCAGCGACAGATTAGAACAAGTGAAAGAGTTTGTGCATCTGGGTGGTCTGTCGATAAGAGATGGTAAGTGTGAAAGTGATATTGGGCGGAGAGCGCAAACCGGAAATCAAGTTAATGGAGATCTGTATGCCTTAATGGGTGCCCGAATGTCGCAAAACAGGCACGTATGGCTGTTCACCGGGGCGGGCGTGCTGGTCCCAACGCTAATGTATGGTAAAGAGTGTTGGGTATGGCAGACAAAACATGTAGGTAGGGTGAATGCTCTTGAAATAAGAGCTTTGCGTAATATGTGCGGTATTTGTCTTAAAGATAGAATGCCAAACAGTAAAGTAAGAGAGCGTTATGGTATGAAAGATGATGTAGTGATGAGGATAGAGGGATGCTTCGGTGGTTTGGTCACGTAGAAAGAATGAATTTTGGTGGATTGACTTCACAAATTTATAAAGCCAAGAAGTGTGCGGAGAGGTCGTCCTCGGCGAATATATCTCAGTCTGATTGGGGATGTCCTTAAAAAGGCCGGGTTAAAACCAAGCGGAGGTCCATAGTCTCTGCCTAACCCGGTCAAAGACAGACGGGAAGATATGTATGTAATTTGTCTATTTTGAATTGTTGTTAGGTATTAAATAACAATTAAAAATAGACTTCGTAAAAAAACATGAAAGAAGAATTTCACTTTGATCCTCAATATATCGGAACTATCAGATTCTCAGACATGGCCCCATACAAGAAAATAATAGTAACGATGTGAAGAATATGTGATTTTCATTTTCGTTAAGGGTCTTTTTACACCCTGTATAAATATTTTCGTAACGGCTTAAACGGGTTAAAAGATTCAAAGAGTTCTAAACCCATTAAACGAGGTGTTACATTTTCATAACTCCTTTCATAATTTGAGTTCTTCGATTAATTTATAAGTATCGTACCTACTTAATTAACGGAGTTGAGAAATTTAATTAATCCTTTTGTGTTAAGTAAATTAGATAAGATGCAAAGTTTTTGGACTGACCCTTTGGCGGTTCAAATTCCACTGTGACCTTCAAAGTTGGGGAGGATTATGAATTTTCCATTTGACTTGGCGAATTCTATGTTTGTTGAGAGTTAATATGAAATAAACTTTAACATTTCGAAGAGTTCCAATAGCCGTAATCAGTTCTTGAAAAATGTCCAGTGGAGAGAGAGTGAAATAATTGACTTACGTACACACCATGATGGTGTTAATAATATGTCTTCAGGTTAGTTGCTGAAAGTATATTTATTTATAATCATTATATTACTAGTATTTTGTATTAACGTGAGGTTATAATTACGTCATAATATTGTACGTTCAAACCAATTTTTTCAACCACAAAAAAGTTCAAACTGTTACTATGCTAAAAGTTAACTTTCGGAAAATGGGGATAAAAGTTTCTGAACAAAACAGAATTTTTATAATTTAATTTAATGTAAGTTTCGAAGTAGTAACAAAACGCTCGTTATTACGCAATTCGTTATTACATATTACGCAAGCAGGGGGTTCTATTTTGCACCAGTCAACTAACACCATATATGTTTATGTTATTTTATCCCTACGATAAATCTTACGAAATTTTGTACAAATCAACAAGGTCTAAAAAACCCACTTTCGATTTGTTCTTACAAAAGAAACTACAACTGTTTTTAACGATTAATGACAGTACTTTTGTGAACTAGCTACCTAATATTTAATAAATAATGAAAAACACATTTTAATTGGCTACGTGGGCGAACGGTTACCACACAAAGGTCCCGGGTTCGTTTCCCGGCCTGGGAGAAATATTAGTACAACAACAATTCATATACTTTTTTTATTTGAATGAAGATTACAATGACTTTGAATAGTATGTTGCCACCTTGTCTGCGTTATCCGTGACCGCATAAAGCTCTTCCCTCGTACAGGTATAAGGGCATTAGAGACACAACAGCAGAAGCGCTGCATGGACTGTGTTGGGGCCCGACAGTCACATTGGGTTAGACTAGTATCCTTGAACTTCCATTTACACATCCTGACTCTGCAGCGACCTACCTGGGTGCGAAGGCGATTCTAAGATTTCCACACGGGCCACCGCATCGGAACCTGCTGTAGTTGCTCTTGAGGGATGATGAAACCAGGTGATGGGGTTTTTCTATTTCCACAGTGCACACCTAGTGACTGTCGGATAGTCACTTGTAGCATTTGGAAGGAAGATAGAAAAGCGAAATTTACTGATTATTGGATTAGATCAATGTGGTGGGAAAATTAAGTACTATAGAGATATTGTATTAAGAACACGATAATGTTACTTTCAAAACATTTATTTGAACCAACAAATAACACGTGATGGACGATGGAGGGTGACCAGAGTACTCAGTTTGCCTAAACTCGGCAATAACAGGGCCGTCACTTGCATGTGGAGCCATTGCAGACACAAAGATGAATCGAGGAAGAGGCGACAATGACAAGCGCGTTACTAAAATACCTACCACGTAGGCTACGAGATCACATGACTTTCATCTTGATACTTAATTTTATAGTACAATATCTAGTTTGTAGTTTTGTTACACTATGCTATTTCAATCAAACAGACTTGACAAGTATTAATTTTTGTGTAAAGAACTATTTAACGGTCATGTTTCATAAGTTTTACTGTCTCTGTGGCCGGTTACCATGCTAGTCTGCCACGTAGAGGCCCCTGTTGCGATTCCCGGGCAGGGAAAAATATATATGTGACCTGTGAGTTTTGGTGTAATTGGTGATGTTCTATGTGTGTGTCCATGGCACCCGCGACACAGGTTTTCCCTAGTGCGGGTTATGAGTGTATGCGTTATTTATTTAGTGTTGTAGATTCTACATAATTTATTTAACGGTCTACAAACGTACAAGTTTTCATTTTATTTAATTAAGTTACAATAAACTAACTTAAAGCATAAAATTGCCAATTTATGTAAGAGAAGTCTAACAAAAATATTAGTAAATAACGTCTGTAATCTTGTTGGAAGGTAATTAATTTACGGTAGTACAGTGGGGACCGGGCAATCACAAAGCCGTGAAACTCATTATCTCATGATTGACGGGGACCATACTGTTATCTTTGTAAACGATTTACCTAAACTCCAAAAAAATGTTAGTCGGTAAGGGAAAAGTTGGGTTGGGTTAGACTAAGAGCTTCAATCTTAATTCTTATAATATAGACATGGTTTCTTTGGCACAATGTGCTCTGGTGCTATCGCGTAGAAGTAACAGTGAAGATTGGCTGATTAGGCTTGGTTGTTTCTTTGCCATCATGTTAGCATTCTTTCACACTAGCGATCAGATACAGGCTGGATCGCGCCTGAAGCATCAGTTACCAATAATTTTCTATGGGTGATACTTTTTGGACACTGTTTGGGTTTGGCGCCAGGGTTGATACAGGTTGATTCAAACGATCGATTGTGGTCAAAAACTTCATCTTTGCAGCAATTGATTGGTTACATAAGAAGTAGTTTGGACAATTTGAATGATACTCATTTTTGTAGGTACCGTATTTCTTTCTTTTTAAATATGGTCAGAAGTCTTGATTGGCAATTTCATGCTTTATGCTCTAATTATATTAGGTACAATAATCTACAATTTTTACAACACCATTTTTATTATTTTTGATGAAATAAAATGAATTTATGTTCTATCCGACAATTCGGGGAAAAAGTGAATGCCCTGTACTTTAAATACAAGAGCAAAGTTATTAAATTTCGGGAGCATTGCTGATATAAAATACCCAGGGGCCTACTATTAACTTACAAAAACAGCCTGTTTATATGCAGTTTAGCTTACGTGGTAAAACTGAATTGCGTAAGTGCGTATCATGACCTACATACATAACGTTGAACGGGAATTGCACGGTAAGATGATAAGTTTTCTCTTTTACAGTAATTGTGTTTCTGACCAATTACTGCTGTCACCTAAAAACGAGATAAAGCTATACAATCGTGTATACAATGAATCACATAATAAATGATAGCTGTTGCAGGGAGCGTTCAAGAGAATACTCTTAATGTGTGCCATTTTCGAACACAATTGGTTAATAAAACAATTGTGTTTTCTACACACACACGCACACATTATGTTTTCTAAAATAATTTCATTATTGATTGTACCAAAATTCGTTATTTTATATTAACTTTTTAAAAATACTTTATAATTTATCGTAAGAAATTATTACATGTCATGTCTTGTCACTATCATTTAAATTATTCTGGTGAGTTTGCTTTTTGATAATAGCACACAAATGTAACTTATTCTTAAATTTTTATTCAAAATTGCGCTTAACTCAAACGTGACACTATCTCAAACTTGACACTATTTAATAATTAAATCAATAAAATTTAAAAAGATAACAAAGAACTAAGAAGAAACCGAATGTGTAACAAAATTTTAACTGACAACAAATTCCTGTAAAAAGTGTGACAAAATACCCAAGGCTATTCGTAATGCCCCCTGTTTCTTTTGCCCCCGTTTTGTTTTCATCCGATTCAAATAAATTCTATGTTAAAATTTTTTGTCAGATAATACTGTCAATAACTAAACTGTTTAAGAACTTATTAATTTATGCATGTATGTTACAAGTGGTAAACTGGCCATTCCTTCGTCGAACGAAGCCAAGATACTGTATAAAATATGTTTAGATAGTCTTAATCTAGGTTAGATGTATAAATTCAGTAGTATTACGGAGTGACATTACTATTAAAATACACGGTAAAGCTCCTTATATTTAGATTTAAAAAAAAATTGGACGTAGTTAAATAAAAAGCATCCACGGCACATCCAGTTACTTTCGAGATATGGCAGTTTGAAGTTTAAAAGTGTTTCTCACTTTTGTTTTATTTTCAAAACTTATAATGTCGTGTCACTTCAGAGATATTTATTTATGTTTATATGTTGGATTTTTTTGCTGATCTAAGAGATTACACTTCAGGTACCGTTTGGTACATATAACACATTTTTTTTTTATAATTTTATGGATTGTATCGTTTTTGCTTAACTGCGTCCAATTATGTCTTTATAATTGGTTGTTAAAAACTCACATTGGTAAGACGATAAAAGAATACGTAAAGTAAAATGCATTAGCAATCATTTTATTAACTTATAAATATTTATTAGTTTAGGAAATGAAACTATTTTTCCGGATTTAAATCGCGTATATTTGACTGACCGTCAACCGTGACCATGGGACCTGTAAAGGGCCCGAAACGTCGGTTTGTTTGAAAAAACAAATATACGCGATTTAAATCCGGAAAAATAGTTTCATTTCCTATGTGTAACAATCGCGAAAACCTAAGAACTCGATATTTATTAGTTGCTAAAATGAGAATTGCACGGTGACAACGAAGGCTAGTAACAACGAATACAGTTAAAGACTGTACAAAAAAATTTTGATCTGTGGACTAGGGAGTAAAAATCGATTTCATTGTTTTTATTCCTGTCTACACAAGTATTAAGGCCACACAATACAAACATACCTAATATAATATACCTAATATATAAAATAATATTTTGGTGGGGATTTTTATTCTACAAATCTGCACTGCGTAGCAAGTATACATTATTGGGGATTTGTGGAATAAAATTTAATAACATTTCAGCGTCTCCAACCGTGGCGATTTTTTTAGTGGTGATTTGTGGAACATACCTTAAATACCTACCTACCTACATACCTAAAATAAGGGTTATTTTGATAATTGAGACCATGAGTTGCACGGCAAATGACATGTCATCTCACCTAGTGCTAAAAAGTATAAGAAAATACCTGTCGTTTTTCATAAAAGCAGTTATTGAGAAACTTTTTTGAATTGGTTATTTTGACAGCTGAGATCAGAAGTTGCACGGCAAATGGCATGTCACCTAATGATAAGTGACAACAATATATCTTCATTCGTTCACTCCTCTGCGCTGATTTCTGCTCTTTGGTGAAATAAACGCAACTGACTCGGACACCACATGTGACGGACTCGCAAGAGACGTGATATACACTACAATATCTGCAGTTTATGACTCTTCACAACGCGTGTGCCGCTATTTATGCATCCAAACATTGTATTATCTATCCTACGTATATAGGAGACATATGGCTCTCATGCTTTGGTATTAAATTTTGAAGTGTTTTTATTGAAATCGTGTATGTACAGTCACTTTTATGAACATTGGATTATTAGATACTGTACGTTTTACTATTAAATAGCTTGAAGTGTACGTATATTCGCACGTCACAGTGTGCGTAATCTTTTTTTACAGCAATATCGAAACATGACTATTAGGTTTATACCTACATAATATTTTACGCTGCAGACTTTCCTGTAGGACTCGCTTAAGAAAATAATTTGCAGTTAATTAAACAAAGCTAACTAAAGACATACATCACAGAAGAACTAACAATTAACTAGGATAGTATTTTTTAAAGTTTGGAGCAGTATGCGTCCTATTTAAAACTTGGAGCCAATTTTTGTTTTTTATTTACGATTGTAGCAAAAGTTTTAAGTGAGGAAATTTGCAATACGGTAGCAGCAAGAAAACATTAATGATACCTGCAAGACTTTTGTGAAATCTATATTATGCACTTTATTAACTTGTGTATTTTCCACTACTCAATACGAGTTTCCACTAAGAATTTTACTCCGTGATTTTTGGGAGTGGTGGTGGTGTTAGTTATGATTGTGGTTGCGTTTGTGTTATTTCATTGTTTTTTTGAACTTTGCAGATAGTCTGCATGAAGGAATAGCCCCATTTACACAGTCACTCTAACGCTAGTGATTGCGCGGGAAATCCTGCACGCGCAATCGTGCGCGATTACCTGTTTGAAATTTTTTAAGCTTAACGTTCTTTCGCGCGCGATTGCTTTGCGTTTTTGTTACAATGGAAAGAGCGTCTGTGTAAAGGCTTAACGCCCAATTACACGAAGAGACCGCCCAGTTACCACGCCTTCATGTACATTAATGGCGATTCTGAATTTTTCTATATATTAGACAACAGCATAGACCGCCGCCGCGTAGACCAAATTCAAGCCAGTCTCGTCCGTTTGCCCGGGATGCTCATTTAAATCAAAACGTAAAACCTAAATGAAAAGAGCGTGTTTTGCTATGACAATTAGTCGCACGCGGTCGCTGCGCGGCGGTGAGCGCGATGAAATTCGCGTTATATCGCGAATAAATGCACCTTAACAGCGCAGGATATACCGCGTGGAACTGGCGCGTATTGGAGTGCGCGATTGCGCAATGACTGATGAGCACAATCGTGCGGTCTTTCCCTCAAAGTCAAAGTCAAAGATCATTTTACTCCATAGGTAAAATAAATTTACACTTGAAAACGTCACATTTAAGCTACTGCCCGTTCACTACGCTGACCTCCCTGAGGAGAACAAGCAAGAAACCCTAGATTGAATTATTTCAAAATAAACTTAAATGCTATGGAATACACTTTGAATCAAATTTGTGTGGATTCTGGAGCCGTGTCGTCTTTCCATACATCTTTATCTAACACGTAGGCTTCAGTTTTGTAATATGACTTTTCGATCAAAATATATTTATTTTAAACTTACGAAATGATAAACTTAATATATGCTTCGGAATCTTATTGTAAAAACGTATGCAGTTCCCCATAAAAGAGTTGTGTACCTTAGTTAAACGAAATCGTGGTACCATGAGTTTGGACTTAGCTCTAAGGTTTATATTATGGATATCTTCTTTTTTTATTTTTATTTTTTGATTGAAATTATGTATATTTTACAAACAAACAAATATAAAATATTTGAGTAAATGTACTGTGATGCCACAGTCATGATACCAGTCTCCTTAAACTTTTCTCTGAGAGAAACCCGAGAGCCTAGACGGTACACAGAACGAATCGCTCGTTTTTGCAATACAAATATGGTTTGAATATCTGCCGCTTTACCCCACATAAGAATCCCGTAGGACATTATACTGTGGAAGTAACTAAAGGAAACTAGTCTAGCAGTACTAACATCGGTAAGCTCACGTATTCTGCGGACTGCGTATGCAGTGGAGTTTAATCTGCTAGCCAGGGAAGACATATGTGGAAACCATTGAAGTTTACTATCTAAGGTCTCTCCCAAGTAGACTGCTTTATTAACATGGTCTAACTTTTCTCCGTTTATGTTTATGCTTGGACTAGACGATTTTACGTTAGGTAATTCAAATTTAACACATTTTGTCTTCTTAGCATTAAGCAATAAATTGTTAGCATTAAACCAATAAACTACCTTAGAGAGGGTATCATTAATATAGTCATAGTTAATGTCATGCCTGTCTGTTTTAAACATCAAGGATGTGTCATCAGCAAACAATACTATTTCGTAATTGTCCTTAACAAAGAATGCCAGATCATAAATATAATTATCTAACAAACATGAAAATAATTAAATCAGAAATAAGAAAGGTCCAGGTATTGAACAACCATTTTTACAGGAGAACCCAAAGAAGTCACTCCATTTATGTCTACTTTCTGAATTCTACCGTTGAGATATGACGAGACAAGTTTCGACGCCTTGCTATTTACACCGTAATGTTCCAGCTTCCTAATAAGAGTAATATGGTCAAATTAATCAAATGCCTTTGAGAGGTCACAGAAAACACCAATATTTTTATGGAACCTTTCCTAAACATCAAAGAAGTGTTTTAGTAACGCTACCCTCGCATCGCTAGTCGATCTACCACTAGTAAACCTGTATTATTGTATGAAAAATATGATTCTTGCCGAAATAGGACAGTAATTGAGTCAGCATAACCTTATCGAATATTTTACTTAAAGCTGGTAAAATTGAAATGGGCCTATAGTTGCTAGGATCAACTTTCTTACCGCTTTTGAATAAAGGAATAACCTTGCTGTATTTCATTAAATCGGGAAAAACACCTTTGTCAACGCACCTATTGAAAGCTACAGCTAAATGTGGGAAAATTAGATCAATAACTTTAGTTGATATGCCCCAGAGAATTTCAGTTTTTTTAACATGTATTTATTTAAAAGCTTTTATGATGTCTTGTGGATTAACATGACGGAAATTAAATAAACTGCCACAAACGTAAACATTTTTCTTTAGGAGATCAATAGCAGAGAGAGAAGGGGAGGAATTTAATGATTCTGTAGTGTTCACAGCAATTTCCGAAAATACCAATTAAAAAGCTTGGGCTACCTTGTCTTTAGATTTTATAAGTTTGCCGTCTAATTCTAAAACTACATATATCTCTATCGTGTTGTTTAACCCTGCCTGACTCCTTATTTATTATGTTCCATATAGTTTTAGATTTATTTATCGAATGTCTAATTTTGTCGCTGTGAAACTTAACCTTAGCAGCTATACATACTTTTTTAAATACTTTTGAATAATTTCTAACATATTGTATGAAATTGGAATTAGTATTATAAGTTTTCATAGCATATAGCTCATACAAACGAGACTTACTCTTATGAATACCTACTGTTGCCCAGTCGTTGAATTTAGTCTCTCTTTAGAAAGTTAATGTTTTCGATTTAAATACATTATGAAATTCGTTTTTAATTAAACCAAATATCGTGCTATATAAAGTATTTGGAACCTCCGGTATATGGGGTGGGGAATTTAAACTATTGCCGATATTATTTTGAAATCTAATGTTTCGTTCTGTGGTAATCGGTTTACAGAGAAATTGATCTACCTTCTTGCTCATTTTACAATTAAAAGTAGCCAATTGGCCGCTACGCTATTGGTCTGATCTTAAGCAATTTATTATTGCTTTAGACACTGGGTCTGTATTATAAAAGATGTTATCAATACAAGTAGAAGACTCCTCTTCTATGTGCAGTGATGCGAGTTGGTTCTTAGAAAAAAATTATCAAGTTAAAACTTTTAAACAGAAGTAGAACAGTTTTCCAACAGGTTTACATTGAAAACTCCACAAATTACTTTTTTTTTGGTTGGAAAAATCTGCTTTAAACTTTAAATTAATTATGAAAGATTTCATAATTAATTCAAATCAGCAGAGGGGGGCCTGTATACACATAAGACGACAAACTGATCCAATTCCACACATGAAATCTCAATAATTCGTTCATTAGAAAGATCTGTAATGTCCTTCAGCTCTTTAAATTTTAAGTTACGTTTAATAATAATCATGGATCCGCCTCTACTTAAGCTCTTTCTTATGAACGAACTGACTATTACAAATTTTCTATACATATGTTGTTAATTGCTTTGTAGTCTTTCAGCTAGTGTTCTGTAACACAAAACACGTCAACGGAAATATCGTCCAAAAAGGACTTATTTATAATGTTTTGCCAGAAAAGCCTGGAATATTTTGGTGTACTACATGGAAACGATTAGAGTTTTTTGTTGTCGTGTAGACTTTTCTGTTGTCGTGTAATTTTTTTTTCCCTTTTCCTTCCAACGATTTTATACGAGCGCTCAGTCTCGCACAATTGTTGTATCACGCGCGATAGAGTATCTGTGAAAAGCCAGCTATTATTACTGGGTTCGCGGAGTAGCAATGTAACTTACTTCCATTTTTTAAAATATTATAAGTATTTCAAGCACCTACTACTAAGAGACATGTTCAGCATAATTTGCGAAGAAACAAGATTGGGTAGATTCGGCTATTTGACGAGCACAGATGGAAATCGGTTGGTAAAGAGAGCACATCAAAGGCGATCAACGGGTTGCCGATGAGTAAGATACTACGTATTTGTGCCGCTGGAACGGTCAAGTTGAGATGGATCAGCGCGTTGACCAAATTCAGCTCAAAAGTAATGTCCATTGCATTTCTCTGACTCAACAGACGCAAATATAAAATGAAATGACCACCACCTGAATTGTCCTTGAGCAAAACGCGAATTTTAGAAGATGACTTTTTTATTTCATTTGCTACACCCATTAAAATTAACATGTTTAAGTATAGGTCTATCTATCCGACAAAGAATCCACGTCCCGCATCTCCATTTATTTTATCCTGTCAACCTGGATGAAAAATAATTGAAATCATCCAACATAACCGCGATATTTTTCAAAGAGAATTAGGTTGTGAGTTTGAATACAAAAGAATAGAATTTTAAATGCTCCTCTCCATCCCGACGTCGCAGCGATGAAACCTCATAAAACGTTGAATATGAAAATTACCCCACTTTTCAAATAAAAAGCTAAAAGTTCATAAGCGATTACGTCATACCGGTTGAAAAATGACTTTAGAGACCGTGGTGGCCTGAACAGTACCCGCCCACATACCCAAGATGAATTGTTAACGTCAAAATTAACCGCGTTTAAGGGTCTTTAACTGCTGTTCAATAGTAAGTACCTGTATTATGCACTCAGTCGCAAAATACCAAGAGCCTATTAAGCGATTTGGTTTTGTTTAGACTAATGTAGATGGAGCTTACCTAAAACCAAAATTCGGAATCGTAACTATATTTACGTTAAAAATACGTTGGTCCACCAAATGATATTTTTTACGAATTTCGAATGGAGCAATGTTACGGTGTCTTAACCTAACAAATAATACTAAATTACAACATTATTCCCTCCTGTAGAAGTATGAGAGTAAAAAATGTGTAACGAAGTAACGAACGAACGGTGTAACGAACCTTCTCGATTAACTATATGAAAGTATGAACCATCTAAATTAAACAAAGATGAAATAAAAAAGTTTAATCGAAAGGTTATTGTTTGGATTTTATCGTTTTACAAATAAATATTATTACTAAACTGGTAACGATGATTGCCGCCGATAGATCTCTGCAACATTCAAGGAAGTATATATTCAATATTGAAAATGCGTTTTGATTATGGGTCATAATCACAATACCTTGAGTCTCCTGTACCTATCATGAAGTCGGTTCTAAACTTCAGTTTGATGCTGCTTTAGGGAAGAAAATACATAGGGACTTAGTACCTTCCTAGGTGGCATCTGCATAGGTAGGGTTTTCTTAGAATCCTGTTAATATAATAGTAATATCAGTAGCAGTAGACCTCCTTGTGAAAGAGTTTGTTTATTTTATTTATTTTTATTTATTTTTTTTATTTCTTTATTTATATTCAGGTTACTGAGACCCATAGATACATACCTTACAGACTAACATACATAACAATATAAAATAACACTATTACTAATTTAACACGTATTTAGGTTGTCGGCGACGTGTGGCGCCATCTGGTGTCAGGCAACCGGCCACGGAATCGCCGGTATAGGACACCCTTCGGCCAGAACTCCTCCTTCATGAAGGTCGACAGATGTTCGGTCGGCACTCTCACCACAAACGAATTAAAGTTCACGTAGTGGCGGGACTCCAACCGCTCGACCCTCAGGGTGTATTTGGATTTCAACCTGATGTACTCCACTATCTCCTCAGACTTCGTGGAGTAATGCAGGCGTGACAGGTACAGCAGCGTTGTCGGGATTGCCGGACGCAGCAAAAAGTTGGACCCTGTCGGTGCAGTGCCGCACAGGTTACGGCTGGTGGGCTTCCTCTTCTTCTTCTCCACCTTTGTGAAGCCGTCATCGTCGCACCGGTCCGTCTGCCTCTGTGGTTTTGCAACTTCAGAGACAGGTATACGAGGTTTTTTCATCCCCTTCGTTGATAGCTGCCTGGCTTGTGGTTGTGGAGCAACGGGTCGGTTAACAGCTGCGACAGCGGCGTAATCACGTGGAGGGGTCAACGTGTTTACGCGTGACGTCTCCACCGGAGCGGACAATCGAGGGGCGGGGCGCGGGGAATCGCGCTCAGCGACAGCGGTCGGTGACGCATCCATATGGGCTGACTCAAAACTGCCGATAGATGCATTATGTGCCCCGCGACGAGTATTCACGTTACAGGCCTCGGGTGACCTACTTACCGAAGTTGCACTACTCAGTAATACAACTTGGGCACGTAACTCACAGATGGTGTTATCCGAAGCCTCCAATTTACATTGAACTTCGGCCAGACTTGCTTTCAGGGATGTGATGTCCTTAAGCAGCCTAGTGACATCGACATGGTCGAACGTGACAGGGGGCAGCTTGTGCAGCTCCTTTGCCACGAAAGCAGGCACGTCATCTGGGTCGGTTTCCTTTAACATCGTTATAATGTCCTGGATACTCTTCGTTCCTCCATCCCTCCGGCGAGATGGCATCTGCTCGGCCTTGCCAAGCACACGGAAAAGCAGCGCCTTGCCACTACAAATCTCATCTTCTTTAAAGTTTGATTTGCAGATCTGCATGATGCTGACCTCGTCCATAGTGTCGATGGCGTGTTGTATGAACGCCAGCAGTTCATTGGCTATGAGTTGTTGGGAACCCATAGTCAATTACGCGCAGCGGTCATTACCGCGCGCGGATCGCGAATTAATATAATTCTTACTGTGTGAGCACGTCCGAATCTGAGCGTGCATCGCACCGGACTCTCGTGTTTAGGGGAGTACTGCCACCTTACCTATTTCTGCCGCCAAACAGTAGGTAATGTGAGCATTACTGCGTTCTGGTTTTGAAAGGTAAGAGTGCTGATTAAATTACAGGTAGATACGTAGTAGATACGGAGCGGCACTGCAACGTTATGGACAGGTGTGTCGCTTATCTTATATATTTAGTAGCAGTGGAGCTCCTTGTGAAAGAGTTCGTCCAGAGAAGTACTGCCACCTTACCTATTTCTGCCGACAAGCAGAAATGTTAGCATATTTTGTGTTCCGGTTTTGAAGGGTAAGGGTGCTTGTGATATTACAGGCACATGGGACTTGTCAAGTTATGTCTCAGTGTGACGGGCGCCGTGGTAGTGCGCCTCAGATCTTTGCGATTAAAAGCTCCGTGGGACACTATCTTGTTCACGACTGGGACGGGACGAACAGTCCCGTCAATTGACGTTATAAAAAAAAACACCAGCACGACTTGTTCGGCCCATTAATTTTGTATCATAAAAAAGATATATATCTTTTATTATGACTAATTAAGGTAAAGCTACTTTATTAAGGTTAAGGTCCGAACTTTAGATTATTACACTCGTATAATATCACTGTTGAAATTGTTTGTTACGTAGTTCATTTCAGATATTTATTTATTCATGCAGAACCAAGAGCTTCAACAATTTATCAAAAACAGGGAAAGAAATATGAAGCCAATTACAGGCTTTCACCTATAGCTTCAAACAAATCAAACACGAGCATTAAACAAACGAACAATAAACAGTATTTGTAAACAACATGCGCTTACTTAAATATAACAACTTAATACCTGCACCAACAGTCACAATTTATTCAATAAAATGAAATAGTTTGTCAACGAGTTTACGCTTTAGCGCATCAACATTGCAATTAAATATATCAACATCCAGGTCATGATTGCTCAGCACACTATCCAAGCTCTTTCTAGCTCTACATTGAAAATTGTGACGATATTGAGATGTAATTGGCTATGACAGCATATTAAGCACCGATTTAATTAATTGTTATCGTCAATTCATTAAAATGAATCAGTAAGTGAAATTTATTAAAGAATACCGTTTAATTGGTTAACGCAGAGGGTAAACTTAACCGTGGGTCTAATTAAGTTCGCGATAAATAACAATAACAGGCAATAACAGTATAATATCAGTGTATTTATTACCTGATATTAAAGCCAGTAATGAGCCGCGTAACGTATTTTTATTGGAAATTCCATTTGCAGTTTTCGGTACGCCGAAATTCATTGAATTAATTAAAAAGTCATTAACGGTTATTAAGAAAAAACATTCTATAGCTGTTTTATAGCGTACCGTTGATAATAAAATTAAAATAAATTACAGAGCAGTATTACGGCACTTCTAATAGCAAAAGGAAGAAGAGCAGTTTTATTGATATTATTTCTGAACCAAATATACTAAACCAATTTGAATTAATTAACAGGTTCAGGCATTAAGGCCTATTCATATAGGTATGCGATATTCGCAACCACTGTGGGTAACGAAATTCAAGTAGGTATGCGGTATTCCTATCGTTTAAACCTAAGCGGATGTCGCTACTACTGTGTAGATAGCGAAACTTTCTTGATTTTCGCCCATCTAGAGAATCAGTTCTGTGCTGTCAGTGAACAAGATCACACTTTAACTGTGCGTAACGGGTAATCTCAAGAAATGTATCATTTCACTGTTTCTACGTCATAATCGCAAATGAGTCCTTTCCATTACGTTAACTAATCGTCACTAACCGAATTGCGAGGTGCGCGAAAGGATATATTTGCCGCTGCTACCTCTCCGTCAAAAGATACTCCTGACCTGGGCTGTGTGACACGGTAACTCGTTTTTGTTCTAGCGGTTCCTACCCACTTACATCTGTATAGTCCTTGACTTTGCTCAAATCCATGATAAACAAAATGTAAGGAAATCACTTTGCTAATCCGAGAAACCACTGAAGGTGTTGTAACCTCAAAGTACGTAAAATACAAGATTATACCATTGCTAAACGTAAAGTTTCTTTTTCTACATGTCAATAAAACTGTCGTTAGAATGTGGTAAGAAATAATTAAGATATCTACTTAACTCAAAATGAGACAAATTTTATTCTGGCCAAAGCAGTACTTATTCAAAAATATGAAATTATTATTCCATTTTTAATAAAAAATAGAACATTGTTTAGATGTCATTTGCAAATAGAAAATTGTTTAGATGTCATTTGCAAACAGAAAATTGTTTAGATGTCAGTAATAAATTTGAACCTACAAGTAAATTTTAATGATCTTTCACGTGAAGTGGGTAATTAGTTTTTCATCGATTTTGAAAAGTACACTTTTTGAGTTAATTCATTATTGTACTAACGGTGTGATATATGTAAGCCTAGCCGCGATTGTCTTGAATATTTATTTAATAAATTTATATTGAATTGACATTCAGTTATTTTTTGTGAAATTACTCCAGTTTATTATAATTATTAATACAAAAATCGAACACTCAGAAATAATTCCTTCGATCCGGCCGGATTTGGCCCGACATCTTCTAGCATACTGTGGCAGGCGTTATACCAACTAAGCCACGGAACGAATAAGCGGACCTTACGAATTTTTCTATGTGCTTATTATCCTATCTTTGTATTTGGTTTTTCAATGACTTTTTTAGCCGTAGCGCCATGTATGAGAAATCTTTGAAAGTATTTCGTCACCCAGTTAGGCACCTATACAGCTATCAGCCCCGGCTAGAGATGTCGCTACTCACTGTATTTAAATTTAAATTGAATTAATATTCAATTATTTTATGCACTAGTTTGTTATAATTATTAATACAAAGATCGAATACTCAGAAAAAAATTCTTCGATATTTATTCAATACCCAATTTTGGACATATTTTTGGTGACGGTGTTTGTGACTGTTGTTGTGCCATTCAGAGATTTAAACCGCAAAGATCCTAGGCGCACAGCCACTGCGCCCGTCACCCTGAGACATAAGCTGGCAAGTCCTATATGGTTGTAATTTCAGCAGCATCCTTGCCCTTCAAAACCGAAACGTAGTAATGGTCACATTACTACTTGGCGGCAGAACTAGGTAAGGTGGCAGTACTACCTTGGACGAACTCTTTCACGAGGAGCTCTACTGCTACTTACGCGGAGAGACGGTGACAAAATTAACAGCACGAAAATAAAATTAGCACAAACCCAGCTCTTTTGCTTTATTTAACTTTCACTCACTCACAAAAATGAATTTTTATTCTTTAAATTCTTTATCAAGCGATGTAACATACATGAAATTTTAACAAGCATGCAAATACAGTTCTATTCTATATTTAATAATTGTAACTTTTTTATTACAAAAAACCGACGTCAAAAGTTCGTGGAATTTGCCAAATTTTACTGAAATTGGTTACCGGAAAGTGCGTGAAACCGGATTCATCCCCTAGTTTGACACCCTTAGAGGTGGAATAATTTCTTTTAGAATATTCTTTTT
>NW_020654748.1:8015150-8038998 GCF_003589595.1 Hyposmocoma kahamanoa
TTCTTATCTTTACAATAAAAATGAGCAAAATCATCATTTTCGCCATTATTTTGTTAATTAATTGACGCCGTTAATTTGAGTTTTTTCCCACAATTTGCAAAAACATCAATTATAATTTATTTTAATTAAATAAAATAGGGGTAAGCGGTTAAATAAAACATAAGCATTAAAGTAAGAAGTCGTCCTGGAAGACTGGATTTGGTAAATATTGCTTAAATAATTTTTATTTCAAAAATATTCACTTGATCCCTAGACACTTTTGATGTGTGTATTTACCAATAGTATTTTATGCAATTGTTGCATAGTGAGGGTTCTTAAAGTCGAGTACCGTGTTTAGGCCACGAGGCTTTGGCGGGAGGCCTAAGTGCTAGGTACGAGATTATAATACTTAATTATGTAATACTTTTTCTACGAGTAAATAAAATAGAACCAATATGTAATGTCTAAGTATTTTGTTAATCCTTGACAACAAACGCATTAAAAAAAAAAATTAACCTATTTATTAGGGAAGATAAAGGATAGACAAATACTTTTAGGGCTATTTAATCAATCAGGAGGCGGTATGGCGTTTGAGTAACATCTTGATTGATATTTTAATTAGCAAATATACATCGTTCTTTTTTTAAACTCCTAGTTCTGTGTATAGACTTTAATGAAATTTTTAGCTCAGTGGCGAGTACCATAGACAATAGAATTTTGATTCAGAACTTAAAAAAGTGTAAGACACCTGTAAGACATTGTTTTTTAAAGTACAGGAGTAGGTAAATACATTTATATACTTATACAAACGACATTACTATGGCAACATAATTTGTAAAAAGCGTAATGTCCCTAAAAATAGAGTTTTATAATAACTTAATGTAACTGAGCACTTTACACATAATGTAGCGATTAATGTTAGTAAATCAACACGAGCAATATCAAGTTGACACGCAACATAACGATTAGTCGTTTATTAAATGCATGCTTAATGCGGAATCGATGGCTGTCGATCAATGAAGACATAAATATTACGAATTTATAGATATTCCTTTTAAATATTGACCGTGAAGCGAAGTAACCTAACTAAAATTTTAGATGGTCTAACATTTATTTTTTTCAATATCAAGTGATGAGACGAACAAGTTGTGTGTCTGGTGGAAAGCTATACGTCCGTCCATAATAGTTACAGTGCCACTCAGAGCTTTAAAAGGTGGCAGAGAAGACGAACTCTTTCACAAGGAGCTTTACTGCTGGTTCTTTTTAGTTAATACTGCATATAACTCTAATTTAATTTATGCAAAGATTGATAGGAGTATCATATGGATATGATGTTCTATTCGATCGAAGCCAAATATTGACCTTTCGCTTTTACAGGAAATATTTCACAGTAGGTAAATAGTTTATCATAGTTTCCCTTATACTTGGTTTTACGTCTTCTCTTTTTTCGTCTTATTTGTAGGATTTTTACGTTGCAGATGTATGTTTCAAAGGTTCGGCCTTAACAACTCAACCTGTAACTCAGCAAAGAATCAACCAATGCGTAATACACTATACTCAGAATACGCTCATCTAACAGCGATTTTAAGGGCTAAAATTTGTTTAACAGTATTTTAAGTTTTGATCATACCTCACCGACATATGATGTCTATAATTATATGTGTAATCGTACGTTCCAAAAGGATGGACCGATCTCAAAGTCATTTTTTTTATTGAAGGCTAATTTCATAGCTACGTTTAATGAACATCTGTTCAGCTGCTCAAAGATCTCTTGCTTGTTTGGTGCTACATAGGGCGCACTATAAGTTTCCGGAACTGCCCACTTACATAAACAATATTTGAAAAGTTGTAATTACTTTTTATTACATTTGAAACTGAAACTCTTTGGCCGTAGAACACACTTTATTTCATCTGACTGTCACTTGTTTTTACATTCTGGCATCATTTTAGAAATTGGTTGAATACATCACCATGGATTTAACTCGTGAACATTTTCGTAGTTTAATTTTCTACGACTTTAACTGTAATGTAACAGTTCAGCGGAGTTTCGCTCGGCTTCAAACTGCTTTTGGCGATGAAGCACCATGCAAGACGACTATTTATAGCTGGTTTGCAGAATTCAAACGCGGTCGTGTGAATCTCAGTGACGAATTTCGTGATGGTCGTCCGTCCACTGCTGTGAACAACAAAAACATCGATGCTGTGCGCCGTATGATCAAAACAGACAGGCATGTGACATACCATGTGATTTGGGCATCTTTAGCCATAGGCATGAGTCAAATACAATCAATACTACACAAACATTTGGGTGTGAAAAAGCTGTGCTCTCGGTGGATCCCACATAATTTGACTGAGACTCAAAAAACGGATCGCGTCACTTGGTGCAATGCCATGTTTACCAGAATAAACGAAGGGGCGTCAAATTTGTCCTACAGACATACAGTAACAGGTGACGAAACGAAGATTTATAGTTACAACCCTAAAACAAAGCAGCAATTGAGCGTATGGGCCTTTCGAGATGAGCCGAAACCAGCCAAAGTGGCGCGCGTGCAAAGTTCCTCTAAGCGGATGAGTGCTTCTTTTTTTAATAAAACTGGACACTGGTGGTTACTGTTGTTTTGGAGAATCATTGTACCGTGAATACTGATTGGTACACGACCATTTGTTTGCCGGAAGTTATTGACAAACTCCGTAAAAATAACCGTAAACGCCATATCATCTTGCGCCACGATAATGCCAGTTCTCACTCGGCCAGACAGACAAATGAATTGTTGAAGGTGAACAACGTTGACCTTATGAGCCATCCCGCGTACAGGCCCGATCTGGCACCCTGTGAATTTTATTTATTTCCAAAAATTATGAACCAGTTACGCAGTCAACGGTTTTCACTGAAGAGGCTGTCGAAGAGTATGAAAAATATGTTTCAGAGATTGTCACGGAGAAATGGCATAAATGTTTTCAAAATTGGTTCATTCGTATGAAAAAGTGCATTAACGCTAACGGAGAATATTTTGAGAAACAATAAATTCATTTCTGACCATTTACAGTATTTTTTCTTATTAATTCCGGAAACTTATAATGCGCTCCACGTATTATCCTAGTTAGTACAAGGATTGTATTTTCTAAAGATCCATAGGATGCTGGTTCATATCCGGCTCAAAGGATTAAAATGTATGGTCCATAGGTCGCTGGGTCATGTACGGCTCGAAGGACCCAAATGTATGTGCCACCTTACTTCATACATGGATTGTAGTAAGCAGAGAAGCAAAGAAAATGGTAAACGTATATTGGTATAAAATACAGATGTCATGGTGACAAATCTTTCATTGATGTAGTGTGTCGGTGGACAATTGGTAACGTACTATGTTAAATAAAGTGTGAATCACGTATTTAAATTAAAGCGCGACACGTGGTTAAAGTAGATCACCGCGTGCGCAGAGTTACATCGAAGAATGTACGAGACCATACAGGGATCGTAAAATGAATATTTATTTTATTTCCACTTGACCGATTGACTTAATCAGTACAGAGTACTAAAAAACTGATCTCAAAAGTCATTTATCCCCTAGTTTGCCACCCTTAGAGGTGGAATATTTTCTTCAAATTTAAATGGGACCACTGCTGAGGTACCTTCTTTCAAACAAAAAAGAATCATACAAATTGTTCCCGCCGGAGTTATCGCGTAACATACATACACAAAAAACCAAGTCGAATTGAGACATTATAACAATATGGTAACTTGGAACTAATGCTACAACTAGGGAAATCTGCAGACTATCCATCGAGCATATAACCTGAAATAGAGACGAAATAAGGGCCATCCATCCCTGGAAATTCATTAGGCAAATGTGACTTTTAAATATCAACTCTTTGAAATCACAAATTACAAAATTGAAATAGTACAGCGCCAACAACTGACCTGTATGTACGTCTCCGTATATTCATAAAATATTCTGTATTTATTGTAATATAGATAATATCTCTGACAATGGAGGGCTGTTCCATTCGGTGGTGTGGAAAAATAGCAAAACTTCTAATTACAAAACAAACGAAATCACATTTCATCGGTAATTAAATATTATATATGTAATTTTTCAATTTTCGTTCATTATATCATAGCTCAAGTTAAACTGGTAGATTTGAAGTGAAACAATTGACGACACCTGTCAATAGTTCTGAAATCGGGCTGGCCAATCGGACCGCAGTTGTCACAATGATGAATTGGCAGAATAGTTTTGAAACAAATTAAATGACATTTCGTCTCTATTTCTGGTTATAATATACTCGATGAGACTATCCAACTTCTTACCTGCTTACTAAGACTTGTAGTAGAACTATCGTGTATGTGTTCAATAAATTGAACACGATGAATTACAGAACGGCACTTTCCTTCTGTAAACTAACATTGAATTGAATTTTTCGAGTACTGTTTGGGTCCTAAGTGACGTGAAATAAAAGTGGACTGTATTACAATAGGACTGGTATATTCGCCGTCTCAATCATACGTGTACTCGTTTATAATAAATGAATAGGGGTCGACCGTCGCCGGTGGCTGTCGATAAGGCGAATGCCTCTGCGCCGTTGCCGCTCGCCGTGTCGTCCTCCCCCGCGTCTCGTGCCGAGCGGGTATAAGACCGGTTCGCATCATGCTCCCCGGGTTGAAGTGTAAAGACTTCAAAGAACTGGAAGAGGGCAAACCTTGCCTCTCTTAGTTTTTAACTCCGCGACTCTAGTGACTCCATCGCTGCCAGGGTAGAGCTGAGTGACTCGTCCTAAAGACCACAGCAGTGGCGGCAACGCCTTTTCTTTGACGAGAACAAGAGAGCCAAGTTTCAGCTCCTTAGTTGAAGTTCGCCATTTCATCTTTTCTTGAAGCAATGCAACGTACTCCAAGGAAAAGCGCTTCCAAAAGTGTTGTTTCAGCAGCTCAATTCGTCTGAATCTCTCAATGCGGTTGATGTTCGTATCAGGAACGTGCGGCTGAGGAACGGACACACGTGAGCGTCCAATTAAAAAGTCAGCAGGAGTCAGAGAGGAAAAATCTAAGGGATCAGTGGCAAGGGGACGAAAATTTAGTACAGCTTCTATTTCAGTGAGTCATGTAGCCATCTCCTCATAGGACAAATGAGTTAATTGTAACAAGCGTCTAAGGTGATGTTTTGTAGAACGAACGGCTGCTTCAGCTAAGCCATTAAAATGGGGTGTGTAAGCCGGCACGAATTTAAATTCGACGCCTTCTTGAGCAATGCGACCTTCTAGGTCCGACTGTACGAGGAATTGAGCTAGCTCGTTACAAGTACCAACGAAATTGGTGCCGTTGTCAGACGTGAAGCTTTCAGGCTTGCCGCGACGTGAAACAAAACGATTTAAGGCGGCTATGTACGCTTCACTAGATAGAGCCGTAACGAGTTCGACATGAAAGGCTTTAACTGAATTGCAAATAAAGATTGCCAAAAAAGACTTTATTAGTTTGCAACCTCTACCCTTTCGGTCCGCTATCAATACTGGCACAGCGTAATCAACGCCACAATGTAAAATTGGGAACTCTAGCTCCGTTCTAGAATCTGGCAACTGACACATGATGGGTTGAACAGTTTCAGCCTTGTGTCTGAAACATCGTACACATTTATTGACGATACTTTTTGAAAGGTTTTTGCCACCTACGGGCCAATAAGTTTGTCTTATATTTCCTAACATAAGTTGAGGGGGTGCATGTAAATATTTAATATGATATTGTTGAAAAAGCATTTGCGAAAAGTGATGTTTGCTGCATAACAAAATTGTGTGCTTTGTTTCGTAAATGTAAGGAGAATTGTCTAGTCTCCCACCAACCCTAATTATGTCATCAGAATCTATAAATGGACTTAAAGCAATCAATCTGTTTTTGTTAGGCAGAGGCTTCCCGGCTCTAAAAATAACATATTCATCAGGGAACATTTCCGACTGAGATTTGCGTATGATTAATTTTAATGAGTTTTGAAGTTCATGAACTGAAAGATGTCTAGTTAATTTATTTGTTGGATGCCGGCAATTGTAAATAAATCTTTGTAAATTTGCTATCGTGTTTTGTATGTTTGTTAATTTAGATTTATTTTTGATTAAGTTAGTTATTAAGTCAGCGTTGTTATCAAGCACAAAAGAACTAGTAATCAACTCGGGTAGGTCCTGTTTCACGCTAAAGTTGGGCATTTTTGTCCAAAAAGCTTCATTTTCTGATAATTAAGGTGGCTCCGACCACCATAACGATGAATCGCTGATGAGGTCAGCCTTTAGCCCTCGAGGAACAAGATCGGCCGGATTATCCTTCGACGGTACGTAACTTCACCTATAACTCTCCGTGCTCTCCTGTATTTCATGCACACGGTTGCGAACAAAACTTTTAAGATTAGTAGGTGATGTAGATAACCACCCTAATACAATCATTGAGTCACACCAGAATCTGCAAATGGTGATGTGTAAAGATAAAGATACTTTAGTATACAGCCTTGCAGCCAGAAGAGCCCCGAGTAGTTCGAGACGAGGTATTGTTGTTGGCTTTATTGGCGCTACTCTACTCTTCGAGGTCAAGTAATCTTTTGTTATCGTATCTATTGCACAATAAATCCCACGCCGAGTCATAATTTTCGGCCTTAAAGTCCAAATTGTCAATAACGAGCAAGGAACTACCTTTAAGAGATGCACGAAGATAATGCAACTTATTTATATTATCTATATCTTGCCTGCAACGAATTAAAGAAACAAAAGTATCCCTAAACTCAAGCCAGTGTTGATAGTGACCATGAAAGACGGGTAAATTCGTCTCAAAACTCGAAACTGGATACGGAATCATCCAGGCGTTCGTGATGCTGTGCCGGTTGCGCGCCAAGCAGGCTGCGTGCCGCCGCCAATAGCGCATGCTACTGACATTCGAATTTTTCGCGTTTCGCGAGCTGGTCGTCTGCAGAGTCCGAAAGCGTCTCGATCTCACACTGTAATTTGTCATATTCCATATAAGGCATTCGTGTAAGGCATTGAATTTATTCAAGCGGCTTTCTAAATCTAGCAGTTGTAAACTACTAGGTTTTTCGCCAGATTGAAGCACTGCTATGTATTTACTAAAGATAGTCAATTTCGACTTTATTCCACCGGGTTTCTTAATTAACTTTTCGCGGTAATGTGCAACAAAATAAATAAAATCTATTCAATAAGGCAATAAAATACAGCGGGATATTAGCTCGTTAGGAGAACAAAAGAACAGATGTGCAAGCAAACCGGACTGGTCAGCTGACGAAGATAAGAAGCGAGCGAGTTACGTAAACAAGTTACCGTTATTTGGATTCCTGTAGGTTAAATTCAGCAAAATTTTGCTTTAAGCATATGAAGTAAAAATTGATTTAAAATGTAGATGAGAGATTGATGTATTGCGAGCAAGGCATAAGTGAAAAGGCACTCACTAAATAAAGATGTTTTTGAATTTAAAGAAATGTTAAAGAAAGGAAAAGATAAAAGGAAAATTGGAACGAACTCACAAATGAAAATCCAAACCGTCTCCTAGATTAATCGTAGATGATGAGATCATTCCATGGTCCTCACGATAACACGCACTCTCGATGGGTCCAAAGTCCGTCGCGCGTTCGACCTCAAAATTACTTTCAATTCTCGGGCTTGTGCGGTTGCTTGACGAAGGATACTCCACAGGATGATAATGAAGAAGGCTCCTAGAGGTATCTTCTGCAGCTGAAGACCACACTGTAGTGCTTCGAGTCTTGATAATGAGTTGATGACGTTGACCACACTTTTAATTAAGACGGTGAGAATCCTAAAGGACCAATGTTAGGGTCCTAAGGGACGTGAAATAAAAGTGGACTGTATTACAATAGGACTGGTATATTCGCCGTCTCAATCATACGTGTACTCGTTTATAATAAATGAATAGGGGTCGACCGTTGCCGGTGGCTGTCTATATTTTGCTCAGCAAACGGCAATTACTAGTACTAAAAAATAAAAGGTCATACCGTTGTAAGTACCTGTAATTACTGACAATAAATTTTGTCCCTACTGAAAAATGTTTTAAGGCTTCATGCCAAGAAGAATAACGCGTTTAAAATGTTTTACTGTAAAGCGGCGAAACTGTAACATTGAAAAAAAAGTGACAAAATTAAATGTATGAAAAAGCGTAAATGTTCGCAACAAATTAGTTCACATTTTCAAATATTTAACGACCTGATGGTTTTGTCTAAAATATATTAATTTAGTCAAATAACAGAAATTATGAATATAACGTGATCACGGGACAACAAATTTTGAATTCCAATTTCTTGAAAAAACTAATTGCTGGAAAAAAATACGGGTATGTCGTTAATCTAATTTGTTGCTGATACATATCGTACATGGGCGCTAGATGATGAGGTCCCGATTTCGATACCCGATAAGA
The DNA here is from genome assembly GCF_003589595.1 of Hyposmocoma kahamanoa. Lineage (NCBI taxonomy): Eukaryota > Metazoa > Arthropoda > Insecta > Lepidoptera > Cosmopterigidae > Hyposmocoma > Hyposmocoma kahamanoa. Next base: position 8,023,543 of record NW_020654748.1, read on the forward strand.
CCAATTTGGAAAACAAACTTTTCTGAATTGTGTACCTAGTAGTACATTGTTACATTACTTTACAACCGTTGGTTTATGGTGGAGTATTTACTATATAAGTCGATAGCTTGACCTTCTCAGGCATAGGTCATGGGTACGAATCCGGGCTCGCACTACTGAGTTTCTCGGAATTTATGTGCGAAATTTAATTTGCAATTCACCATGAGTTTTAGAAACCTGCACGACGAAAAAGGTTCACAACTCGCGGAAAACTTTAAAAGTCCCCAGCCCGGTTTGTGGACTATGATCTAAACACTCGCCTGAGAGGAGACACTATAAATGGGTTAATGATGATGACGATTTAATAATCAATATTAGATTTCGAAGTCCTAGCTACTCGTTATTAAAAATTTTTGCACGCAACCAGAATTCATTGCCCATGAGTAAATTTGAAAATTGTTCAGTTCTGTCCTAACGGCAGCACATTTATCCCGGCTTTACATACCGATGGAATGGTTTCAACTGGAAATTATTTACGTTGTGTGGACGCCTGATTGATTAGGCCGGAGCGTAGAATTTGCGCTGAAATCGGGCAATATTTCACGCAAAATTCCCTTCGATTTCCACACAGAAACTGGCTCGGAAGCGTACACAAAGTAGTCTAAATTGCGTCTCAAAATACATACAAGGTAAGAAGGACTATAAGTATGGGTACGCTGGAATTAAGTCCACCATTTGTACCGTTTTACGAATAAAGCTTAAATAAATAAAATAAAATATAGATAAGGTTATCCTGTACTAACAACTGCCGTTGACATTGTTTTAAATCTTCTTATTAATCTCGCATTTAAATGCACTTTTAAACTTATAAAACGAACTTGCCATCGTTTAGTGTTGTGTTGTGAAACTGTGTTACTTCAATTGTCCTATCCTGACGCATTGGTATAGTAATCAGAATGGTCAGAAAATTGAACATAATTTCATGTATGCCAATTTTTTTTCCTTGTAATTCGCAAATATTTTAATAATGTTATGAGTACTATTAATATGTTTTTAGTAGTTTTACTTAAATCAAACGATTTAAAATACTATAATTATCGTCGGCTAAATTTATTAAACATTGTGCCTCTGTTACTGAAAATTTTTGAATAGGCCCAAAAAAAAAACAAAATTAATTACTATAAATAATTAACAATTTATGATTATGCCTTAGTTTTATAACTAAAAAAGATACTATCCATATTTTAAGTTTTAATTGTGCGTGAAGAATAAATGAGGGATGTGGTCCAAAATCGGAGTTTCGGAGTGTTAAAATATGTCAACGTTGTTATTATTGCACTTTTTAATATTTGATGTTACGTTTGCTTCTATTCCTGAAAACACTGGCTCGACAATGTCATGCATGACGTAACACCCCATCCACTCTCGCCAACACAACGGCTCTCGCGATAGTCTTAGGTGTGCCTACGTATTGACATACGACACAGTGTGTAGGTATGTCAAGTCGCATACACTACAAAATTAATAAGTAAATAAATAAAAACTATCTATGTATATAAAAATGAATGCGGATTTGTATGTATGTTCTCTATGGGTTATTATTCTTCGGATTGCGATGACATCGCGATAATATCGCGAGTATTAATGTCCACGCCCACAAAAGGTTCTGGAGCATTAGAACCATTTTAAAATATCAGGTGGGCCGGTTGTTTTAACAAATGACGTGTCTATAGCTATAGCAGTAGAGGAGACGATTGGAGACATTACAATGCATGCCGGTTACAGCTGGTATTATATCCTCTGAGACCCAGCGAACTACAATGGAATAACCAACAAATGCCAAATGTAAAGCATGCTCTCAGTTTTATATAAAAAAACGTATTTTTGTAGATAATCTATTTTCATAGAATATTAAATGCTAAAGATTATTGCCCGTAATCTGACCGACATAATCTGACCAACAAAAACCACATCAGTTTTAAATTATCCAATGATAAACACTTTTTATTTGATATAAAAAAATATTGGAAATCTGCGGGAGTTAACACGTAAGGGTGCAATAACGATTGGATATTAAATATATATTTAATTGTATGAACCCTAATTAGGTTATTGTAGTTCAGATTTTTCTGTCAAAATAAATATCGTCAGGTGTAGTAGGAATAATTTAAGATCGAAATCGTTTTCTGGGTGATCAATAATACATACAAAACACACAAATATTTTGCCCTAACATACATTATTTTCATATAAAAAAAACATTTTTTTATTCCATAATTCCCAGAACCCGCCGTAAAACGATATATACCATCACAAAGTACACATTTTTCTATAAATCTAATCACAATGTCATTTCTGTACGCCGTGGGTGTGGTTTTTATACTTCGGTAATGTACACTGGACGTATTTACATGATAGGAGTGATATTGTCTGGGTCCAAATCAATTTTCACATTCACACACACACATACACACATCTTTCACACGGGATCTTAGGAAGATACATGTATTTTCTATATGTTCCGAAGTTATATAGGTCTCGCAGCCACAGAGACTTCAGGGTGCCTATAACAATGAAATTAAGTAAGAAGCATAAAAATGGAAATTCAAATAAAGATTATTTACATTAGAGTGGGAACGAGCTTCCCTTCATTTCCTTTGATACACAGAAACAAGGGAAACTGAAATGTGAATTTTGACGTTGTGTTCGTTGGGATCGGTATAAAAATGTGTTTAGATGGTCTGTAAAACGTAAGAAAAAACTTTGTAGCAAACAATAGGAAAAGTAAGAACAATAAAAGTAAATTGAAGTTGGATAGAATTTTCGCTTCGTGAGTTTTAGTGGCCGATTTGGCGTAACGAGTTTTTACCGCTTCACAACTTTGCAGGTTTTCAGTTAGAAGTTCGCTTGGTATAGTCAACAGCACATCAGACTTACACATTTTTGTTCGAAAATCGCCGTCAGTGCAACTGAACAAGATACGCCAATGTGTAGCTTGATGTGCTGTTGACACAACAATTTTTGCCTCGACTTGGCAGCCGTGTGCTTAGATGTTTTCTTTTGCTCAGATACAATAGTCGACTAAGTTATGTTAACGGGCTGTACCTGGTAGTTTCTTTATTTTCAGCTGGTTGGTGTATCCATCAAATGGTATCGTAAAACACGAAAGGCCTGAAAGAGAGGTAAATACTTCAGACACCGGTTCGCACCGAATCCCGTCTGTTTTCATTCACTTTTACTTGTTTGCTGCCTCTGTAAAAGGATCATAAATTCAATTTGCCAGGGCGGTTTGAATTACCTACATTTATTCTTGCGGAGCGTCGCGTCATTTCGTTATCCCTGAAAGGTATTGTTCATATACGAAAATGCAGCCATACATACTTTTAATAATACGACCATTATTGGATTGTGACGTAGACGCAATTGGGTAAAAGAAACGAGAAAGGTTTCGCATTTAATATTCGTGCCCCACGACAATAAGACTTGCGGTGTTATTGTAATGTTGTATTTTTCATGAAACAATAAATTCATACATTACTATATAAGTTGATAGAGAGACTACTACCACATTATAATAACTGGAAAATCCAGATAAGATAAGTAATGTTACGCCATACAAATGTAGCAGCGCGCCTCGTGTATACGCCTGGCGCGAGTCGTGTACAGACGCACACATTCGCATCATCTCGCGGTGCACTCGAGTTGCAAAGTGCGGGTCGTCACACGCGCCATCCATTATAGATTTGAAGTGTTCGCTCGGTGTTTATATTACTTAAAATATTCTTCTATGTCTTATTTATACCCAATTTCTCGTATTCCATTTCTAGTTCATGATAATTGTTTTATAGGCAAATAGGCGTGCAGCTTACCATCAGGCGCACGACTTGTTCGTGCCGTCACTAGATATTATATATATATATATAAAAAATAAGTGTGAATTTGACTTCCATCTCACCTGATAGAAAACAACGATGAGGTCGAAGACGTAGCATGCACATATTATAAACAGATATAGAGTCTATTCACTCTCGCCTTGAAAAGGCCCAAGTTGTAGCGTTCGGAGAACAAGTCTGCAGGCAGCGAATTCCACTCCCTTGCCGTTCGTCATATAAATGTGGAAGCGAAACGTTTCGTACGCATCTTTGGAATATCCACAACATAGGTGTCCTCAGCCTACGTCTCAGTCTAGTCATAATTATATTTATTATTAATTTAATATTTTGTTTAAAATTTATATTTTACCCGTTTCTACCACCAAGCAGTAATATCAGCATTACTGTGTTCCGGTTTTGAAGGGTAAGGGTAACGTAAGGTAAACGTAAGGTAAGGGTGCTGGCGAAATTACAGGCACATGGGACTTGTCAACTGATGTCTCAGGGGCAGTGCCCCTCAGATCTTTGCGATTTAAAACCTGATTAGCGCTGCACCTGTTATGGACAGGCGTGTAGCTTACCATCAGACACACGACTAGTTCGTCCCGTAACTTGATATTATCAAAAAAAAAGTTCCTCGATAATAAAATCACACTCATACAATTGAGATTATCTGTGATGCTGGTATAACAATATAAATATCTGTATACTGCATTTGCCAAAAATTTTTTCAATAGCACGGGAATACTGTGACCTTAATATTTTCAAATTATGTTTTGCAACCTGTAGCTCCAACTAAAATAATAAAGTCGCAATCTATAATATTAGCACCAAATTGCAAAGATATTTCAAGTACTTGTTTGAATATCCTGTCCAAGGTAATTTGATGGCAAGAAAATTGTAGCAGGTAAAGCGAGCGAGTTCTGAAATAATATATTCTGGGCACACAGACACTTGGCCGTTAGGCATGTTAGTCGAATATCTTTAGTTATGTGCCACCAGAGCTGGGTCCAGGCTAATGTTTTATTCTCTTTAATCTTCTAAGTGACTTCTCCAAATATGCGCTTTGAGATTGTAATAAATTAACAGTACCATTGAAGCAAACGTAAGTCGTGAGTGTGAGGCGTTTTAGAGAGTAATTCGGTCACGTTGTAAAAACGAGTACAAAAATGATTGGATACCCAAGTAACAGTTTTTTAAGTGCAATGTGTATCGTTGTTTGGTCTGCAAAGTAATCATTCTACCTATTTACAGGATCAGTGCATATTTACTTGACATCAAAAATGGACGCGTGTTCATGTTTATATTGTTTTATTGTTTTAGTAGTAGTAGAGCTCCTTGTGAAAGAGTTCGTCCAGGGAAGTAATCTTAATGCCACCTTAACTATTTCTGCAGCCAAGCATTACTGCCGAATCAAAACCGAAACGAAGGGAAGTAATGTTAATGCCACCTTACCTATTTCTGCAGTTGGCTGCAGAAATAGGTAAGGTATTACTGCCGAATCAAAACCGAAACGCAGGCAAGTAACATTAATGCCACATTACCTATTTCTGCAGCCAAGGATTACTGCCGAATCAAAACCGAAACGCAGGGAAGTAATGTTAATGCCACTTTACCTATTTCTGCAGCCAAGGATTACTGCCGAATCAAAACCGAAACGCAGGGAAGTAATGTTAATGCCACCTTACCTATTTCTGCAGCCAAACATTACTGTCACATTAATGTGAGCATTACTGATTTTGATATATACTATGTTTTATTAGATTTTGATATATATTTGATGTATACTTTACTGCCACTGCGCCTGCCACGCTGAGACATAAGTTGACAAGTCTCTTGTGCCTATAATTTCACCAGTACCCTTACCCTTTATAACCGAAACACTGTAATGGTCACATTAATGCTTGGCGACTGAAATAGGTAAGGTTGCAGTACTTCCCTGGACGAACTCTTTGAAAAGGAGTTCTACAATCGCTATTGCTGTTAATAATCACAAATATACGTGACTTAATAATTAAAGTTATAGAGATATGTGCCGCTATATGGATTCGAACTGTCGTGCTCGCAATTGAGAAGCAACCTTTGTCCCTCACGGTTACCACCGCTATAAGAGATTCATCTAATAAAAACACAATTAGTTATGATGGTGAAACATCCTGATATTCAATAAAATTAATAACAATTATTAAATCGACATCTCTAGTCAGCTGCTGGTAGTTGTAAAAAACCTGGCTGAGTGAAGAAATAAATTTCCCATAGATGGCGCTACGGTATAAAATTAGTTAAAAACCAAAGCAAAGTTCTGCAACAAACATATAGAACAATTCGTAAGGTCCGCAGGTTTGTTTCGTGGCTTATCGATACCCTGGTTCGAATCCAGTCACATCGAAGGATTTTTCTCTAGGTGTTCGATCATTGTATTAATAATTATAACAAACTAGTGGAGTAATTTCACAAACAATAATTGAATGATCATGATGGTGATACATCCTGACATTCTTTAAACTTAATAATAAAAGCAAGTTGTAAAAGTAGTGGTTCCTCAATAATCCAATAGTTTAAACAAGCACACCTAGCGATCTCATAATGCAAAATCTAAAACCGCATTTCACTACAAATTACAACGCCATCTAGCGATCATTAAAGAGAACTGTGAGAACTTTATACCCATTTTCCGAACCGAACTATTACCGAGCTGCAGGAAGCAGGGACCGCGACCACGACCGCAAACTTCGATAATTGGGAACACTGCGCTCGTATATTGCTTTTTGATGTTATGAGAGTACAAATTATATTCCAACCTCCACTTTTATCTACGTTTCATTCGAATAGTGATGTTAACGATTGGAAAGTATTGAATTTTTATTTTTATGTATCTGCAATCGAACGGGAATTATTGGAACCGATACAAATTGGTGCTTCAATTTACGTAGTTTGTTTCGTTTTCACAATACGTGAAATACATAAAATGTCCTGTATTTGATGATGTTTGTGATCAATTCAATAGCTGAGAATGTCTAAATGTTACAGTCGGGTGTGTACATATTGGGGTTGGGTACACACAGAAACTTAAGTTTTGTAATAATACGAATTCAATACCCGCCGTTGTAACAGTAGCTCCATATTCTGCGTCATTTAACGTCTATACTTGCTTGATTTAATATCAATTATCTTCAGCTAATCGCCTGATAATCTGTACCACCAGGTGCTAAGCTATTACAAAGACATCCACTTAGTAAGATCCGCTTGATATAATACTATTGGGGGTTTATAAGACATTTGATATCGGGTAACGGTTGAGTGGGCTCAGAAATGTGTCTAATACCGTTTGGGGAAAAGGGATGCTCCGCATGAAAATGGGGTTGCGATTTTCATGTATTTATTTCGTAGAGATATGACTCGTGTAAGACACCGATTTGGTTTTGAAAGACGATGTAGTGAGGACAATAGAAAAAGTTATCGTTTTATGGTTTGGTCAAGTGAAGAGGATTGATGATTGACGCAAAATTTGACAGAGTTGACCTTAATCTATCGAATTACCGACAACTATTGGGATAGGTGGTGGAAACTGCGTGTAGCCAAGTTGTTGTGGGATACCTCTGCGAGATGGAGAAGTGATCCATGCATAGTTGCGGACACCGACTGAGTGAATTACTTTCTTAGGCGAGGCTTCAGCGGTAGTAGAGTGTGATGGAATAACAGAGTGTCTTTCTGAGATAAGTTTACAGAAATTAACATTGTTGCACTAACGTTACAGTACATTTATGAAAATTTAACCTATTTAAAGAAAAATAATAATTTATTTATGAAAAATAGTGACAGACATAACATTAACACGAGAAATAAAAATAAACCGGCTGTTCTCGACAGTCGTCTTCGCAAAGTCACAAATTCATTTAAGGGGCAATGTATACGCTTCCGTAATAAGATTCAGGTTGATATTAAAAATTTGCCATTCACGAGGTTTAAAACTACAATGAAACAAAAACTGTATCGAAGTACACAGAAGCCGCATAACCTTTAGTTTATTTTACAGTTTCTGCGTACTTCGATAACGTAGTCTCGATCTTATGATATTTGAAATGAATATTGTAAATGACATATGTGTAGAAATATTTATTTACAAAGAGCAACCCTTATAGTTTCTTGCTCATTCTTCTCAGGGGAATCTGTCTTACGAATGAACAGTAGAGTTTAATCAACGTGACGATTTCCAGTGTTTGTTCAATTTGCTTACCTATGAAATAAAGATTCGTTGTCTTTGACTTTGATGACGACAATTCGTCATCAGAACTAGTTAATAATAACCATTGCATAATATACTTTGTATCAAACACTGTAACGTACAAACTAGATATGATACTATATGCTCCGGAAGAGCAGTAGTTATTTGGCTCGTTTCTAGTTCCTAAGTTAGACAATTGAGTCATAAAGGTATGTTTTACCACAGTGAGTTTTTTTCTTATATCGGTGTTAATTTTCCGTGCTTATAGTAATGATATAATAAACGTTAGTAGTCTACTTTGTTCATTCAACTGCCTTATTATACTGAATATGACGTGAACGTTTATGAAAATTAAAATGTAAATGGTTACATTGAAAAGGAAAATAGCTAGACGATACGCTTTCATTCAGTCTTAAATTTAAAAAAATATACATATTTGTAAGAAATCGTTTCAATTTCGCTGGGTTAAAGTTGTTGATTTCCTTATCAAGACGGATAATAATGGAAATAAAGTACTTTTAACTCCATCAGGAGTAGGATGGCTGTTCAGTATGGATCCGGGGCAAGCAAAGCGATTGTGTTTCATCCGATAACAAGTGACCTCGCCCGACCTCACTAATGTAATTCGAGTTGACTCGCGAAAGAGATCTAGTACATTATTTTGCGAATTTTCTTATTTTCAAAAAAGATACAAACTGGCACTTGGAATATTTATTCGAAAACAAAATGTTATTTTTGTTTTATCGCCTATGCACGTTTTTAAGTTTATATTTAAGAATCTTAGTAGTACAATTAGCTCCTTGGAAAAAAGTAAGTCCAGAAAAGTACTGCCACACGTATTCTGCCGCCGAAAAAAAATGTAAACATTACAGCGTCTCGATTTTGAAGGATAAGTAAGTGATATTACAGGCACATGAGAATTGTCAACTTACGAGTATGTCTCAGGGTGATGGACGCAATGGCAGTATCCTTCAGATCTTTGTAATTTAAAGCTCTGAGTGGCACAGCAACTGTTATGGACAGGCGTGTCGCTTACCACCAGGCGCACACTTGCTCGTCCTGTCACTTGGTATCATAAAAAAAACCAGTCTTACAATTGTAATTTACTTTTAATAACATTGTACAATGTCGTAAATGGTGGATTTTTCTGATATCAAAAAAAAAATTCTACACGTCGAAACATTTTACAATAAATAAGCTTACGAGCTTACAATTCTAAACATTGCTTTGAGTTGTATATCCGATTCCGAATGGCCTTACGTCGTATTTACGTCGGCCCACTGCCACCTTGCGATAAAAGGTTTAAAACCTCTAAGAACTAGAGTTCTCTGGACATTCTAAATCTTTCATAAGAGTCTACCAAACGCAGTCGACAAATTAGATGTTTGATTTTTTCAGTTAGTTTTCGTATTATTTCTGTGCAGTGGACTATTCTTATTATGTTAGTGGACTATTTTTAGTAGACATTTTATTTCTCCTCCACATCAATGTAACAGCTGATGACGGTTTCTTTTGAGAAATCACAATCTTTGATAGTTCTTTTAAAAAATGCTTCATTTTCTTAATACAAGGAAAACAGACCTTATACTATAATAAATACTAGCAATTTTAAATGGTTGGGCTTTTCTGATAAGGTTATACGTTAGAGAACTAAAGTGACCGATCAGTTCGCAAAATAAGTAAGCTTAAGTGGCAGTGGGCTGGACATGCCAGGAGGGTTTATTTAGTTCATAAATTCACTTACATTTACAGTTACATCGAACATGCAGAAGATATGAATACAATTCAATAAATAATTATTAGCAGATAAAGCATAGTTAACATTATTATTTGACAATGACTGTTTACTTAATTTGTATAATATATCACGTAGCTACGGATTTATTTAATGAATTCATTATGTTTAATTAATTATAAATTAGAATTATTTAGCAGCGGTAGAGCTGCTTGTAAAAGAGTTCGTCCATGGAAGTACTGCCACGTTACCTATTTCTGCCGCCAAGCAGTTATGTTAGCCTTACTGCGTTCCAGTTTAGAAGGGTAAGGGTGCTGGTGAAATTACAGGGCACATGGGACTTGTCAACTTATATCTAAGGGTGACGGGCGCAGTGGCATCGCCCCTCAGATCTTTGCGATTTGAACCTCTGAGTGGCACTGCAACTGTTATGGACAAGCGTGTAGCTTACTATCAGGCGAACGACTTGTTCGTCCCGACACTTGATATTATAAAAAAAAATTACTAAAAATTACTAACTTTTGCAAAGTCGTTAAATTAATGACCTGAGTCGTTAAATTGATGGCAAATGGAGCAGACTTATTCCTTACTGCAAGTTCAATCAAATCAAATCAGTTATTTGCTGCAAACACGGGGGTCAAGATAAAGTATTTTGTGGCGAAACATATTTGTACTTACTATATTAGTAAATATAAATATGTTACGCCACAAAATAAAACAGGCATGCAAAAAATTGGTCGTCACACGCTCACATTAAATTATATAATCAATAAGTATCACAGTAATAAATAATACGCATATTAGTAATGATAGTCACTTGTGACTTACTTAAATTAATTTAAACTAAATAATAAAATAGTTTAACGGGCAAGTCTTTGATCGTCGCCTTACTTTCTCAAATTCATATCTTAAGGCACAAAGTTACAGAAATGCAAAAAATGGATTGTATAATATACAAATTTTGCAGCCTGATTTCACATCACAATTCCTTCATATTCACACACTGGCTTTGACCTATTCTTAATGTAATGCAACCGATAAAGAATTTAAAATAAATTGAAAGTTTTGCCGTCTCCTGAATAATCACTCTTTTTAAGACACGAATTTGAAAAAGTAAGGCATCGTAATGTCATTTGGTACTCTATTGTAAATTCTGATATATATGCACAAACTGTTTTGATTATATTTTTCCGTTTTAGGTACTTAAAAAAAATAGTTTGTTAGGAATTCTGTAATGGTTACGCCTTTGTGCCTGTTATGTAACATTTTTAACCGACTTTGAAAAAAGGAGGAGGTTCTCAATTCAACAGTATGTGCTTTTTTGTATGTATGTTACGTGATAACTCCGGTATTTGTGAACCGATTTTCATAATTATTTTTTTGTTGGAAAGGGGGTACTTCCATAGTGGTCCCATTTCGTTTTGAAGAAAATCAACCACCTCTAATAAGGTGGCTGTTCACACATGAAGATTCATTTTTATAAATAGCGCCTAACTTTAATTTAAGAGCAATTATTTTAATGGTTAATTTTGCTATTTCTCCAATTCAAGGCGTTTTTCTCTTAATATACTTTGAGTAGTGAGAACCGATTTTTATTATCTCCAGTGTCAAGTCCCGTATAGTGGCGAACTAGGGGATATTTCAATACAACTTAGCAAATAGACGTAATTCCACGTGCTTATGATGTCGGTTTTTTCAGTACTCTGTACTGAGATTATGAGTTATTATTTAATAAAATAATTTTAATTTTAGTAATTTCATAAATATATAGTTTCGTTCCGTGGCTTAGTTGGTATAGCGTCTGACACGGTAAGCTAGAAGACGTCGGTTCGAATCCGGCCGAATCGAAGGAATTTTTTCGAAGTGTTCGATATTTGTATTAATAATTATAACAAACTAGTGGAATAATTTCACAAAACATAATTGAATATCAATTCAATAAAAATTTAAAATTCAAAAATATAGTGAAGTTATTCTGTTCAGGAATGATGCGTCAGGCGTTCAGGAAAGGATGCGTCACTCTGCGTTTAAGGAGACTTAATTACTAAAGACAACTTTTTAACTCATTATTCAAGTAGTTCTGTGTACAGATTCTATAATGAAATTAGATAATAGAACTATAACGAAATTTCTCAGTTCAGTAACAAGTCCCATAGACAATAGAATCTTGGTTCTGAACTAAAAAGAGAGCCTTTGTGATATGGTTTATGAAATTATAATTGACAATAGAATTCAGCCCACGTATTCTACGTATTTTCTTTTTCTGATTTAGACTAATTTTATACTATGTTTGTTTTATTTTTTACAAAATTGAATTACCTACCGGCTTTCCGAATAAGTTGGAAAATTAAATGAATGAATCCCTCGACACCTCCACGCGATCCTAATTGGCACAGGAAAAATATTTCTGAATAATTCTCAACTTAATTAATAGCATGTATGAAAACATTAAAAAAATCACTTTGTTATCCAATTTTATAATGTAGGGAGTCTAATTCTGTTGTGTTAAATAACAATTTTACATTAATAAACTTTTATAGTGTCTGAATTTCTGTCCTTCAATAGTCTGTTCATTGTCATATAATTAATACGGAGTAGAAAGGCGTATATAAAATTATCAAAGCAAGAAAAATCCAGAAAAATCTTTGACATTCTCATTTGGATGAGATAAAGTCAACTAGATGAAATCCGCTGACTATTCTTCAATATCTTTTAGAATGCAGCTGAAAATGTCATGGGTCCCTCGAATGGGCTTCAGAAATTCGCTATCAAAGTCGTTTTGGGAGCGTCTCCTTTTCTTGGTTTTCAAATTTTAAGAAGTTAAAGTGGAACTAAATCATGGAAACAAAATATTGAAGCAGAATGTGATATAACTGCAATATTGATTGTAATGAATATTACGTTTTATTACCATGATATACACTATATTTTTGTGAAATTAATAATAATAATATGTCTTATTTATTCATAAGCACATTTACAATAAAAAGGTTAGCAGTTCACCGTTTTGGCAATGTGGAAAATAGTCTAATGAAAAGGATGGAGCCTCAGCACTACATGCTGCTTTTCAGGTTCTACCTTCATACGTGAACATCCGCTGCAGACAATTATCAAACTTCACAAGAATTAAGTATGCATTTAAAATTTGTAGGACATGCTTAAAATTAATTTATTATTTCGATGAGTATACGAGTATATATTTATTATATTACAAGTAAAAGAACATTAAACACCGGATACAAACGGCACTGGAACAGGTTTCAACTTCTTAGATACCTACTTTTAAACTTAGTTAGGGGACAAATACACTAAGAGGAAATTTAAAACAAAACAAAGAAACGATTTGCGACGTTTTTAATTATTGCATTAGTTTGTTGTAATTATTTATACAAGTTCGAAATATTCCTCTGACGGGATTCGAACCTGTGTCTATGCCAACCAGGGCGCCCGCTCTACCAACTGAGCTATCGAACTAAGCAGACTTTTCTATGTTGAGCTAAGCAATTAAGTTTATCACAGGCGTGTGTTCGACTTGCTGTTGACCAGTTATTCTACAGCCGTCCGATTTACAGCTGGCAAATTAATAATAATAATAATAATAATAATGGACACATTCATAGTCCCGCACTAAGGAAATCTTGTACCACGGGTGCCATGGACATACACACACATAGACAATCATAAATAACACTCAAACTCGCGAGATAAATAAATGTAGACCGTAGAAATATATATCCCGACGCCGGGACCTTTGATTGGCAGACCACCATGGTAATCGTTCGACCACGGAGATAGTTATTGCCGCGATACAATAAAAAATATATAATATTATCTGTAAAATATCTGTATTGTCAATCAATGTCTACTTTGGTAGTACAATGGTCCTGCATTGGGTTCCAGGTTATTCTGACATCGAGGGTAATGAAGCAGCGAATGAACTGGCAAAGGCCAATGCTAGGGGGCCACCATTGGTCCTGAGCCCTTTATAGGGATAGCTCACACAGACTGCCAAAGCTCACTTTGCTGAACGAGAGCGCACACGACTCTCGTGACGACTGGCTGTAAACTAAGGGTCTTGAGCATTCAAAAGCCCTGATAGCTGCTTACAGTGCCAAACACTGTAGAGAAGCTCTGTCACTGGACAGGATTGGTATCAGAATGCTGACCAGAGCTTTAACAGGGCATTATGGCTTGAACTAGCACATGTCAAATATTGGGCAGAGAGTAAACAGAGAATGTAGATTCTACCACAAGGCGGATGAAACTTCTGTACATCTCCTCACCCAGCACTGCTCTCTAAGTTCCGTACTGGGTAGGCACAGGCCACACTCAGAAGACTAAAAAACTGTCGGAGCCAGGAAAGTCTTTCAGTTATGTAATGTTATTGGCCTTGGCTCCGAACTGTAATTGGTCGTGGTTACAATAGATCAGTTAATGGTCGCAGTGATGAGGGACCGCATGGACCCCAATTGAAGCCACCCTAATAATAATAATAGATAGTACAATTGTAATGGTAACTTATAGTAAAATATATTTTTTTTATTTAAATAATTTTTTATACTACTATTACTACTAAAACTGACAACCACGTGGTTTATACTGTAAGCGCTGGATCAGGAGGTCTCGGGTTTGATTCTCGGTAGGAACAATATGGGAAATGAACTTTTCAAAATTGGTTTCGGTCTGGGTGTTCCGGGTAGAACCCCGGGGTGAATTACGTTGCTCTGGTGTTTACAGTACAGATAATTTCTTTGTCTGAGACCGGTTTATACATTTGTCATTTTATGTAAAAAAGTAACAAAGGAAAAATTTACATGGAATATAAAACAGCGTGTCAGAAAAAAAGGATTTTGAGACGGATTAGCAATCAATTAGAGTATGTATTTGCGGACCGTACGGACTACGCATAGGAAGCATCCTATGCATGTATACATAGCTGTGTATGAAATTGAATTGCTTTTGCATTGTATGCCCAGGTAATACCGTTTGCCGTGGAATCCAAACGGATTTAGCCGACAATTGCCTTTTATTTATTGGCCATTGCGAGCCTGTTTGATGTAATATGCAATCTGGTAATTTGATTGGATTTTGCCATTTGATTTAACACGTTACATATATATAGCAAAACGAATACGATCTAACTATATATACAAAAATATTAAATGACAAGGTTATGAAAAGCGGTTTTTCTTTATTCACGCAATCACCAAATTAAAATTGTAGTACAGTCGGCAGCGCTAAGGAAGTAAACCACAGATTGTTAGTTGAAATAAGGTTTATTCATGATCTTGACGACATATTCCTTTTCTTTTTATGAAGGACATTTTGCTGTTGATTTCAGTTGGCCTTCTTCATCAGTTGGCAAAATGAACAAAATGACTAGCTGAAGACTCTTAAGGTGGTGTTAAAATTTAAGTAGCTGGCTTGAGGACGCCCAAGAGGACGTCCTCAAGCCAGCTGCCTACCTCGGCTCATGACGCTACTGGAGACTTTCGCCAGGAGTGCTGTTGGAGTGAGTCTGCGAGAGCACACGCTGAACTGAGGGGCTTCTGACTTCCTTACTGGCGAGGTAATACCAATCACATTTTATAAGAATGTTAATATTAGGGGTTAAAGTATGAAATTGCCGTTTTATTGCAATAGGT
>NW_020654748.1:8039398-8088702 GCF_003589595.1 Hyposmocoma kahamanoa
GATTTTCAGTACAAATCGGCAATTTCATACTTTAACCCCTATTATTTCATAACCGCTCACGCGATACATGTAGCCGTAGACGCATACCACACCTAGAGGTGCCGGTGATGACTTTATACTGATTTATCGGATATCGAAGTTATAACAGGTAAAAGAACTAATATTAATTGCTATTTCGGTAACTACTCTAGCAAACCATAAAGTTTTTAATGCCTTTTTATACAATAATTTTATATATTGTTAATTCAGATAATTTTTATAAGGCCTTTACCTGATTTGTAATGTGCGCCCCTCCTTTAGTGGGTTAGGTTAGGTATTGTGAAAAGGCAGAACCGAATTTGTTTGCGTTTCCGAACGTGTTTCAGGTCAAATTTATTTCAGTTTAATAATATATTTAATTATGTACGCTGAGGTTTGTAAGTTAATTGTTATTTAAAATTCGTCTTAAAGTTAATGATTGTTATCAAAAGTGAAATTATGTAATGCAAATTTGTAAAACGTTTGTGATATTAAGTGTATAGTTATGAAAAAAGCTTCTATTAAATGAGGACACACCCCTGCATATTCAGAGAGAATATTCCAAAAACGTGATAGGAATTTAAAGCTCGTTCTGTTTTCGGAAACGTGTAAAATCTGAATGGCAACCTCAAAAGAATGGCCGGTGAGCCAATTGCGACAATCCTAACACGAATACATAGCCATACAGCTCTTGGGATCAGCCTGCAGCCGCTAAAAGCCGTTGTTAGACAAATTGGCAGTTCCGTATACGTGCCTAGACCCATTCACACCATCTTCCTTGGTCGTGTGCCAATGATTTGGTATGCTGCAGGTATTTCGCTGTAAAACCTAATGGGATGTCGACTAGGAACTATAAGATGCAGACGACAAGAAAAAGCTAGAAAAAAATTCGTTTGTTGTCTCTTGTTTTGATAAATAAATACAGATTGTTTGACATCGTCGCTTAATGTTATTTTATAATTGTTCGGCTTCCCCATGAAACCATCCCATCCCATCCCACCCATTAAACCCAACCCAGAAAATTAAAAAAAAAAATCCTTTTAATGTAAAAAGTAAGAGCAATAATAGGTAGGACACCAATCAACGAACATATTGCTGTCACAAAAATGATCACAAGTTATATATTACATATTTTATGTCCCTTACTAGCTTTGAATATTTGTATACATATATAAAGTTACTGTAGCAACGAGAATCAAAACACAGTACGAGCATTTGCTAGGTATTTGGTTTAGTAATAGTGTTAGAAAATTTGGAATAAAATTTGGTTTTGTTTGACTAATTAAATTAATGAAATGACGAAATACGATTTTTAGTATAAGTAAATACTGAAAATCGAAATTATCCACTAATTACCAATTCAATGACGTAGTAAGATGCCTTAACTACTTTTAAACCCAGCAAGTCTCAAATACTTGCTGTGTTTTGAATTGGTTAAAGTGATTTATAAGATTTTTGACTGGTCACGAAACAGACTAGGTTTGCCTTAATAGGTTTTAAAGTTTTAAAATCTCTGGTAAATTGATTGTAATAATTTTTTGAATAATTTCGAATCGGCTGTCACCGCAACTTGGTGAGTACTTACTATGGGAGTAGTATTACCTTAAAAAATTATTTTCAAAAAAATTGTCCCTTAATAGGTTTTGCTCTGGAGCAGCCGTATTTTTTTTTAATATAAATAACGCACACACTCAACATAGCCCCGCACTAGGGAAACCCTGTGTCGCAGGTGCCATGGACACACATATAGACAACCATAAATTACACCCAAACTCACGAGAGAAATAATTGTAGGCCATACAAATATTTCTCCCGGCCCGGGAATCGAACCTGGGACCTCTGCGTGGCAGTCCGGCATGGTAACCGTTCGGCCACAGAGGCAGTTATATTTGTATTACGTACCGTTGAAGAAGCATTTAAAAGTTTATAGCCAGTACTATCAGTTGAAATAAAGTAACAGATTTTATTGTGTACATAATATAAATGCATATTAATCTATGTATATTAACCCACGGACTAACCAAGATTAATTTTAGGTTCTTCATTTCAGCGCCGTTGTAGCGGACTGTATGAATATGGATCGGATGCTAACGATGAGAGAGCGAGAGCAGGTAGACAAAATGTACCTCTATATTTTATATCACAATGTTAATTATTTACAATAGTAGGAAGATAACAGTGTAACAAAAATGTGTAAAAAAGCGCCGAAAATAAGTGTAATACTTCAAAATTAAGAATTTGATTAAATTCAGAAATTCAAATAGGTACAGAAATATTAAAGGTTTGCTCCCGTCATTTTTAACTTTTATTATTATGGAAATCAATAATTTTATTACAACTGATGATAAGTAAACAGAAAATACCGAAAGCTGAAAATCGTAATCGTTAAACATTTCCAAACATGGATACGGGCTGATCTGTACGTAATATCACGGGGGCACGGTGCATCTGTACAAATATTCGCCTCATGTGTACCAGCAATTGAATAGATTTACGGTTCGGTTTGATCTAAATAGACACGACGTGTGCAGCTTAGGGCGTAGATTTTGTAAAGGAATAGTTTGTGGCAATGACGCTCCTTGATGTTATCCACAGAACAATAATTAAAGTAGAAGTGGTCAGCTAGCATCTGACGAGTACCAACTATAGGTCTCGAAATACCTATAGACCCACTTGAGATCAGTCCGCCATTTTCGCTTTGTACAGTATGGGTGCGACATTCTTGCGCGCAAATTTTCTAAAATCGTAAAAAAATGCCGTATTGTGCTGTTTTGGAGTACAAAAATATTGCCCGTAGTAGTATTTCGAATCGTCGGTGAGTCCTATTTTAATAAATTTTCAATTTTCTGTTTATCTATTCGTTCAGATGCTAATCGTTCGTCGAGGTCCACTGGAAGCACGATGGCAGCACGATGAATAAAATTTCAATATAAAATCAAAACGTCGTAACTTGCAATAAAGGTATTGAACTTTCAACGATATAGCGACTGGATTGAGTTTAAAATATATATTAACAATCCAGAATTTGTTACATCTTTTTAAATTAGAAACTATGACCAATCATTACCAAGATGTCATAGTGTTTATCATTTGTTTGTGTGCGTTTTGGCGACATCGGTTCCGACAGTAATCGAGGTTTATATGCACTTCCATTGTTTTTTTCTTCCGTGATGGTATCATTACTATTGTTATCAGTTGCATTTCAGGCGCGCCAAATACCGGTTTAAACGAGTAAAGTAGTAAATATAGGTACCATGTTTGGTGAGATCGAAAAGTTGCATTAATTACCACTCAAGCCAAAGAATGTGATACTTTATATACCATAATTGCTATACCTGTTACCAATTCGCAGATGACACATGTCTTGTCACCGCCGACAAAGACCCTCATATAGTGCGCGATCAGCTTCAGTCGGATTTCAACGTCCTCTTAAAATGGTGCCACGATGCGGGTTTGGTTTTGAACACCGCTAAGACTAAACTACTAATAATAAAATCGCCTTACATTAAATCCACAGAGATAAAAAGCATCGTGGCACACAATCATAATTGTCTTCATTACCCAAAAACTGGTAGCTGCGAGTGCCCTTGTATAGATGTTGTAAATGGCCAGACTTATCTCGGTTTACAAATAAGTCATAACTTTAATTGGAGTAGCCATATAGAATATATTTGTAATAAACTGAGGCAATTTTTGGCTAATATGGTAATATTAAAGAAAAGAATCCCCTTTAAAGTCAAACTAATGCTTTACAACTCGTTAGCAGAATCGTATATTCAGTATGGTTTATGTAGCTACAGTCGTACCTTTAACTCATACTTAAATAAAATATATAACCTACAAGTTAATATTCTAAGACACATTGTATCAAGTAAAATCCGACTTCAAATGAAGGATAATGATATTGGTCTTTTTAAACATTGTAGAATCTTACCTGTTTATACCCAATTCAAGTATATGGTTTTAAAATCTAGGTTTTTAACAACGATCTTAAACAAGTAATAAATCACCCCGTGTGTACGCGAGCGATGGCTGAGGACCGGTTGCTAACGAGTCGCGCGAATAATGTGTACGGCGAAAGTTCTTTCGCCGTACATGATGTAGGTAGATGTTCATCTACCTACCTTCTTCCCCGACTTATTAATAAGTTACCACTAGAACTACAAAATACCTTAACAACCATTAATATAAAACATAAACTTAAAGAATACTTTGTACAAAACTTAAAAAAATGTGATGAACATTTAATATAATAGGATGAATGTATTTACCCAATCTTATTAATTTTAGTAACATATATATTATAGATTATTTATACAAATTACTTAAATATTTACACTTAAACATAAGCTTCTGCTAGCATGTTCAAATTTGTATTGTGTAGATACAGGTCGCATTATGACAAACCTTAGTGGTTTAAAATGCGATTAGAAACATATTTGTGTATTTTGTCCTTTATACAATAAATAAAAAAATAAAAAAACATTTAACACGAGCAATACGCGACACTGAATCGTATTGTAGCAAATTTAATCCTACATGGAAAAAAGTTACTGCAAAATGATTGAAACTGATCAAAGACAGAAGATCCAACAAGAAGATGCGCATGTCGTAGTAAGGTGTCACAATGCCTATTAATTAATTCGTGAAAAGGCGACCATCGGGATACCAGGAAGGCGGAAAATAGTTACTATACGTATTAAAAATGAAAAAATATTTTTTTTTTAAAAGCAAGCACTCTTATTACAATTAAACGGGTGTGTAATATATCATATAAATATTTTAAACCTAAAGCTTATTTAACATTTTTATTTATATTGTTAATATAATTTTATTATAAACAAACTATTTCCACACAGAAATTTATTTAATATAACGAACGTTTAATATAAACTTGCTTACATTTATAATTTCATTTTTGATAACAATCATTAACCCAAACACTAATTTTAAATAACAACTATAACTTATAAACCTCAGTATACATAACTAAATAGATTATTGATGCAATAAATTTGACTAAAAATATGTTCGGAAACGCAAACAAATTCGGTTCTGGCTTTCATATACTATCCTTTTTTTAACGTAGTTTTTTTAAATTTTTTTCTTTCCTTACATAAATAAAGAAACAATAAAAGATTAAACGGAGGAAGATGAATGATATGATGAATGATAGAAAAAGAAAAAAAAAAATATTTATTTTAAAAGTAATTTTTGACGCGTTAGGACAATTACTACAAAAAAATATTATTATTCTTCCAGTCACATTAATAGTAGTCTTCTAAACTCCTGATTATGTGTTTGAATATGTGTCTTTTACTGTATTTTCATCATCGCTCTTCTCATTAGCACTCATTTTCGCGACCAAAGTACAAAAAAGACGAAAAAACAAAAGAATACCAAAACACTTTAGTTTAAATGTTACCATCGCTTTCTTTGTTTTGTATGTAAGCGGTACAGGTAGGTATTTTGAATTCTCGCAACTATGAACACTGGGCAGTTGGCTGTATGAGTTTTTCTTTTGCCTGTTTACATAGTTTATTAAATTGATATATTTAAAAGTTTAGAGAAGTGGACAGTAATGGATTATCATATTTACTTTGCAGGCTTTGGCCGGAAAGAAGTCGCACGGTCCTTATATGACAAACTTTACATGTTCATTTTTTGAAAGTAATGCAAACATTTCCGAACATGTTTGCGAAAAAATAGTTTATATGATTTTTATTTAAATGAGGCGCACTCAAAGTTAAAGTACTCCGATTATATCATTCATAATATATGTATGTATATAACCGGTGCAGTTTTGTTACCTATTCTTACGCTAGAGTAGGCCGTTGCATTTATAGCATTAAATAGACATCAATTCACTGCACCATATCGGATATATCTTGTGCAGTAACATGACTAAAACGAACTTGGTTTAGCACAAAAGAAAATCAGCAATGTAGATACTAGATAAAAAGATCTGAAATTCTTGCAGCTTGTATTTACTACGTTTGCTAACAAAAGACAACGCCAATAAAAACTAAAGTCTACATGAGTATTACGGGCTCGCGACTGTACTGGCCGCATGTACAGTCGGTCGTAAAAGTGCGACTGGACATATCCTGTTATAAAGAACGCTTTCAATTGCAAATGGGTCGCGGGGCCAGAGAGACACCGAATTTATGACCCCCGGATGGAAAACGAGCGCGTTATTTGGACTCCAATGGGGGAAAAAATAGGGATAAAGGAATTGAGCCATTCATTTTTCATAGTTTTATTTATGTAAGTCAATTCGTTCCGTGTTACGATACTATAAAATTTTAAGGACCGTTTTTTGAGCGTCATTCTACGCATTTGTAAAATGGTTTGTATTAATTTTTCATATGGCGCTCGTAAAATTGAACTCTATTGGCGTTTATGTTGCAAAGGTTGGTTGGTTTTTATGGCATTCGAATACCATATAGTTTTGTTTTATAGCATTACAAATGGTTTCAAAAGTACCAATACCGTGAAATGAGCGACAGCAAAGTAATATTAAGACGGCGAATTTTTACGTTCAGTATCGGCAAATAAACCTAATAGAAACAAAGGACCGCGTCTTCGATTCGGTATGCAAAGGACGCAGTAAAGTTAGTATCAATTTATTTTATTTAATCTGATGACATCGGATGGGATCCGATAAAATATTCAGCCCTCGATCGGAACACTAATTGGACGTCTAACGAGATGTGCACTTCGGATGGTGGCTTTACAGATGTAATGAAAATTAATACCCATTAGCTTTTTCTACGACTTTCTTCTGTTTCAACAGTCGACATTATCAGCATTAATTTGTTTCTTTGAAATAACGACTTTATTACTATGAATATATTAATCTGAAAGAATTTTCAAGATGATTGAAACTTTATGATAGGTCACGCGAATTTTAGCAGCAATACTTGGTAGTATTGCTGCGCATTTGTGAACGAACACTAGCGATTTATAGGCAGTTGCATCAATGTAAACGCGCCATTGCATCGATGCAACCGCGTGACTACATCGATGCAAATGCGCGGCTGCATCGATGCCATCGCTTACGTTGAATCATTAAAAACGTGCATCGCGTTTGTATCGCTGCTTAAGTCAGGCGTGTGTGTAAAGGTAGACCATCAGCGACTGCATCGCGACTGCATCGTCGTAGACACGCTGCTATAAGTCGCCGTGTGTAACCGCTCTAAGATTTTGCTTAAATAGACTTAGCGTATGGCAAGCTAAAAATTATGTATTTATTCTATAATGAATTTCAACATACAAAACATTATAAGAATAACGTTATTTGTTTTTTAAGAGTATCGCTTCAGTAGATATCCCCTTCAAGTTTAAGTAAGTTAAGTTCTGCAGCAGTGGAGGTGGAAGCCATATTTACTTAAATAAAGGAATAATTATGAGGCACATAGGAGAAATGGGCAGCAAAATAAGGAAAAAGATGCCTGTCTATGTCAGAAACTGCAGGTATAAATATAAAATGGTCGCAGTCGAGTCTTACGTACAAAGTATTCTAACTTCAAAAGGAAGTTCGGTTTCGTGAGTCATTTATAATCCCGACCAAAATATAAATCACAGTTGTAGGTTACGGTAACCAGTATATTTGTAATGGCGATAATGATGAAGAAGAAGAAGAAGAAGAAGATGATGATGTTGATGGTGACCTTGAGTCATGACTTTATCATGAAAATCGAAATCGAATTGAATTGAGGCATGCCTCATATATGGTTTATTACCAAGGTTGCTCAAATATTGATAGTCAATAATTACTAAAACAATATCGGTACCACTTGCCAAGAAACTAGTCCGAATATTGGATAGAAAAAATTAAACGGCATTAGATTTTCGTAAACGGCGTCATTAATCTCGGCGTAATGGCGGCGCGACGTATCTCTAATGGACAGCTACAAAAATACGCCCAAGTAATTAATGGACTCGGCTCTTGAAAAACGAAAACATCGCCGATCTACGATTAATTAATAGTTGGGCTTGTTTTGCTGGTGACAAAATTGAGACGAAAATAGATAGGTATTTTAATTAAATATTTATTGAATGTCAGAATGTTTCACAACCATGATATTCAATTATTTTTTGTGAAATTACTTCACTAGTTTGTTATAATTATTAAAACAAAGATCGAATACTTAGAAAAAAATCTTTCAATCCAGCCGGATTCAATCCGAAGTCTCCTAGCAAACCGTGTCAGACGTTATGCCAACGAAGCCACGGAACGAACCAGCGTACTTCGCGAATTTTTCTATGTGCTTGTTGTCGGATCTTTGTATTTGGTTTTTAAAAACTATTTAGCCTTAGCGCCATCTATGAGAAGTCTATGAAAGTATTTCGTCACCCAGCTAGGTACCTTTACAGCTGCCAGCCCTGGCTAGGGATGTCGCTATTGTAACTGTAATTATTTTTTTTATTAAATATCAGAACGTATAACCACCATGATATTAAATTATTTTTTGTGAAATTACTCCACTACCTTGTTATAATTATGAATACAAATATCAAAACAACAAACAAAGAAAAGAAGATTTGCCGATTGATCTTAAAATCATAATCTTGAACAATAGATCGTCCATATAATACTTATTTGCTACGAAAGGCTGCAAAGTTGTTGTTTTATGCTAGTGCTTGTATTGAAACCTGAGCAAGCGAAGGACTTTAAGATTGAATCCTAATCATAGCAAGGGTTTCAAGACACGAGACGCAAAACAACTTTCCTGCCGAGCGAAACACACAACTTTTCACCTCACTTTTGCGAGGAAAATGGTAGATGAACGAGAGACAGTTGAACTATAACAAATCAGTTTTAACAAACAAAATTAATTATCGTTGTCAATTTAATGTCAACAATTATATAAGAATAAAATATACCAATGGATTTATATTACATTAATAATGTACGACAAATCGCGTAGTTATTGTTTTCTTTCATCGCAAAAAAGTTAGATGCACCACAGTCCATCGTGAAATTTGAATTTCATTTTCTTTTCAATTTCGTTCGAATTTCCAATGGGAAAGAAAGCCTTTCCGACCTTGTGAGGCAAAAAACCTACTACTAAATATTTTTTGGTCTAAGAGTTGTGAACTCTGTAAAATTAGGTAAAAATGTTTTGTGAGTTCTAAGAAGTGAAAATTTGTTATTATTATTGATACAAAGTTAGAACAAACGCAAAGAAAAATTACTTCGATCGGACTAGACTCGAACCAGCGTCTTTAGCCACATTGCGGCAACGGACACTGGCTTGAATCCAGTCGGTTCGAATACAAAGATCTGCTTTGATCAAGCACATAGAGTAATCATAACCTGTTGACTCGACCTGTAGCTTTGTTGGTAAGAGCCGTGGCCAAGGTGAGGCAACAGACGCTGGTTTCAGTCCAGTCAGATCGAAGGAATTTTTGTCTTTGTGATGTTTGATCTTTGTATCAATAATAGTCAATTATTTACACTAAACATAAAAACTTCATGATATTCAATAAAAATAAAGTGACAATTTTACATGAAGATGGAAGATTTCTCATGATTTCGAAAAGTTTGTAAAATTGTACAAATATACAGCGTATGTGTGTAAAATATGTGAAGTAATTATTTATTAATAAACATCGTAATTGGAGTGCAATTCATCAAGCGACACCTGTTTCCAATGAAGCAGACAGACATGCATCTCTAGATTAATTGTCCAGTATCATGCTGATAATTAACTCACTTGTACATTAAGGTAATTAACAACAATATCATTTAAGTAATAATTATAAATACATTTGAATGAAAATCGAAACACTTAGCACTTCTGAAATTGTATTTGGGGCACTAGTTAAGTTAAAAGAAAGAATTGTATATTTTTTTCATGTAATTTATTGTCGCACCATTTTTTAATCCCTAACCTACCTGCTCAGTTCGATTTTCGTATTTAAAACTGACTGTAATTGTGTTTTTTTTTTGTAATTTGTCAGTTGTGTGCACTGAGTGTTTGAAGAATTAGTCTGACTTTCGTATATTGCAAAACTGCAAAATGGTATGTAATGCTGAAGTATTCTATTTGAACTGCCTCCGTGGCTGAACGGTTACCATGCCGGACTGCCACGCAGAGGTCTCAGGTTCGATTCCCGGGTCGGGAGAAATATTTGTATGGCCTACATTTATTTCTCTCGTGAGTTTGTGTGTAATTTGTGGTTGTCTATCTGTGTGTCCACGGCACCCGTGATACAGGGTTTCCCTAGTGCGGGGCTATGTTGAGTGTGTGCGTTATTATTATTATTATTATTCACTGGCACCTACCTAAATAAATGACAATAATAATAATATACAAAGAGGAGAGGGATGACACAGAGGCTCAAACTAGGTGCGACCTGATGGTGTGTTCTCCAAAAGCCACTTACATCAAGAATTCTAATTTCTAATCGAAGGTGATGCAGACCGAAAGAGTTCGTCCAGGGAAGTACTGTCACCTTACCCATTTCTGCCGCCAAGCAGTAATGTTAGCATTACTACGTTCCGGTTTTGAAGGGTAAGGGTGCTAGTGAAATCACAGGCACATAGGACTTGTCAACTTACATCTCAGGGTGACGGGCGCAGTGGCAGTGAATCTTAAAATGTTTTCGGTGTAAATTATTGACGATAAGTTTGAGTGGAAACTTCATATTCAAACAGTACTGAATAATCTATATCGTTATGTTTATGTTTTAAGAATGTTGCGAGACACATCCGCCGTGTCAAAGACTCTAGAGGCCTTTTATGGTTACGTAGCATTCAACAGAAGTAAATAAATTATTTACAGTACAAAAAAAATGCGTACGGGCAATGTGTGATTTAGGATCCCGAAAATCTTGTAGCCCATTATTTAAATCTCTTAACATCTTACCGCTGTCTTTTATATACATCTTTGAAATATCCAATATTGTAAAAAAAAAATAATATACTTTTTAAAATGACACGTGACATTAACAATATAAACGTAAGGGACCCAAACAGATTAGTTTGTAATAGTTATATCAAACTAAGTTATTACCAGAAGGAGTGCGGGGCCATGTGTGTGAGGATGTATAATGCATTGCCTTCTGGTATAAAAATGATAAATCTTATTCTTTTGTTTAAACGTCAGCTGATGTCATGGCTAAAAGATAAAAATTTCCATTCAATTAATGACTTCTTTACATACAATTCTCAATAAATTTGACCACTTAACTTGTCAAGGATTGTATTCATATTGTTTATATTTTTTGACATTTTCATGACATGGCAATAACTTACTATTTTATTATGTTATCTTGGTCCTAATGGGACTTGCTTTAGATTTTTAGCTGCCAAAATATTGACATTCATAGATTGGCATGCCGACAGATATGAAAAAATATGAGCACTGTTTTATTATGTATACTTGTACCACCTATTGTAAATCATTTTAAGCAAATAAATATCATTCATTCAATCATTCAGATCTTTGCGATTTAAAGCTCTGAGTGGCACTGCAACTGTTACGGACAGGCATGTAGCGTCAGGCGCACAACTTGTTCGTCCCGTCATTTCATATTATAAACAAAAAAAAAAAGCAGTGAATACGGTTTGTCTTGATGCGAGACAACTGCAATGTAATTCGTAGACAGCAATTAATTAAATGTATTCGTAGAATTCCCGCAGGCTCATGCGTAGTCGTAGCAGAGTTAGCGTTACTGAACGTAGCTCCCACTACTCGCGATGCGGTATAGACTCTTACCTATACTATACGCCGTTACAATCGACTTGGCAGAGTGGTGCGGGGGTTCCACACTCGGTACTCACAGGGCGCAAGGCGATGATGGTTCGAAACTCTGGCCAACCTCAACCTTGTTTAACCACGTCTTATTGTAATGATAGCTGGCAACACTGTTTCTGCCTCCTCAGTGGGTGGAGTATTTTTGTAAAAACACATCCCGAGCATGCAGCAATTAAGAATGCAACACCAAGAAAATCATGAATCTTTAAAATTGAATATCACACCACAAACCAACACAGATCAACACACGTTCACTCCGTACAATAATTGGACGAGGAGGCCTATAACCTCCTAAGGCATCGTGTACATTAAAATGTAAAAAATATGTGAAGTAAATCAGATCCAGATAATATATACAATAAAAATTTGAATCACTGTCATCTAAATTTATTGTTTTATCTTGATTTACAAAACAAAGTTCTTCTTGAAAAACCCTATACGTAACACTGGGCGTTGACGTGATCATATCAATATTTATTATCTATTATACGTTTGTAAGGAAAATATCGCGTTAAAATTTAGCACAAATACGTTATAATGCATATAATTATGTTCATTTTCCCTTAAGAATATATTCTTCGTGTAGCATCTTTTCAAACAACAACTGTTTCGGAATAAAGGATAAAAGCTAATTACGCTAAAATTAAATTTCATTAAAACAAAGGAGCAAACCGCATTCCGCTTCGAAATTAGTGTTTGACTTATTTCATCACATTGTGAGGCAGCCTTTGTTCAAAATACGCTTGCCGTCATATCTTATTAAACTTTTAATTAATGCCTACTATAAATAAAATTTTCTCGCAATTGTTGTGAGCATGAATGTAGCGGAAATATTACTGGTTTTTTGGCAACAAATTCAGGCCTCTTTTTAAGCCGTGAAACGTAAACGCTTTTTGCTATATCATGAGCAGTGGATGATTTATTTCCTTGTGATAAATAAAATATACTGATGTTTTGTACTTGTGTAATTCGAGATTAAAATATTATTTTGGTTTTCTGTTGTTCACATTTTGACTGCTATACTCGAATATTCGACGTGGCCCAACTTTTCTAGTAAAAAGATTCTCTTTGTGTAGCGGAAAATATTATAAACAAAGCAAACGGGTAAAAAAAGTAAAGGACGACCTTGTCAGCAGAAAATCTCGATTTATTATTTGTTAAACAAATAATATACAAAGGCTAACAACGTTGTTTAGAAATCGCGTATTCAAAAGGCTGTTTTTCATTTTAGGAGCAAGATTTTAAGTACATGCGGTTTAATTACTTCATTATAACGCTGATAATCTTTTGGTGAATTATGTATTAAATAGATTAAGGCGATGACATGTCAAATTGACGAAATACTATTAATTGCTAACCTCAGCATTTCTCTGTTGGCTCTTGACACATAGTTGGGCTTTACGAAAGCTTCGGGCTATGGCAGATTTGGTCGTAAAGCTATAATAACTGCCACCGTGGTCGAATGGTTACCATGCCGGACTGCCACGTAGAGGTCCCAGGTTCGATTCCCGGGCCGGGAGAAATATTTGTATGGCCTACATTTATTTCTCTCGTGAGTTTGGGTTTAATTTGTGGTTGTCTATGTGTGTGTCTATGGCACCCGCAACACAGGGTTTCCCTTGTGCGGGGCTATGTTGAGTGTGTGTGCGTTATATTTATTTATATTTGTTTATAAACTCCATAGTTTTTTATCGCTAAGTTAGATTGATATATTTGTGTTATAAACAACTAGCTGTACCCTATCACCAAACTATCTGCAAAAGACTTACCTTTTGGATGTAGACACATTAGTTCACAACTGGCTCACCTGATATTTTAAAATGGAACTATACTTCAGAAACTTTTGCGGACGTGGGCAAGATATCTCACGAAAGTTTTATCGCAGTTGGATGTATACGGGGCAAACAAACAGTCATTTTCATAAATGAAGAGAATTAAAAAACTGACCTCGAAAGTTTATGGATTTACATCTATTTGCCAAATTTTATTGAAATCGGTTAACAGAAGGTCGGTTGAAATCCAATAAACCGTACTCATCCTCTAATTTGTCACCCTTAGAGGTGAAATATTTTCTTGAAATTTGAATGCGACAGCTACTGAGGTGGAAAGGAAGTTCTTACCAACATAAAAGAATCATCTAAACCGGTTCACAAAATGTCGGCGTAATATATTCATAAAAAAACAACATAAAATCCAGTGGAATTGAGAACTTCCTCCTTTTCATGAAGTCAGTTAAAAAAAAATACATTTCCACATGAAAACATTGTCATCATAAACCGTACCACAAAAAACATACAAATTCAGTATTGAATAACATTGCATAATGCTGTTAGATGAACTGAACACTATTGGTTTTACAAAACTTTATTTTTCTTTCACTTTTTCTGTGCCATTCTCATTGCGGTTTTGTTTTGTTTCCAATGTTACAGTGTATGGAATCTACGCTTTTGAAATACAACCTTTTACCTGTAACATGCTGGCGTACTACGTCAGAGTACGTTGTTACCACTTTTGTTTTGTTATAAAAATACCTCAGCCTGCGTTAACATTACTTATTGGCACACCTTAGAGCGGTTACACACGGCGATTTTAGCAGCGCGTCTGCAGCGATTCAGTGGCGATTTATGCAGTGACACAATTGCGATGCAAACGTGATGCAGTTGCAGCAGCAGTGATACGATCGCAAAAGCGCGACTGCATTGATGCAAACTCTAATCTCTAATGTCATAATATTATAACCGCCTACGTAGCCGAACGGTTACTACGGACTGCCACGCAGAGGTCCCAGGTTTGGTTCCCGGGCTGAGAGAAATATTTGTAAAGCCCACATTTATTTCTCTCATGAGTTTGGGTGTAATTTGTGGTTGTCTATGTGTGTGTCCATGGGACCTGCGACACAGGGTTTCTCTAGTGCGGGGCTATGTTGAGTGTGTACGTTATTATTTATTTACTTATTTACTTTAGATTTCAGTTCTATTACTTACCTTTAGACACATCGACGAAAAAAGCGGACGTACACCACTTTATTGATTGATGTATGCATTTGGCTATAGATATTCGTTACAGCCATGTCCTGAAATTCCTCCTACAATGGTACGTCACCACACAGACCTGAAGTGATTCGTATCTCTCGTGCTTGCCTTACACTGCTTGCTTAGTACTGCGTTAGGCATTTATTTTTCATACCAACTAAGCAATGCAAAGGTTATTTATAATTTGTCTTTAAAGCTTTACTTGAGTGCTTGTAGTTGATGCAAAGTAGGTTATGGGATGTAAACCTGTGTGGCAAAACTAGGATTACGGGGATAAATCGATTACTCACGGTCCAATGCTGCAACTTCGTTGAAATTTTGCAACGATACAGATAATATTAAATTTTTCTACCTGAGACTTAAAAGGGAAACTTACTTCTATTTATCAATGTGCTATGAAAAAAATGTGAAACACCTACCTTTGAAAAATCAAATACAAAGACACGACAACAAGCACATAGAAAAATTCGTGAGGTCCGCTGGTTCGTTCCGTGGGTTAGTTGGTATAGCGTCTGGCACAGTAAGCTAGAAGACGTCGGTTCGAAAGAATTTTTTCTGAGTGTTCGATCTTTGTCTTAATAATTATAACAAACTAGCGGAGTAATTTCACAAAAATAATTGAATATGAAATCAATAAAAATTTAAAATACCTACACCTTTACAAAACATTTTTTTGTGATTGTTACTCAATACTTTATTGCGTATAATATTATTATAAAATTTAACAAACTGTTAAATTTGAAGTTTGTGAAGCGTAATTTAATATTCATTTTAATGATTAAACAATAAAAGAGTTGTTAGGGAAAAAAACATCAAAATTTATTACAAAATAACAAAATAGTGGAAAAACATTTTGTATAAAATAAAAAAAAATCTATTGTAGCACTGAATATCATTAAAAAGCTATTAAAGAAGTTTTTTAATAATCAGTCGGACCTGCCGAGGCATTAGCGACGGCTCTACAACGGCGTGGCATACTAAGAATGAGGTTGTCAATTGTCGCCTGTGGAATCAGATAGTGAAAAATTCTCTTCTTCTGTGTGTAAGTTTTGAGAAAGATCATAAAATGCTTTTCTCCAGAGCAAATCCCATCCAAGTTCAAAGGAATTGAGATCAGCTGACTGAGCAGACCCCTCTAACAGCGTGATATCATACTTGCGGAACATATTCATTACCAACCCTGCAGTCTGTGCACGTGCATTATCGCAAATAAACTTGACATCTTGGCCGAGCTGCTGTCGGTGACGGGTTACCATGTGTTGCACAACTTTATCGAAGTATTGTTCCACATTCAAATTGTTTTGTATCCAAACAAGATCAGTTCTTCCAATCAGGCGAATCCCGCCTTGGCGTAGATGAACTTCCTGAGGTTTCTAGAGTAAATTGTTGCAGCCACAAACTCGCACTCTTCTTGAAAACCGAAACAAGGGTCGTCAGAAAAAAGCACACGCGCCCACTGAGTTTCAGTGCAAATCTGCGTTAGCCCACCATAAACGAGTCCTCGATTTCCACGACGTAGAACTGGAACTCTTAGCGGTCTCTATGTATGAAGATGGACCTTAAGTAATCTTTTCCTAGCAGTTTGGTTAGTAACAACCACTTGGTGCAGGTACCGCAGTCCTTCTACCAGTTGTGGAGGTGTCGTATGGGGCTGCCTCCTTGCAGTATCTCTGGGTAGTGACCCTGTATCTTCAGATTCCGAAAAAACCCACTGCCGTCAGCGTCTCTTCCCGCGAAGTAAATCACAAAAATTAACGAAAGTAACCAAAAATTGTCTAACACAAGAAAAACAAACGTATAGTGGCCATAAACTCTCAATGTAAATTAGAAAAACCTGTGCGCTACACCCATAAATTATGTTTTCACAACGTTTTCTTTCTTAATTTCAAAATGCTTTTACTTTTTGTTTTATTTTTTAAAATTTCGAAACACAATTTAATACATCTTAGTTTAGATTTATAAATTTCAGTGGCCTGTACTTAAAAAAAAAAATTCATAAGTTAATATAATTGGCTTGTTCCCTAAACTTTTTTGAGCAGTGTATTATCAAATTAGGCACTAAATATGTTTTTGACGCCTCTATAAATTTTGTTTCGCTTGTTTTACTTTTTATTATTTTTGGTTATAAATTGTATAATTTGTTACAAATTTTAGTTGATGTAACTATTGACCTATTATTGGATGTAACAAATGGGTTAGATGAATGCAATATTGATCGCGAGCCTCTGTCTTTGTTTTGGAAGGAATATTTGGTTGGAAGGTTTTCTCGCTTTGTAAATATATTAAATTTTTTCGGATGAACTTACATATTTCCTACATGTACCTACACGGAAAAGTGAGAATTTTGTGCTCTTAGAAGAAAGGGACGAACAAGTTGTGCATTTGGTTAAGCGGCACGCTTGTCCATAACGGTTGGAGTATCACTCAGGCTTTAAATTTCAAAAATCTGAGGAGCACTGCCACTGTGCTCGACACTCTGAGACATAAATAGATAAGTTCCATGTACCTGTAATTTCACCAGTATCCTTCAAAACCAGAACGCAGTAATTCTCATATTACTTACAATACTGCCTTTCGGCAGAAATAGCTGAGGTGGCAGTACTTCCCTGGACGACCTCTTTCACAAGGAACTCTACAGCTACTAGACTAGTTTTATGTTGACCAGAATCCTTACAAGTTGTTTTTGTAAATTAATAGGATAAGTATCTACAGTTAACTCGTTAGTTGTTCTAGGCGTAGAGAAGTTCTCTAATTTCCGTTGTATAAATTATGTAAATGTAAGATGTAATTGTTTATCAGCGATAAAGTTTAAAAGCTGTACAATACAAGACATAGCGATAACTTTGTAAAGGATTGCTTTCCACGCGAGATGCTCGAGTTCGAATCCAAGCGAAAGGACTTTATCACGAGTATTGTGTACTATTTACTATTGAAATTGAAAAAAATGTGTTTGGAATTGTGTGTTGACATGTGGGTTGACACAGCTTACTTAGGTGCGATCGAAGTCATAGACCAGAATAAAATTTCATTTATTAAGATAACATGGATTCATTTAGTATTAGAAACAGTTACACTTAAATACTAATGTTAATATGAGTACACAAACAAAAGAGAGGACTAAAGAAGACATTATTGTTATTGAAACAAAGATCGAATCACAGACATAAATTGTCTTCGATTATTATTATTAGTGATGCGAAAATAGAACAATACAAAGAAAATTTCTTCGATCTGATTGGACTCGGACCAATATTTGTTGCCGCACCGAGTCCACCTCTCTTAACAACTGAACTACAGATCACGTCAGCAGATCTATCGAATTTTTCGACTAGTTGTTGTTAGTTTTAAACGATTTCACAGCAGCAGCAGAAGGTTACTCTCAAGTGGCAGCAGGCGGCCAGGTATCTTAGACATTATGACTTATTTTATGTACGTGGATGATAGAATAGTAACTACGCCAACTTTATTTTTTGTTATTCTTGTAAACAGCCCTATTTATTTACTAATGTTATGCTCCTCGAATTTTGTGTAAGAAAAAATAAAAAACAAAATTCGAAAGAAAAAAAAATAAAGTTCTGGAAAAATACTAATAAAAAATACATAATAAAAATTAAGCTGGCGTAGTATTCTTTGGAGGTATCGAAATGATGCTGTCGAGACTGCCCTGCACGCCACGGACATGCATAGTCTGCGCGTCGTGGTGTAGAAGCAATCGACACATGCCTTTGCAAATGCGGCAGCCTCTTCATCAGCATCCTGAATACATTGTCGTATTTAATACGTAGAGCACTATACTATATTAATAACTAGGCGTTTACATGTATAAGCTACTGTATATTGCCAGTAATTAATCAAATATTGGCCAATCAACAGACGGGCACGGTTTCTAATTATACTCATGTCACTGGAGGATTGCGGAGTTTATCTAATTGCTACTGTAAACAAGTTAGTACGTTTATATAGTGAACTACAGTATATATAAGGACATATACAAAATTCAATATATAATAACATAGAGCACGTTAATTGCTTGTCGTGGTAGAGATGAGATGGCGCCGCTATATCAACCCTCGAGTGCAAAGTTATGATACATTGTACTTTCACTACAACATGCATATAGATAATACTATTTTTAAATAACAATATATTTCTTTATTTACATAAAACCGATTTCGAAACTTTCTTCCGAGTCCTTACATACAACAGGTCCCGAGTTCGATTCCCGGTGAAACCAATTTGTTATTAATACTGATACAAAACTGAATAATCCAAAGATAAATTTCTTTGATTTGTCTGCTCGTTTGTTGCCACATCGGAGCCACCACTTTTATCACACTATCTGAGCTACAGACCTAGTATAGTGGACTAAGTACGAATATATTCACAAAAAATATAAGAGTATTATAGTAGTAAAAAAATTAACTAAAAAAAATAAAAAATAACTTTCTATATTACTTCTCAGTGTATTGCAATATAATAAATTATGTGCATGTTAATTTGTCGAAAACTTTCATTTTGTTTGTCTGTGTTGTTTTGAGATTGCTGCCAGTACTTATAATTATTGTGTTTACTGTGTTACCCTAGTCAAGTAACATAAAATGTGTCGTGAACATAATGTTAGCGTTGCTAATAAATAAACTAAAAAATAAATAAACAAAAAACTTGTAAAAACATTATGATATTCAATAAAATAAATAGGACCAATTTGTTTTACGTATTTTTCTGAATTGGTTTTGGTCTGGTTTTGGGCAGTGCCGCGGATTTACTTTCGTTGCTCTGATACTCATAATGTAGGAAATACCCTACTTTGAGACTCGATAATGGTATGGTAAGCTCTGAGTGGTACTGCAACTGTTATGGGCAGGCGTGACGCTTTATCGCCAGGCGCACGACTTGTTCGTCAATAAAAAAGGCATGTATTTAAATGATTTTTAAGTTTGCAAAAGCAGCAGGTAAAAAAATGTTATCTAATTTGTTTATTGCTCCATGATAACGCAAGATCTCACACTGCTCGAGAAATAGTTTTAACACTACAAGACCTGCTGTTCGAATCCATCCCTTATCCTATATACTTGCCGAACCTCGCCCCAACCAATTTTGCGTACCATTACCCTACCATTTATTTTGGTACCATTTTTGCGGCGATTATTTAGGACTATTTTGTCGGAAAAAATTTCTTCCCAGGAAGCAGTACAAAATGCCTTCACGCAGCTTGTGGAGTCCAGGTCCCCAGAGTTCTATCGCAAAGGTTTAAATGACCTTCCGATTATATGACATAAATATAGACAACGAGGGTAAGTACTTTGATTAAACAAATATATTTTATCTTACAAAAAAAATGTTTTATGTTTCAGTACGAAACGGCAATTTCAAACTTTAAACCTTAATATATTTATCAATTCATCATATTATTATTATTACTGTGTAACTAAAAAAAAACTTGACAAAATGTAACCAAATTAATTTATTTCTTGGAGTATATAATGCTATAATGGTGAAACAAAAACACCTTAGGCATCGTCTTAGTGTTCGTCGATTCATGTAACAATAATATATAACACACATACAGGACAAGAAAATAATGTCGCAAAGCTATATGAATAAGTAATGACATATTTCACTAAAAGTGTAACGGAGACATGGTAGAGTGAGCATATTCTTCCTCCGTGGCCAAACGGTTTGCATGCTGGACTGCCACGCAGAGGTCCCGGGTCCGATTCCCGGGGCGGGAGAAATATTTGAATGACCTACATTTATTTCTCTCGTGAGTTTGGGTGTAATTGGTGGTTGTCTACTATGTGTGTCCATGGTACCCGTGATACAGGGTTTTCCGTTTTTAGGGTGTGCGATGTTATTATTATTATTAATATTCAACTTTTAAAACTTGAATTGAGTACTGTTAGCAAATTGTCCCTAATTATTCAGTTCATTAACTAAAATTGATGAAATAAATTTTTTATTTAATTTCAAACAAATTTTATAAAATAAAATTGGATGATATAAAGTAAAATTATGGATTATGGCAATTCAAATTCGTTAATTATGAATAGTGAAATTATTTTAACACCAAGTTTATATAACACATTATAATTTATATAAACAACAGACGACGCACGTTCTTGTTTAATGTAAACAGCACGACGCGTCAGTCAACATTGTTTTAAGAGATTGCCTCGTTTAGTAATTTGTTTCTGAAGCGATTTTCGTGTGCGACAGTGTAAAAATAACTTTTGTTTTTATATATTAATAAAATCTTAAACGATTTTTAAGGCATGATCCTATTCTATTAAATATTAAATTTTTGTTGTACTTCTGTCGGAAATTTAAAACAATTTACCTTCGTTTTATAGATACGGCTTTTACTATTCAGCCAATTTTATTAAATTAAATTTTAACTTCCAAGCAATCTAAAGAGGGACAACTGAAAATGTGACTATATTCTCTCTATTAACTTTGCGACGGTTCACCTTCTATGCGTATTTTTTTTATTTAAAATGTAAATAGTTCTCGAATCCATTAAAATTCAGCGCTAACATACATAGTTGATGATGGAAAATAGAAACCTTGCCAGTCATATTAAAATACACTATTAAATAAATCCGTGTTGCCATTTTGTATAGAAAATTTCATCTACATTTCTGTGTTAATATGCCAGAAAAGCGCATTTTCGAGTAATTACAATGTTTTGTTTCACGTGAGACGTACATGTGAAATGGTTAGATAAATCTGGATGAGACTTTACGTCGGTTTAGGTGGTATTTTGTGCCATTTGTTTTCTATTATAATCGACCAAATAATATTAAGTTTAAACCTTCTCATCAATCTCATCAGTTAGTAATAAACTTATTATATTTAATATTATTATTCTCCGTGAAATTATACAGGTTGTTATGCGGAGTCAAATTTTGGGATTTTAGTAGGTCCTTGTGAAAGAGGTTGTCCAGGGAAGTACTGCCACCTTACCTATTTCTGCCACCAAGCAGTAGTGTGAGCATTACGGTTTTGAACGGTAAGGGTGCTGGTGAAATTATAGGTACATGGGACTTAATAATTTGTGTCTCAGAATGGCGGGTGTAGTGGTAGTGTCTCTCAGAAATTTGGGATTTAAATCTATGAGCGGCACTACAATTGCCACGGACACATGCCTGTCCACGCTTACAAACAGGCGCACAACATGTCCGTGCCGTCACTTGATATCATAAAAAAATAAAATCTCAATGTAAAATAATATTTTGAATATCTCGACTAGAAGAAAAAACCTTTTTTTTATATCTGGCTTAAATTATTCAGTGTGATGGATATTTTCATTAACCCTAATATGATTACAACTTATTGTTACGCTCAAATATGATACCAAATATGAAATGTCATATCGACATATCGCACCCCTCATGGAAGAATAGTATAAGTGGAGTTACGTCAAAACATGTTTATTGCTCCATTAGATACAGAACAATATAACCCATATCCTCTCCAATCCTTGTAACTCTAACTACAATATTAGTCGATATGAATTGAGTCGTAACATCACTTATGCCACTCTTCCATTGACGTCTTGGTTCTTCGTGGATCGGATACGCTCAGTTAGCCTATTAGCCACGTTCCATCTCATTTCACCGACGTAACTCTTGCCGCGGTCACAGGGAACCATATAGACACCGGAGACCCCCAGAGGGTCTCTATCCTTCGGAGAGCGAAGCAATTGTCGCAGTTTTTGTAAGACAGAGGGTCTCTGTCCTTTGGAGAGAGAAGCAATTGTCGCAGCTGTGTGAGACAATCGGGGTGTCCCCGGTGTCTATATGGTTCCCTGTGGCTGCGGCAAGTAATAGGGGTTAAAGTATGAAATTGCCGATTTGTACTGAAAATCTAAATTGTTTATTTTTTAAACTTTTAACAAATTCATTTAATCAAAACAGTTGCCATCATTATCTATACATTGCTGCCATCTAATGGGAAGGTTATTAATGCCTTTGCGATAGAACTCCGACGATCTAGACTGCACAAACTGTGTGAAAGCATTTTGTACTGCCTCCTGGGAAGAAAACTTCTTGTCACGTAGATAATTGTCCAAATCACGAAAAAAATGGTAGTCAGTTGGAGCAAGGTCTGGTGAATACGGAGGATGACGAATGGTTTCTAACTGCAGTTCCTGGAGGGTCAAAATGGTTTCTCGTGCTGTGTGAGGTCTCGCGTTGTCGTGGAGCAATAATGGTGAAGATCGATTCATGAGTCGGGGCTGTTTTACTGCTAGTTTTGTCAACATGGTTCGGAGTTCGGCACAATAGACATCTGCCGTTATTGCTTGACCAGATCGGAGAAAACTATAGTAAATAACACCATGCTGAGACCACCAAACAGTTACCATTACCTTTTTATTGGTAAGTTTTGCTTTAGGACACTGTTGTGGCATTTGACCTGGGGTCAGCCATTGCATTTTTCTTTTCCGGTTATCATAAAGAATCCACTTTTCATCACATGTTACAATTCGATCCAATATTCCTTCATTTCTGTACCGGTTCAACAAGGCAACACAAGTTTCAACACGCGTTTCTTTCTGCAGATCAGTCAAATCATGAGGCACCCATTTTTCGTATTTTTTTATTTTATTGATTTGACGCAAGTGAGTCAATATTGTGGGTAAGGTAACGTTAAACCATGCCGCTAATTCCTGGGTAGTTTGACTAGGATCGGCTTCCACTATCTCTCTTAATTCATCGTTATTCACCTGTGTGGGCGGTCTTCCTCGTGGCTCGTTCTTTAAGTCGAAATTTCCATCACGAAAGCGTTTAAACCAAAATCGCACGATGCGTTCATTAGTAGACCCCTCTCCAAACGCAGCATTGATATTGCGGGCTGTTTCTGCCGCGTTAGTTCCGCGTCGCAACTCGTATACAAAAATCACTCGAATTTTCGCAGTATCCATCTCTCTTGTCTAAATTGAATAACAAAAACAATTGAAAGTCGATATTCAAATGTTTCAAATTTAAAAAAAAAAAAATCACAGAAACCATTTGAAAAAAGTTTCATTCGAAAACCTCAAACCATGAAGATTCTATGAAAATTCAAAGAACCTATTGCAATAAAACGGCAATTTCATACTTTAACCCCTAATATTACGTCGTCGAAACGAGACGGAACGTGGCTACTAGGCTAGCTTAGCATATCCGATCCATGAAGAACCAAGATGTCAATGGATCTGCGGAGGCAGACCACTTTCTGAGGTCCGGTACTGGTCACTACATTCGTTTTGACAAAGCTAAGGATTTAGCGCGGGAGAAGTATTTTGTGCATCGCAAAATCCGAGAGGCTATTGAAATAAGTAGGCAACCAAATTTTAATAGAGACGGAAGCTGGAGCTTGTCACCGACCTGGAAGCCGTGTCTTCATGGCGCTCGATATGCAGCTGCAGATGTTAGTAGTAACGACGTGGTGAGCTCTGTGTGCTGGACTGCTCCTAACAACAATTCTACGGACAGCAGTAGCGAAGAAGAGTTCCAGGACGCGCTGACGTAACGTATCAGCCCCCCAAGTTCCCCAGTGTGTCATCGTCCCGCCCGCAGAGAGCCGCAGCGCGCAGTGCTAGACGTGACGCGGTCGCGAAAATAGCACTCAATCCCTGATGAAGACGTACCGGTACCGGTAGTCGGACCGCTTTCGACTAAAATACTACGCGAGTAAGTCCCGTTACTTTTATACTATAACATACAAAATTTCATCTTAACAAAATTATTCAGTGGAATTAATTGATAGTAATCGAAAACGATGCTTTATTACGTCGACTTCTATTGGTGTATAATTTCAAGAACGATCTATTTTTGGTAAAAGATAATAAACCTGTCAGTTTTGACCTTGTCTACATTGATAATAAGGTACTGTTTCTAAAAGAGGGCTTTGTGTTGCGGTTATTATTACAAAGCGTATTTACAACAGATAATAAGCTCCTTTTGGACTAAAAAGTATTTTTGTAATGGCCCCAAAAATTTACAATAATATACCGAAAGTGCTAAGATCTGAGAAAAACCGTGTGCTATTTAAAAACAACGAAACAACTTATTGACAAATCCCTAAATTCATTGGCAAATTTTTCACATTTGAATATTTATTTTATTTACTTATGCAAATTACTATACTATCATCGGGCTAAAATTACCAAATAGTGTTATTAAAAAAAGTTACATGTTAAAAAAACATTCAATATTAGTATGACTAATGTTTGGCCGGACATAGTGAAACTATACTTAGTTTGTACATGTTAACATCTACGCTACCTGTATTTTCACAAAAACTAATTATGAATTGTGAATTAAAAAGAGACGCACTTGTTAATTCGTGTTGTCAATGGAACGAGTGTTCTAAACTTAACTAGTCATATGTTAATCGTTACTTATAACGTATTTGCTTGTTTTGATGTAATATATTTTTCTCATGAGGGCACGTACATATTCTGACAGGAGGTTGACGCATAATACGTAATTAGACTGTATTTAAGTAATTTAGAAATTGTTGTAATAAATCTGATCTCAACAAAGAGCTTTGGAATTGCGAAATTTCTAAAACTTCCAGTGTAAGTATGAGAAGACGTATTCTGACATATGAAGGGTGAAGGTTTTTTCTTTGTGAAGCCAACTTATTTTCTTATAAACAATACCGTGAAATTCTGGTATAAAATGAAGAACAAGATGCCTTTACATTTACCGGGCGTCAGAATATCGATATCCTGACGCTCGGTAAATGATGCATCAATCCTGTTTACTCTTCAGAAAAAGCTTGTAAGAGTTCTCGTAAATATAAAAAGACCGTCAATTGCAAACCTTTCTTCCAACAGTACAAAATTTTTACTTTACCGTATATATATGTACATTACGAAAATATGTAAGTTTGTCCGAAATAAATTCAATTTATTTACAAAGCGCGAAGACATTCTGACTAAATATTCCTTCCGACACGAAGACAGATTAATATTACCAGTCTCGCGATTAACATTGCATTCGTCAAGTCGTTTGTTATGTCAATTAAAATTTATAACAAATTAC
Source organism: Hyposmocoma kahamanoa (assembly GCF_003589595.1). Lineage (NCBI taxonomy): Eukaryota > Metazoa > Arthropoda > Insecta > Lepidoptera > Cosmopterigidae > Hyposmocoma > Hyposmocoma kahamanoa. Next base: position 8,065,250 of record NW_020654748.1, read on the forward strand.
CAAAAATAATAAAAACAGAAACAAGAGAAGCAAAATTCATAGAAGCGTTAAAAACATATTTAGTGGTTTGCACATTTGCAGGTTAGTGGTTTAAACATGTTTAGTAAAAATTACTATACACTACATGAATACTTACGTGATAGGGATATGTCCAATTAATAATATACACCATTGTAATATTTAATACATAATACAGATAATATATACCATAATATGTTTAATAAGTTATGTTATTGTGAAAGAAAATTAATATAAATGATTAATATGGTATTAAAATTTTTCCTCTATCAATACACTATGAGTAATACTAAGTATGTACCTGTAATAATCTTAGCGCTGTAAGTAAATAGAATAGTGTTAGAATTAGTTTAATTTATTCTGATTTTTGTCTGATGACCTGTCCTGAACGAACTTAATTTATGTTACCTACCACCTTGTATTGTGGTTTGCAATAAACTATTGAGTATTGAATAATTTCAGTACAGAGTACTAAAAAAACCGACCTGAAAAGTTCGTGGATTATTGAAATCGGTTACCGGAAAGTGCGCGACATCGGACTCATCTCTCTAGTTTGCCATCCTTAAGAGGTGGAATATTTTCTTCAAATTTAAATAGGACTAATACTGAGGTGCCAACATAAAAGGCCAACTGACTGAAAAACTGGAAAGACCAACATGAAAATAATTATGAAATCTGTTTACAAAGTTAACGCGTAAAATACAAATAAAAAAATACAGCCAAATTGAGAACCTTCTTCGGTTAAAAAGCGGCAAATGTTGCAAATTCCGAATTATCCATGAAGGCATTATGGAAGACTGGTATTTTTTTCATGATATCAAGTAACGCGACGAACAAGTCGTGCGCCTGGTGGTAAGCGACACGTTAGGATGCATGAAAGGAGCCTCCTCGTAAGACGTTCTATTGACATTTCTTGTACATCTGGGGCACTCTGGGTAACAATCCGCGAAAACCTTACGCCGTTACAAATCCTTTCACCATGATGGCAAACATATCTCGCAGTCCTAAGAAAGAATGATAAGAACCGTAAGACATGAAGTTAACAAGTCCCAGGTGCCTGTAGTATTAGTACTACCACCTTACCTATTTCTGCCGCCAAGCAGTAATGTGTTCCAGTTTTGAAGGGTAACGATGCTGATGAAATTACAGGCACATGGGACTTGTCAACTTTTGTCTCAGGGTAACGGAAGCAGTGGCAGTGCCCCTCAGATCTTTGCGATTTAAAGCTCTGAGTGGAACTGCATCTGTTATGGACAGGCGTGTAGCTTACCATCAAGCGCACGACTTGTTCGTCCCGTCACTTGGTGTTATAAAAGAAAAAAAGTTTCACCACCTTACCTTTCAAAACCGGGTCACAGCAATGCTGACATTACTATTTAGCGCTGAAATAGCTACGGTGGCTGTACTTTAATAGGTGAGCTCTTTCACAAAGAACTATACTATTTCTACTAACATGATTACCTATGCTGGACAACCACATTAATTTTTCAATCCAAGTCTTTACAAGGGTCTTAGCCGATAAGCTACAACTATTTAGGCATAATGAAAGTACTTGTTTTTAAGTTTGTAGTTGTGGATTTGTAAGCAGTTCGCATTTAACCCGGAAACTTTATCACACGCAATCATGATTCTTGTCACGACCTCTTTGGACATCGATTGTCGTAGGTACGTATAGTCAACATACTTTGGAGTTTGTTAAGGGAAAGTTTTTGAGTTTTGAATACTTGATTGCGTTGTTACAATGAACCGCGTGAGAACAAGACCTGTTTTAGCGCTAAATAATATTACGCTACGTGAAAATTACGAATTACTCGCTGAACACAAACAGCTCTTCTCCCCTTCATTTTGATAGAAAATTAAGTTTACGCCTTTGCTTTAAAACGACGTGATAAGTACCGTATAAACATATTTAAAGGACAGAACGATGGTAGCTCAAGAATAACGCAATAACGCACATACTTAACATAGCCCGCACTAGGGAAACCCTGTGACACAAACTCAGGAGAGAAATAAATGTAGGCCATACAAACATTTCTCCCGGCCCGGGAATCGAACCCGGGACCTCTGCGTGGCAGTCCGGGATGGTAACCAGTCGGCCACGGAGGCAGTTAATAGAAGAAGCGTTGCTTCCTACCGTTCAAGTTTTTGTTGTACTAACTGACACTTTTTAGATCTATATTTTGGTAGTAACGACGACCTCCACGACCGCTCCTATGTTTTGAATCGGACTGATATTTACGCTAACGCTTTCTTTTGCTATCGCACAGAGTTATCAATCACAGTTTAGAGCGATCTATTTAAATATTTTAATTTTTGTACGGAAGTAAAATGTAATGAATTTTGAATGAAGTTTTTGAATGAATGAATGAATGAATTAATGAAATGAATGAAATATTCTTTATTGCACATAAAATTACAATTAAAATACAATACAATAGCTTAGGTATAATAGTAGTAGTAAGTCAATGTGCAACAGGCGGCCTTATTGCTATGTAGCAATTTCTTCCAGGCAACCTTAGGATAGACAATTCGGATATGCAAAAGGGGTGCAACCAAAGAATATCATCATAAAGTACACTACATAATAAGTAATAATAAAAATATATACATATCCATATATATACATATACATATACATACAAATAACAATAATATTATTAATACATACATAACAACAAATACACAATAATATTAAATGAATGAGGTCATTGAACAAAAGTTATTATTTACGATAGTAGTAACATATTCCGACTAAGTTGTTAGCATTTTACTAACAACCCTGTATATTTTTCAAAACATATACCATGGTGTTATATAGGCACTGAACAATCTACTGTTCACACAAGTGTGTCGTAAAAGGGTAGACACATAACGTCGCTTGTAACATATTTTACAGGAAAAGCAAGATAAGAATAAAAATTGCGAAGTACTTTTACAAAAATAACACGTAACATGTTCTTCAATACATATTTAACGTTGGGTTTCAATCTCAAACAACCGAAAATCAGCGGCACAGAAATACACCTGTACGTAAGATTGTATCGCTGCTTCCTAAATACATACCTATGCAACTTCTCCTTAAAATTTAAATAATTTAACGCGGGTGCTCAGCGTAAAGCATTTCCGTGCGCCGTCAAAGAGCAGGAAGGAAGGAAATAAAACGAGGTCGATTTTGGAATAAGTGGAACGCATCTTTCTCTCAAGGGATCTATCGACATATCGACAGGGGATTCAGCGACGGATCCCGTTCAGTCAATTTTATTGGTGGAATTTCAATGCTTTGTCGTCCTCGCTGTAACAGCAATTTATAACCTAACGCTACGCGCGATTGGGTGCGAATTTTTGTTGAGGAAAAGAGTTCCAATTCTCAGAGAGTAATCTTCAATGAGAGGGTTTTGTTTGCAGCCTGTGTAGTTTTTAATTGATTAGGATATTACAGATTAAATTTTATTATTTGATACAAAGATCGATAAAAAGCAAAGAAAAATTCCGACTGAACCCAAACTAGCATCTGTCGCTTCAACGTGGCTACTACGGTTGTAGAGTATTTTCACAAAAAATAATACATCAGGATAGTAAAAATATCATGATATTCAATAAAAATAAAATATTACTAACGGAATTTTTCAAAAAACCCCCGAAAAGTGACTCCAATTTACAAATGGGGTACTGGTTAGAATTGTAACGTAATTACAAACACTCTATATAGTTTTCTATGCGTAAAAGCTTTTTATAAAAAGACAAATAGTATCTCAAATGCTTTCTTTGAAATTTCGCGTAAAATATAATGATTCGTAACTATTAAACGAGTACTATCTTTGAGAAACTTTAGACGGCGGGTGCTTTAGCTTAACAACACTATTTCCTGGAAACAGTTGCAAGTAAAAGCATATTCAGAAGCGGATGCTGAATTTCCATGTGCTAACTTTTGAAGTGTGAGCGGAGTGTAAAATATTGCTCGTACCTCGCTTGGCTTGAATTCCGACTTTCCAATAGGTCGCTTGTCGGTACCACAGTAAAGTGGGGTCAATATATAAATGAGTGCAGGACATCAGTCACATAGAGTAAGCCGCGACCTCTCTGGAGGCACGAACGCTTGATATATTGCTTGAACTCTACCTCCTTGACGTTTTTTTGAAAACGCCATTTCGGTAATGGATAGTCGCGGATCCAGGGCAATTTGACGGTGGCCCACAAAGTTTGCCAATGATTGGCTTTTAATGGTTTTCAATCTAACTTTTCAGTCGATCGGAAGTTTGATAACTTAATTTTAAGTGGGTGTACAAATATGGTGTTAATGAAAGTTAGGCCCAGAGTTTATCTTCTCAGAGTGCCTTCGAAATGTAGTGTGGAATAATTTAGGATCGTTATAGCAATTAGCAAGAAGTAGCAAGTGGCGTGGTTGTAACGTACTGGTGGTAAAATAATGTGTCATAACATGCTATGTATTTCGATCGATAACGCAAGCTAGCTCAAGTGTTATTAACTTGTCTTGACTTTGCATATAGACCTACATTCTGACGGGCACGTACCTGAACCTATATGCTAAAACGAACACCACATGGACATAAAATCGGTATAAGCCTAAATATTTACTACCTCGACCGACAGTAGGTATCTGCGTCAGCATAAAATAAAATGCTCACAAGCGTCACATTGTCAACGGTCTTTGACGCAACTGTCGCAAAAATTCACAAGTGACAACACATAATACCCTAAAAGGCTTGTGTTACCGTGCCCACATTTTGAGCCAGTCATCGCGCCTCTTAGTCTAGATTAAAACACATAAATACCACTTTCATGGGTCCAAGTAAGCGCATACTTTCTTATCGAGTGGCTAAAGAGCACAACGCTGTACTCAAGTCACGCGATATGGCGATTAAACGACTTTCAGGTTCTAAAACATCAGTTTTTATAATTATTTGCCTACTAGAGGTAAAACCGAACGAGTAAAAATCGTGCGGATTAATGTTTCGTGTAAAATTACAAATTTCATGCGCACGTAAAAAGGTACCTATGAAAAACTGTTTGCGTCGTTCGACGGGTCCGTAATGATGGTAAACGGCATTTTAATTTAAATAAACGTCACGAACATATTATGGTCCTTATTACAGTGCAATACTTATTAAGGTAGGTAACTTGTAATTTCACTCAAGAGTGACATCGACGGCGCACGGGTTATTTATGAATTTTCTTATCACCAATCGATGGTTGAATTCAGTATATTCTAAATAGTAGCAGTAACGCTCCTTGTGAAAGATTTCGTTCAGAAACGTACTGTCACGTTACCCATTTCTGCCGCCAACCAGTCATGTGAACATTTCTGCGTTTGGTTTGGAAGGGTATGGGTGCTAGTGAAATTACAGGCACATGGGACCAGTCAACTTATGTTTCAGGGAGACTAACACTGCAATTGTGGATAGGCGTGTCGCTTACCACGAGACGCGTGACAAATTCGTCCCATCACTTGGTATTATAAAAATAATTATCTTATTAAAAAACCCTTAGCTTATTAAAAAATGCATTTCATGTTATATTTTAAATGTTTATTAATGTGAACTCACATAGATTGATAAAATTTAGAAGTGCGACATAAATGCTTTGTCGCCGCGTGGTTGTAGCATCGCCCACACTAAAAATAATGCGGGTAAAGTTATTTATCTCCCATTTCCTTTCAATTTGGGGCACTGTGAAAAACATTCCGCAAACATATTTTCACAAGTTGGCTACTTGTGTAGGTCGTTAGGTGAAGGAAATTACTGAATAAATTCGATTGACTCGGCGTCCTGCCTTGGCCTATTGGCGGCTGATTGACGATTCGCGTGTCGCCCGCGCCTTTCGCTCTCCACAACACTAAATATTAACGTGTGTTATAACGCATTTAATGGTGTTTGTTTAGCCCTACTACAAACGGCTATTTTCACTTCCAGCTCGATTATTTCGTATGACTTTGAAGTATCAAGAATGTCATTGACATTCCCAAGAACTGACATCCGTCTGCTAATTGGAATTGAAATGTTCTCGAGTTAATCGAGCTCCAATTAATTGTATAAGAAAACATAGTTGGCAGGGTGTCTGTTTTACAAGAAATATACGTGCTAAATTGTATTATTGGTTTTGATAGAAGCCGTTGGGTTTGAAGCAGACATATAAAACATGTATTGTCTTGACTCACATACACAAAACAATATAATACAATAAATTGATTAATAAGAGACACATAGAAAATAAAGGTGAAAATAAAAACAAACAAACAGTAAGAAGTTAAATTACTTTTTTACTTTATTTTATTTTTGGGAAACAAACAGTTTGCAATTTGTGTACAAGATTATAGTACAAAAAAGTTATCACTTAAACCAGTAAAGTTTCCATGAATGAACATAACTTAAAAAAGGACGGAAATTTACTTAGTATTTTTTAAACACAAAGAAAATAATAAAAAAAGAAACGTAAAAAGAAATAAACTAAAATACAAATAACATACATAATTTTTCGTAAATGGACTTTACAAATTTTGGAAAGGACAAATAAAATATATCCACATCTAAATCACTGTTATTGTACGCATTACAAGCTCTAAACAAGAAAGCGTTTAGTTTTACAAGTAGGCACTCAAAAGACACTTTTCAAACGAGAATTAGATTTAGGACATCTCAAATTAATATTATTTAAGAGTCAACCTTATTTCTTAAAATATCGTTCAGAAAGATTTGGTACATCGCAGCGCGTCTTTCTCCCAGTGTCACAATGTCAATACATAAAATAACAAACACTAACTCAAAGATCAACAGCTTGTGTGTGCTGCATCAAGACAAATATGTCGTGTCTCAATGAGGAATTGGCCCAAAAGCAAAGTACCTAGAAGGTAAAGTTGCTTGGAAGAAGTTGTCACTTAGCAATAAGGCCGCCTTTTGTACATTAGTTTACTCTGTGATAATTACATTACTGTTCTGGTTTGTCCTTATAACTTTTAATGTGCAATAAAGAATATATCACTAATTAATTCATTCAGTCATTCATACGCACATTCCCATGCATACTGACATTTACCCATGCACCATTGACTTACAATTGTAAGTCAATGCCATGCACACATCCTTTCGCGTTCATTAATATTTTATGGAGAGTTGATACTTGTTACTTACGAAAAAGTATCACTTCAAGTATCACGCTGATTTTTCAATATATTTAATGTTATTTTTACCTTCCAAATTTTTCAAATTGTTGAGCTATTTCTAATCCGTAGAACATCAACGTTAATACCAATGAGGTTAGGCCCTGTAAATTAAGATGCAGGTTAAACCCTAGTGCGGGTGCAGATGTTTACATAAATTGCAATGTACAATTTTTCCTTAATCTTATATTATAATTGATGATTCTGTATATAGTTCTGCACATTATTGCCTTAAGCAAACAAACATTATTATTATTCATTGAAAAGCAAAAACATTGTGAAGTTTGTATAGTATGTGTATGTGTTTCGACGTGAGTGTTATGTAGGTAAAAAAATTAATAAAGACCACATGACTAATATCTTCTTCTATAAGTGCCTCTCCATTATTGAAGGTCGGCAGTCAGTTTTCTGTATCTTTCTTTGTCCAGAACTAGCCTAAACAGTGTTCCTTCCGCTTCCCAGCTACTTTGCCCATCATTATTACGTGGGGCGCACTATACGTTTCCGGTATGAATAATAAAAAGTGCTATAAATGGTCAGAAATGAAATTATTGTTTCTCAAAATATTCTCCGTTAGCGTTAATACACTTTTTCATACGAATGAACCAATTTTGAAAACATTTATGCCGTGACAATCTCTGAAACATATTTTTCATACTCTTCGACAGCCTCAGGTGATGAGTTCCATTTTTGGAAATAAATAAAAGTCAAAAGGTGCCAGGTCGGGATTGTACGCGGGATGGCTCATAAGGTCAACGTTGTTCACCTTCAAAAATTTATTTGTCTGTCTGGCCGTGTGAGAGCTGGCATTATCGTGGTGCAAGATGATACGGCGTTTACGGTTATTTTTACGGAGTTTGTCAATAACTTCCGGCAAACAAATGGTCGTGTACCAATCATTATTTACGGTACAACGATTCTTCAAAGCAGCAGTAGACACGTGTCCAGCGGATAATTGCTTCTTTTTTTAATAAATAAAAAAGAAGCAATTATCCGCTTAGAGGCACTTTGCACGCGCTCCACTTTGGTTGGTTTCGGCTCATCTCGAAAGACCCATACGCTCGATTGCTGCTTTATTTTGGGATCGTAACTATAAATCCATGTTTCGTCACCTATTACTATGTCCCACACCAAATTTGACGTCCCTTCGTTGAATTTGGTAAGCATGGTATTGCATCAAGTAACGCGATCCATTTTATGAGCCTTAGTGAAATTGTGTTGGATTCACCGAGAGCAGAGGTTTTTCACACCTAAATGTTTATGTAGTATTGATTGTATTTGACTCATACCTATGCCTAAAGATGTCCTAATCTCATGGTATGTCTGTTTTAATCATACGGCTCACAGCAGTGGACGGGCGACCATCACGAAATTTGTCACTGAGATTCACACGACCTCGTCTGAATTCTACAAACCAACTATAAATAGTCGTCTTAAATGGTGCTTCATCGCCAAAAGCAGTTTGAAGATCCGCTAAGCTGTTACATTACACTTAAAGTCGTAGAAAATCATACTACGAAAATTTTCATGAGTTAAATCCATGGTGATGTAGACAACCAATTTCTAAAATGACGCCACAATGTGACAACAAAAAACAAGTTACAGTCAGATGAAACAAACTGTATTATACAGCCAAAGAGTTCCGTTTCCAAATGTTGTAATTACTTTTTAAAAATTGTTTATATAAGTGGTAGTTCCAGAAACAGTATATATCTATTCATCCATCCATCAACATTTACGAGATATATGTAGATATTTACGAGAAAGGCAGCTACATGACTAATATTACCAATCTTAATTTTTTGTCCACATACTCGCCTAATAAGAACACAATTTCTTATAAACTTTATACAGTGACATGTATAAAATTGTGTGAGGGTTATTTGACAAGCAAAAGATCGAGAAGATGGGCAATACATACAGAGCCAGTAATTATGTTCCAGGGCGTCGCTATTTTACTGGGAAATTAAATGAAAACACTCCATGCCGTGCCGTGGTTGCCCGCAGTGTTGTTACGCTGAAAAATGGCTAACTAGTCCGTGAAGTATCATTGCTTTTTTATTCAGGAAACTAACTGGGATACCGGGGATGGTTCCATTGAATCATACTCAGTGCTTGTTCCAATAACTTTTGTTCAGTACCAGGAACGAGGTTTTTGATTATTAATGTCAGATGAAGTAACTTTTCCATTTAGGGACACAACTAATTTGTTTTCTTTTAGAAATAATGTAATTAAACAAATTACTTTTAATTCTGTGTTAAAATAGTTTTAAGCTGAAAATTTGAAGACGCTGCTTGTAACTAAATTGACATTAAATTTCATTACGTATTAGATCAAACAGATTAATCAAATTAGTATTGATATGAAAATGGAACAAACGCAAAGAAAAATACTCTCGATCTGATTGGATAGTGGCAGCCACGTTGAGGCACAGACGCGAATTCGTGTGTAGTCGGATTGAAGGAATTCTCCTTTGGTTTGTTCGATCTTTATGTCAATGATATAACAAACTAATGGAGTATTTTCACAAAAGATAAGACATGGTGTAAGTTAGTAGTAACAGACTGCTTGTGAAAGAGTTCGTCCAGAGAAGTACTGCCACGTTACCTATTTCTGTCGCCAAGTATTACTCTAAGAGCATTACTGCTTTCCGATTTCGAAAGATTCTGGTGAAATTAATGTCAACTTATGTCTCAGGGTGACGGGCGTAGTGGCAGCCCCATATCTCTCTACATTCGTTTTGATTATAGTGACCCTCCCTACCGACTCTTAAAGTATACCAGAACACTATACACTATAACCGGTGCGCGCACAGGAACTGACCCCAGATCAGCCAGTGTACAGGATTGTCACAGATCGCTGTTACTGACTTCATCCAGTTCTTAATAGGCTAGTGCCCCGGGTGCATGTACAATACCTTCCCTATTTTCCAGATAGGTATCGGGAGCTGTAGGCCAACTAACTTCCCGTTGCATATTGCACTATTAGCGGTTGCCACCGCTAAGCCATCGACTCTAAAGTCCACTACCAAATCTTCCTATTGATGGAGATGTAAGGCGCGCTCACTTCCCGACACCGAAAAACGACGTCTCGCCAGTTCCCAAAAACTTAAACGTCTGGAGGAACCGAAGGATATCTAGCTCTCCGGGCTAAGGCCGGATATACGGGTCGCAGTGTCATGCGACCATGTCCGGATATAGTTTCCGACATAAAGGGCAGCTCACGTTCCCCCTACGCCTCTTCGCTTTAAGCTCGTGTAGACAGCTATTAAGACGCGCTAGCTGCGCACGAGACAGACAGGGCGTAGTGGCAATATCTCTCAGGTCTTTGGAATTGAACGCTGGCATTGCAACTGCTATGGATATTTGTGTCGCATACCACCGCACTTGTTCGTCCCGCCAATTGTATAAAAAATCATGATTTTTTTTATTTTGATTAATCTCAATATTTTATAATATTGATATTAATCAAATGTTAATAAAGGTTAACACGGTTTCTACATTGTGTCGCGCGGTCAGGCTGTTAAGTTTAAATTTATATGAATTAGCATATTTCAGCACACACGGGCTCGGACTGCAGAATCGCAAAAAGGGATACGACGTACTTTCCACAATATTTTGTCGCGCCGCACCGCTGCTTCACACTGCGGTTCGACTTGTGGCATATTCCCGCGGTGGGCGTCGTTTCAGATTCTAAATTTCACTTAAACATCTTGATGAAAAATATTAAAATATTGTATAAAACTATAATTCAACACATTTTAAGCAGACACAAGGCTTTAGCAAACCTGAATCAAGCATTTCATTATTACACGCGAAATGAAATGGTGCAAGTGACAAAAGTAATGCCTAGTTGGTAGTAAATTCTTATAAAATTCAGCATAATATGTGATAGGTCACTCATCTCACTTATGTTTTTTTAATAACTATTTTGTTTGGCAGCTTTTCCTGTGGACGCGGAATGTCAAATATCAGTCTGGAAAGTTGTAATTACCTATAGATTGTAAGCTTTTCTTATTAGTACACTAGTGAAAAAAACTGCCACTTATAATAATTACATATTAAATCGTAATAGCTATGTGCGATAGGTAACAAACGTTCCTGTGCAATGTAAAGATTAACCATACCGCTTTTGTCTTAAGTTCTTCGTTTACCGAGGGGGGACGAACCTTTTAAATTAAAAGAAGACCATTCTAAGCGCCCCCACTTTATAACCGAGCAGGTTCATTTAAAAACTTCATTATAACTCCACAATCCACTAGACACCTAGCACGTCGCGATTTTGTTTTTCCTAACATTGTGTTAGTTTATGAACGGCTTTGATTGATTACTCTGTAATGATGATTAATTAATATGAAACATTTTTGATCTTTCATTTTGTCTTCTAATGAAGAGTGAACGTGATAAACATTGATTAGTAAATTTAATGTCTACGCGTAATTATTTGGGAAATAAGTGGAGTGGATGATTTAAAAATCTTACGTGATGGTTTCCAGCACGCTATAAAGGAATTTAGATAATAGGTTGCTAATACGTTGGAAAACTGGTGTTTAATATTCCCTTATTATTACGAGCCCATCTGTAGGTTTTTTGATATAAGTTGAAGAGTTATCAACATTTTACCGAGCGAAAAAACGCCTACAATTCGTATGGTCTCTTTAAAATATCTGTTAACGTTATATGTGTTATGGCACTAAAAATAGCCAAAACGTGTTGCGGCTAACTCAAAAAGACCACAATACAAAATTGGCATCGAGGCTCTAATGATATTTGACCACTACGTGTTGCGGTTATTATGTAACTTGTCAACGCGAGCATCGCAAACCCCGACGAGTTTGTGTTCCTTCTTGAATGCCATTTCTGAGCGTGAACATCAATGCGCTAATCATGGTTAGTAAAATGTACGTGTGTTTTACTACAAATGGAGTGAACTTAACAAAATTATTCCCAACTTAAAAATAAAATAAAAAAATGATAACGAAATAATGTTTTATTTTCTTAAACTCCTTTAGGATTTTAAGAAAATTTATCTTTCTTTTTATCCTTTTTATTAGTTAACATCTAGAAGATGTTATCGCTTTTCTTAATAACCATAAAGAGTTGTGGTCAAATATCACAAGAGTTGTCAGAGGACCTACTATAAGCTTATAAGCGGCCATCCAAGTTCCGTGCAATTCACTTGACGTGGTAAAACTGAATTGCTTAAATTCGTATCATGACCTACACAAAGTTGAACGGGAATGGCATAGCTGGATGATTACTTTTTATTTTTATTTTTTGTTTTATTTTTTGTCTCTGGCTGGCTAGCTGACATCTAACAAGAGCGAGATGGAACTACATACTAAATCATATGAAAGAAATAGACAGATTTAGTATCCTCGGAGCGTTCAATCACTATTAACCGATTATATTCAAAATGAGAATAATTATATTTTTTTATTAATTTTATTATTGATTATACTTACTACGTTGTTTTGTAATATCGGCAACTTTTCAATTATACTTTACAATTTGTCGTACGACAAAATTACATGTCATGTCTAGTCATTGTCATTGATAGTATAGTTTGTAATTTGATAGCATAATTGGAACGTATCTTGTATTCGTACATTTTCATTGATTGCATTAAAGTCAAATTCGATACTATTTAAAAGTTATTTTATGATTTTCGGTAAATGTTTCGGGATTTTTTTTTCGCTTAATGAGCTTTTTCTGTGAATCTAACAGATATGTTAACAAGTGACGGAACGAACATCGTGCGCCTGATGGTAAGCAACACACCTACCTATAACAATTGCAGTGCTACTCGGAGTTTTAAATCCGCCCTTCCGGAAACGTCACCTGTGTGCACGTTAACCCCTGCACTGACGTACGCTACCATAGCTGCATCTACCAGTCGACCCGTCACTCCGAAATTCGAGTGGCGGCAATCTAAGGCTAAGGGAAAAAGCAATCCTTCTGTCTGTGAAGTTGCAAAGCCACAGAGGCAGACGGACCGGTACGACGAGGACGGTTGATGGAGCGGCGCGACGTTCACAAAGGTGGGCAAGAGAATGAAGAAGCCAACCAAAGGTGGGCAAGAGAAAGAAGAAGCCAACCAGCAGTAACCTTTGTGGCAGAGACCGATAGGATCGAAGTTTCTGCTGCGTTCAGCCATACCGACGACGCTGCTGTACCTGTCGCGATTGCATCAGTCCACAAATTCTGAGGAGATATTGGAGTACATCAGGCTAAAAGCCAAATACACGCTGAGGGTCGAGCGATTGGAAACCCGCCACAAAGTGAATTTTAATTCGTTTGTGGCGACAGTGCCGACCGAACATCTGTTAACCTTTACGAAGGAGGAGTTTTGGCCAAAGGGTGTCACATATCAGCGTTTCCGCGGCCGGTTACCTGACACCAGATTGCGCCACACGTCGCTGAGAACTGCAATTCTTATGAAAAAAACAATCAAAAGAACTAAGATACACTGTCACTGCACTCGTCAGTCTGAGACATCAAGTTGCCAAGTCCCATGTGCCTGTAGTTTCATCACCAATCTTGTGTTTGAAAAGCGGAAAGCAGTAATGTGCAGAAATAGACGTGGTGGCAGTACTTTCCTGGACAAACTTTATACGTTAGTACTCGTTAATTTCTTTTTTTAACAGCTAACGCTGCAAAATATATTCCAAATAACAATAAATTACGTTAAACAAAGAACTTACTTTCAAAAGTTATTTGGAAACTCTCAAATAAAATAGAAAAGTCGGAATTCGTTATATTCATATGATCATAAAGGGGAATTCGATATGCGCGAAACGTCTGAGGGGTCCCACTCATCTTTATTTGTTTTAGATTACTTTGGGTTTGGGCGCTCGACCGAACTTGGTCTACGTTGACTGTCTCATAGGGATGAAAGTCACATACGGACTTTATTCTTTACATAAAATATTATTTTTTGAAAGTAACGTACTTATAATGTATACATGTCTGTATTTATATATCTATCAGAGTCATACGTTTATTTAGCATGCAGTGATACGTAGTACCAGTTTGTTTGCGTAAATACATAGAGCTTACGTAAAAAGCTAATACGTAATTATTATTTTATAATTATTCAAATTAGACACTAAATTTAATGTCATTGTCAAAAAATCGAAGAAAATCATAATCAAAACCTTAGATTTTGATTAGTAATTAATATTCTCGACAGTACTTATTAGAAACGGTTGGGTAATGTAATTTCATTTCCACTTATCCCAACCAGTGACGGCGTGGTAGGGAAGAGTGGAAAAAAATTCACTTGTTCCCACCAGGAGGGACAATTGGCAGGGACTAGTGGAATAGGCCAGTATTAATACAAAAACATTCCTTCGATATGACATGATTTGAATCGGCGCGCGGCGCGGAGTCTGTGTGTCAAATATTCAAAATCGAAAAAACCCAATTTATACAGTGTTTAGAAGACAGTGTGAATCATACTTATAATAATTACTTCTACAGCCGTTATTGTTTGTAGTATTGTTTACCACACTTAATTTAATACAAAAAGCCTGCTGTTTCAAAAAAGCAGTAGTTAGGAATTTACATATAAAATATAAGTGCGTATTTGACCTCCATCTCACATGATGGAAAGTGAAGATGAGGTTGACGATGGAGCACACCTAAATCCCTCATCCCATCCCTCGTCATCCCTCCTGTTTATCGCCCTATTCTCTGGTTTCTACCCACTTTGGTAATTTTAAATCGTTCGTTAATTATTTTTCTTTATTTATTCTTACTTTGCTGCGTTCCGTCGTCACTTCCATCAAAATTCTCGAAGAGAAAAGACATGTCCTTCAATCATGTAAACTTAACTGCTTATAAACAGCAATATATTTCATACCAATACATGCCCTTTTGGGGTAAGTTTACTTACGTTTATGTCTAATCTGTAGGGAGTGTTCTTTTTTTAATTCATTTATTCAAAAAAAGTTTATACATTTACAACAATACATCTCCCGCCAAACTGGAAACAGTTATATTATTATATCTGTTTTTATACCATTGTTTTTTGTTACAACCTGTTCCTTTTTTCTTTCTTGTCCTTCATCTTTTCCCTACTGTTATGCCTTCTACAATAAATACATGTGGACCAAGCGTTACTTTCTATCATTATTATGCAAAACCTGCGTGACAGACCCATGTTATATCGTTCAGGACATAAGCCTGCAGCCAGGGAATTCCTCTGCCGTTCGTCATAATATAAATATGGAAGCAAATGAATATTTGTAAGAGTGACAGCGATCATGTGAAAGCCAGATAAGGGAAAAAGCAAACGGTACAGTGCAAATATTGAGCTGTAATGATGAGAAATACATATACGAGTAATATAACCTTGGCTAAAAATTACGCGACAGTCACGTGTATATTATGTTTTCGTTTTTGTCAAAAGAAATTGACCAGCTGAAAGAATTTCATTGCTTAATCCCACAATAACGGTTATAGGTCACATTTAACTATTGAAAGCGTCCATCATTAAATCTCGTAGATACTTTACAATAGATTAGTTATAAGGATTCTAATTTGTAAGTTTTCATTACTACGTCAAAAAGTCATTAAAAGCCGAAAACAAAGATCTGCAACAAGCGTATAGAGAAAGTCCGCTGGTTCTTCGATCTTTGTGTTAATAATTTAAGGTTTCTTTTAACTTTTACCTTTGCAATTGCATATGAAAGTCAAATAAATATACTGTGCATATTTGAGTTAAAATTCCAGTATAAAATTATATTTCATTTATTTCAAGAAAAGCGAATGCAAGGTAACTATTCTCTTTTTATTAGGTTTTTTAAATATGAAAACTCGGGATACTGATATTTGTTCATAATATCGTCAGATACCTCTAAGCGAAACTGATAGGATATTCGTAGGCAAAACAATTTCGTACAATGCAAATGGTTTGTTGTTTCATCGTGTCGTGTTGTACCTTTGGGAACAAAATCATGTCTGACAACAGTTTGTCATCAAAGGTTTTGTTATGTCCATGTTTTTGATTGATCCTGTATTTTGTTTTTACAATACAAATATTTTTTATTGCATATAGGGCATTGACTTATGATATAGGGGTAATATACAGAGACAAACAAAAAATAAAAGACAGGGTACAATAGGTAATCAGTTACTGTATGCAACTTACAACGTATTTGTACTTACATTGAACAAATATGAAAATCGATTTTAGTGAGCGACTAGTGCGGTTTTATAATAGTCTAAAACACTCTAAGTTTTATTATAAAAATTCCCTTGCTCTCTTATCTCTCTCATGATTCGAGGATTATTTGAAGAAAATAGAGGATATTTCTTGCAGATGTCCATTAAATTTGACAGAGAAAGCATTCTAATACAAGATTCCATATGACTGCCCCTCAGAGTGCCATATGGTGCAACATGAATGAACTTACAGCTGACGCCGTATGGATGCACCGCGATGGGTACTTTAAAATTTAAATTGGCAATTCTTTGTAAATTTGACGGCTGGCTAGTTTACAACGTTACATTTATATTTCCAGCTCCGTCTTTCAACTATTGTAAATTTCTGCAGTATTTTGGACTAAGTCGATTTTATTCCTGTATTGAGTTGAGGTTTTAATGTTTGGCAATTACTAAGGGAGTGTGGTGTATAGACAATAAGGCTTGCTTCTCGTCGCGCTTTGACGCACTATGGAAAATCGACGTCTGTTTCAGATAAAAAATCAATAACTTTCTTATTTGTTAAGATAGACTATTGAATTTTTGCACAAGCATAGAGTATTAAATACTGCTTTAGTTAAAGTTCAGATGCTATACTTTTATAAGAGTGTGTTTATTTTTGAAAAAAAATGAAAAAATATATTTCAGAAATAGCTTTTATTTGATTTCCTTAAGGACAACGCTACTTATATTATTAATAAAAATGTATTATTACATTAGTTTTTTAAAAAACAATCATGTTTAAGCTCTTATCTATTTAATTAAGAAATTAAAAGTTATAAGATTACAAACACGTATAGTAAAAAAAGTTACAAAATACTAATTTAAAAGTAAAATAATGTTAGAAATGTATGTATGTCAATGTGTATATTATGTTTTATTATACTTGTTGAACTTCAGGATCCAAAATGAGTTCATTCACTTTTAAAAGATCCAGGGTATCTTCATCAAGTGCCTTCACACTTTTGCTATATGTTTTTCTAAGACTGGAAATGTACGGATCTGATGTGTAGAGAAGAGTATGAAATACATCCTCATTTGTAGCTGATCGAGAGCAGTTCCTGGCATGATGTAGGCGAAATTTTTTATAATCCTTATTACGGGATTCTTGTGCATCTTCGGAAAGTTGACCAATAGGAATTACACCAAAATGCTTAATGACACTTTCAACATGAATCAAAATTTTGTGTACTGAAGATGGCGTGTAGTACCATTCATAATTACTTACATAAATCCTGGCAGTTTCCATGGCATATTTGCCAAATTTTTCTGCATTTATTATTACGCCTGATGATAGAGCTTGTAAAATAATGTACAACGTTTTGATCAAATTCACATCCACTCCGGTGATTTCAGAAGAACAATTTGCGTTGTGAAAAAATCGTCTAGCAGTATTACCGTCATTGGTATTACCACTTCCTTGTCGTGGTTTGTCGATGATCAATCCTAGCTCCTCCCGAAAAAGTTTTTGTATTAGGGTTTTCTTTTCTTGCTTTTGTCTTTTCTTTTCTTCACTTGTGGCTGACCATGTCCGAAAAGAAAGATTATATTAGATATGTAATACCATTTCTATACAACGAATCCAGGCATGCAATGTGGAAAGTCCGTATTGATATGCATTTTCATTTTCTGGCCTACTAGTGACTTTAGTCAGATCATTCATTTGCCGTGGAGTAGCTCCACAGATTGTACACGTGGATCCAGATGGTGTATCTGTTAACACTTGAGCTGCTTTGCCATCTATCATAGTCAGAAAGACTTCGTGCTTCACATTCACTCCTTCACCTTCTTTATTAATTAATGATGGCCGCAAGGAAATTATTTGGTTCTTTATTTCATCAACAACAGCTTCAGTTTTTTCAGGAGTTTCTTTACAAGATTCTATCGATATGACTCGACAAAAACGGACTGACGAAGGCACTGGATTTTGCCAGACAATGTCGATTTTCTAATTTAATAGGCACTAACGACGTAATAAACAAATTTGCATCAGAAACAAGTTCAGACTCCTCTGGAAGTTTTTGTTTGTACTGACTTTGACCAGATGAACCATCACTTTCCCATTTACTGTATAAAACTAAATGACACAATCCGTTCTTATACACCGAATCTATGGCCAAAATCCTAGCTACAGTGTGGTCCAATAAATCTTGAAGGTTTAGTACTTTTGCATGTGTATTTGTAATTTCTATTGGTGTAGATGGTGGATAACATGTCTGTTTGATTTTTTGTATTTTATAAAATGGTGGGAATAGAACACAGTCTCGTTCGTTTGTTAAATTCCTTAAGTATATATATTGTGCTTTCGTTAAATCTAAGTCAATGAAAACACTCAATGCTTCTTGATCCATTAGCATTTTGCTCTCGCTTGCGTTTTCTATGAGATTCAAATATAGAGACTTTGTATCATCACGGTCAGCAAGCCTTAGTTTTTCCACGAGTTTTGCTTCTATTTGTTCTCCTATTGAACGTAAGCCCTGAACATACTGAATAACTGAATAGGTGTTCAAAGCCATATTCACTAAATAGCGTGGTATTTTTTCGTTTTTTGTTTGATTCTGATGAGTCTCCATAAGAGACACAGGGTCTTCCGCGTTTCCCAGAAGAAGTAGATGGCGTGATGTCAGGTGTTACTTCTTCAATGCTCGGTAAGGCTACCAAATATTCAGAATCCAACCAATTTTTGTTCTTTTTTAGAAACGAATCCTTTTTCCTGGACGCTTCTGCCCATCGTTTATCAAAGGAAGGAATGAGATTCCTTTGAACATCACTGATAATAAAACACATATTGTCTTCAGAAACATGATAGTTTTCTTTTAAAACTGTTGATAGGGTTTCAAGTTTTTTTCCTCCTTCAATGTATGAGAGTAATAATTCACGCTTGGAACACTTGAAAGAATTTGACATTGTGAAATTCAGTGATGATACGTAACAATCAAGCGTCTGTGTAGTTTTATTATCAATTTGTAATAGCTTTATTAAATTAATTCACTCTTCTTATATAATTTCATAAATGAGGGTAGTGTGCATTTCGTTGATTAAAGTAGTACCACAAAATAAGTGTAAAATGTAGACAAAACGCCCTGTTATCAATAAATACCTATAATTTATTGAAATATACCGCAAGCTAATCAATTAAATAGTACAACATAAGAAACCACAATAGATAGCGGTTTTCCGTTTCTTGACTTATATCGTAGTTTTCGCGATAACTTCTAAAACCGCACGTATCCGCAGCTGATTTTTATAAATGTTATTTATGAATATCTGAGCTATAAAACAACACCAAATGTAAAGCACTGGGAGACATCGGTAACAGTCAAAAGTCTCGATGAATTTCAAATACGTACCTTTTTTTCCTCTCACTTTTTATATATTTTTTTATAGTAAATAATCAAACAATCCACGACGTTATAATTGCTTTAAAATCTAAATACTATGGGCTTTTTATAAATGCATAACACTTTATATGTATTCGCACAAGTTTTTGAAAGAAATGAAATTTAAAGTATTGAAGCGAACAGACCTGAAATAGACATTCTTACGAATTACAATTTCTCACATTAAATAATATGTATTCCAAATGCAATTCACGCAAAATTACTACATTATATTAAAGTACCACTCTAATACTATTTAAAAAAAAAATTAAAGTGCGTCAATAACGACTTAAGTAAAAACAATTTTTGATATGCCTTTGTTCTATCATTTTCCATAGTGCGACGCCGTCAGAAAAGGAATAATGTCAATGCCTATAGTAATTCTAAATGTGCGGCGACGAGCTTATGCAACTGTGACCCGCGTTCTGAAGTATTTCCTCTGAATGCGGTGGTACATTTGAACGAGTATATGTAATGTATGAATTTCTAGAATCAAAGTCAAATTTTTGTTAACTGCACTTACGCTAAAAGTTACGAACGCTAGCTCCCGATGTAAATTACGAATAAAAAACAATGGAAGTGCCTTATGGCTCGATTACCTACTATCAGAAGCGCAGACGTCCAATACTCACAGATTCATAATTTGAAACACAAGTCTTGATAATGACTAGTTGTAGTTTCTAATTTAAAAAGAAATAACAAATTCTAGATTGTTAATATAATTTCAAGTTTATGCTGTTATACCTACCTATTACTACTAGTTACGACGTTTTGATTTTTCATTGAAATTTTAATCAATATGCTGCCATCTATCGGCCAATAGCTGAACGACGATGAAAAAGAAGAGACCATATTGCAGCAGCATTCAAGTTTATTTTCGTTTCTTGTAACAAAAAAAAAAATTACGATAAACATAAAATTTATTAAAATTAAATAAAATAAGACTTCATAGTCGGCATGATGCTTCATGCCGCAAGTGCGACTATCATTTTTGCACTCCACAGTAGCAAAATAAAGCATTTTTGACGATTTTCCAGGTTTTGCGTGAGATATTAGAGACGACCATAACGTACGAAGTGAAAATTGCAGACTGAAGCTTAAGAATGTGTCACACAATCTAAGCTTTTCAACTGTATTTGTTGTTCTGTGATGTAAACGGACGCTTGCACAAAGTAGTGTAGACGTCATACGGAGCATAGCAGGTAACATCGAGTATATAACCAGAAATAGAGACGAAATAAGGGCCATATATTCCTGGTAACATATTAGCGATACAGCTCTTATAAATATAAACTCCCGTTTGCACTGAAATATAGACAGGCCAACTACTGATCTGTGCGTACGTCTCCGTATATTCCAAAAAGTATTCTGTATTTATTGTAATAAAGATAATATCTCTAACAATGCCGTGCTGTTCGTTTCGGTGGTGTGGGAAAAACAGCAAAACATCTAATTACAAAACAAACGGAATAACATTTCATCGGCAATTAAATATTAAATATGTAATTTTGCAATTTTCGTCCATTATAGCAAAGCTCAAGTTAACCGGTCGATTTGAAGTGAAACAGTTGACAACACCCATTGACGACACTCGTCAATTGTTTCGAACTTGGGTTAGCCAATCGAAGCGTAGTTGTCACAGTAATGATATGGCAGAATAGTTTATAAACAAATTAAACAACATTTCGTCTCTATTTCTGGTTATATACTCGATGGCAGGTAATGATTACATAGGAGAACTCTTGCCTCGTATTTAGTAGGTTTTGGATTCGATTCCCATCGGAGCTTGTGTCTTTTTAAATGAAAACACTAAAGGCAAACCGTGATTCATTCCGAAAGTCGGAGAAGTTTCACATAAAAGATGGCAAGTCACCAACCCCGCATTAACCCGTTATGATACACTGTGGCCGGATCTCAGTAGTGGAACGCAAATGTGTTTTTGATGATGATTATTGCTAAGAAGTTGTAGTACAGAGTAAGATTTTGTAAGTGACGCTGATTATTTGAAGACGTCAATGAAGTGCCACACTCAGGGGAAAAGCGCTGGAAAACATACAGTACTTTGAATTCATTTTGTTTCTCCTACGGTACGCCACAACACGAAACAACTACATTATTTATATATCATTATATATTGTATGGGTTTAATAATTGACTAATCAAATAATTATAATTGAATGATACAGCATATGCTAATATATAAAGTATATTATACAATAGACAAATAGGTGCTTTTTCTTGTTTGTTGTTTATTTTTCACTTTTGTTTGAAGTCGCTGTAGAGCTCCTTGTGAAACAGTTCGTCCAGAGATCGTCGTAATGCTCACATTACTGCGTTCCGGTTTTAAAAGGTAAGAAGAATGCTAGTGGACAGGCGTGTCGCTTAACACCTAGCACACGACTTTATCCTCCAGTCATTTGGTGTCATATATAGTAGAAGTCCTTGTGAAAGAGTTCATCTAGGGTAGTGCTGCCACAGTACCTGTTTTTGCCGCAAAGCAGTAATGTCAGCATTACTTTGTTCCAGCTTTGAAGGGTTAGGGTGCTGGTGAAATTACAGGCACATGGGATTTGTCAAGTTATGTCTCAGGGTGACGAGCGCAGTGGTAGTGCCCCTCAGAACTTTGCAATTTAAAGCTCTGAGTGGCACTGTAACTGTTATGGACAGGCGTGTAGCTTACCATCAGGTTCACGACTAGTTCGTCCCGTCACTTGATGTTAAAAAGAAAACAGTAAAATTTGGTACAAGTTCCGGAAAGAACAAATCGCGGATTCTAACGGCGTACGTGCAAGCACGAAGTTAAAATTGGTAGTATGAGTAAAACGATAACTGTTAAAATTTATAAACTTGAGTATGGAACGAAACTATAACAGTTTCTTTTCACCAGAAAAGCATGCTACATTACTCCTTCTTATTCATCGCTTCCACATTGCTGAGGATCGTGACTCCACTTCAACCTGCATTTGCTGCATTATATCTCCATCGATTGCACCCAGTCGCCTGGTGGAGTGCGGCGCTGACAAAGAGCTCCAGTAGTTCAAGGATCTGATTCGACCACTGTTTGGGATTTCTGCCTCTTTAGTCTCTTTCTTACCACCTTCTCTATTACCATCAAAGGATCTAGATTATCAGCATCTCTACGTGCAATATGACCAAAATAGCGTATCACACATCTGCATGCAGATTGACGACAGACGCTGTGCATTCTCTATCCTGAGTTCCTCCTTACTGCTACAAAAATGTATAAGGTTCATCTTTGGGCTTCGCAAATATGACCGAATTTCACATTTCCGCAGTCAGCTCAAATGGCTTCCCATCCGTCTCCGCAGGAATTTGCATATTGTCTCCATTCTTTACAATATTTTACATAACCCTGTGTCTCCCGGGTACCTGAAAGAGCGTTTCAGCTTCCTTAGGTCCCAGGATAAACCCTGTCGCTCTCTTGTTAGGTCCCAGTTATCTTTTCCATGCTTCAATTCCGGTTTCTATTCTCATTCCTTCACTGTTCATGCGGTCAGACTTTGGAATGCACTTCCTATTACTGTTCACGAAAGTAAATCGTTAGCTATTTTTAAAGTGAGAGTTAAAGAGCATTATTTATCTACTATTCCATCCATATCTTAGGTATTATATTAGGGGTTAAAGTATGAAATTGCCGTTTTATTGCAATAGGT
>NW_020654748.1:8089102-8098275 GCF_003589595.1 Hyposmocoma kahamanoa
TTTCAGTACAAATCGGCAATTTCATACTTTAACCCCTATTATTATAAAATATGTATTTATCTAAGTATTTATATAATTTATAACAATTTAATATTTTTATATTATTTTTTTTTCCTTGTTTTGTTGTGCACATATGCCCGTTCTTTTAGTTATAGTGTCCTGTATTTAGGTCTGCAGGAAGAAATTTCTATTAGAAATAAGCAGAACCTTTTGTTTTTAATTTCGCTTGTATTCTTTGTGACTTGTATTTTTCCTGTACAATAAACTATTAAATAAAAAAAAATAAAAAAATCAATTAATCAATATTCCTTTTGTAGGTAATTTGCCCAACGGCTTTTCCTTTAGAAAACCCAGACGTAAATAACTATTCTAGGAAAGTCGCATTAAGCCTAAATAGTTCTTTAGAAAAATATTAAAGGGAGCAGATAGTTTTATAGAAATAAAGATACTGAAATAATAACCGACAGTTGACATTATGAGCACAATACGGGGTAACATTTTTCAAACATTCGGTATATATATAGCTATCTTTAATATATCTCTCTCTCTAGGAAATTTTAATTCCAATGACCGAGAGAATATTCTTCTTCTTTCGCTTATAGGTTTTCGCGTACCTATTTTTAAAGTTTTTGCGAGCGTCAGTTTTGTAAAAATAGAATAAGAATTATGGCGTTTTCAATTTTCATCAAATATTCAATCCAAGGGGATCTCAGTAACGATGCAAGTAAAGGCGAAAATCCAGTTTTGTCCGTGATATATGTGACGTTACAATGCTATTCTTGCTTGCCGTACCTACACTTGAACGACGTGTCTAATACAAAAAGCTATTTATAACCTATGTAAATATAATATATAATATAATATAAACCTAGTTATAGACATTTAAACAAACTAACACATTTTAATTTGAATCGCAATATCATTAGAAGCGCGGTAATGGCTGCCTGCCTCTAATATAATAGCGATTACCGTGCTGGTTTGCCACGTAGAGGTCCCGGGTTCGATTCCCGGGCCGGAAGAAACATTTGTACGGTCTACTTTTATTTATTTCGTGAGTTTAGGTATAATGTGTGCGTGTGTGTGTCCATGGCACCTGTGATACAGGGTTTTCCTAGTGCGGGGCTATGAGTATGTGCGTTGATAAAATCCCGTATATATATATATATATATATATATATATATGCAGCTTTTATTGAAAACTACTTGAGCACAAGAGTATGGGGTAGCTTTATTTAGCAGAATTACAATAGCTTGATGTATCCCACTGCCGGGCAAAGGCCTCCTCCTGATCTCTCCACGCATCCCTGTCCTGAACTAACTGAACCCAAGCGTTATCATAGGCGTCCAGATCGTCACGCGCCATCGCTTCCTCAGTCTGCCGCGGCGCCTTGCGGTTTTGGGGCTCCACTGGGTAGTTACAGTGGTCTTTAGGCATGCGGCAGATGTGATCAGCCCAAATCTATTTCAGCGTCGCAGCTTTTTTGGCTACATCAGTAAATCTGAGCTTGAGAGCGCAAAGTCGCTTTCCAAATTCGGTCATTGGCAGACTCCGAGTTTGGACTTTTGGATTTTTGTAAGTGACTAAGTTTGTCAGAATGCACAAGTCTATCAACTTCTTTTTAAGAGACATAGGCAGAATTCTTCTCATAAGATCTTTCATGGAGCAATAGCTCCTCCAGGCATTTTTAGTGCGTCTAGCGATTTCTTACTCTTGCCTGCACTGAAGGAGACTATTTGGCCTAAGTAAAGGTATTTGCTTACATATTGCACATCCTCCCCATTAAGGCAGATTTTGCGCTTGGTTGTGTTAGTCATGACTTCGGTCTTGGTCATGTTCATTTTTAGTCCAATCTCGAGACTTGCAAAGCTCAGATCTTCGAGCATGCTTTGTAGCTCTTTCACACAGACAGACATTTTATCTCGCCTAAAGATTTCGCTTCCTAAAGATTTTTTCTAGGGTACTGGGGGCCTACCACAACCTCTTAAAACAATATTCCTTTAACCTTACATTGACTTTTCGTACCATAACGCGCTTAAAGTAAGCTTATTGTAATGTTAAAACTATGATGTTTTATTGGCAGCTTTGTGACTATTCATTCACTCAGTTCGTACTATTACGCGACTTTAACATTAAAGTAATGTTGCTCTTATTTCAAATTTAGTAATCTTAATATTACACGGATGCAATGGAATCAATATTATTTTCAGTTTTATTGTCTTAATATTGATTTATAATGATTAAAAGTTAAGTTGAACTTATTTATTTACATATATCTCTTCATATATAAAATAGCGGTGTTCATTCCGTAAAATTATGACAACGCTATCTATATGCTCCTTGGCGAAACTAACAGTTGACACTAGACTAATATTTTCGAACTCACAACGTGACTATCAAGACTCGGCTTGTTTTTTTATTTTTCTTCATGAAAATGCGGACTAATTTTTGAAAACAACCTAATTTTAATTTTATTATTACATACTTTTCTTTTTTTAACAGTCAAAATTCTCTGAATGTAAATAACATTAAGTACTGAAACATTATACTATGATAAGACGATTCGGAACATCAAAAAAGAAAGAGATGGCATTATATAGTTCAAATAGCGTTATCTTTTTCCTATTTTAAGTAAGGAATAGACATTATTGTGAAATCGTTCGTTCTTTCAATCACTTTAGCAATAATACATTACTTGGTTGACAGGTTCGTCATGGTACGAAGATGAGTAATATTACAATAAGCTTACTTTAAGCTTACATTGAAATAAGATGGTTTTCGGGAAGGTTATGGTATGCTCCTGGTAAAGAGTCTTTGGTTTTACGTTAGTTTTATCGATGCTGTACTATCTTGGCATGCAGTTCGAATTAAACTGATATAATTTGGGTGTGTTTTCTCGTTGGAAAAAGTGGTGAATATGGCGTTGTAACCTATTATGTAAAATGTTGTATTTATTTGTTTATTTTATGCAACTTAACTTAGTACAATTTCTCAAATCCTCGACTCGACAAACTGCGAAAGCAATTTGTTGTCGAGGTTACACTCGCAATCACAAAACTGTAGTATTACCTAGTACGAGTACATTTAACAAAAATAGTGTAGACTTCAACTTTTAAATGTTTTCAAGAAGTACACATTTTAATTTTTTCTTCAAAGTGAATTTACGTAACAATTTTCTGCCTCACAAAAAATCTAATTTATTAAATATAATTGGCAAAAAATGTTTATTTGTCTTTTACCATAACAGCTGTTTACTTTTGGGCATATATACTTATTTATTTTCACGGACGCGCATAGTATTATACTTGTTCGTGACGTTAATTTTATATCAGTTTTATAATAGTTTTCAATATCGGCCAAATATTGAACTATATACAAAAATGCCTTCGCGTAACCCACGAAGGCAAGATAAAATGAGATTTAAAATTCTGTGTGTTTCTCTATCACCTGACTGATGGTGTAAATTTCATCGGTGGTGGAAAGTCCTCTTCAGAATGTGAAAAAGGGGAGAAGTTCTGAATACGAACGAGTGGGTCGAATTTTAACAGAATAAAGAATTATAATCTAAGTGAATGGTGGATCTAAAATTAATGAAAAAAAAAATTGAATATCAATTCAACAAAAATATCATTACAGTTAACAGGGACATCTCTAGCCAGGGCCGGTAGCTGTAAAGGTACCTAACTGACTGACGAAATAATTTCATATATTTCTCATAGATGGCGCTACGGCTAAAAAGTCGTTGAAAACCAAATAAGATCCAACAACAAGCGCATAAAAAAAACCGCACGGTCCACTGGTTCGTTCGTGACTTAGTTGGCATAGCGCTTGGTACAGTTTGCTAGGAGAAGTTGGTTCGAATTCGGCCGGATCGAATGAATATTTTCTAAGTGTCGATCTTTGTATTAATAATTATAAAAATTAAATATTTTGAGTTCTAGCGGGTTTAAAGTTGTTGGAAACAGCGGATCTAAAGTTGTGACCTCGCTCTCTGTTTTGTGCACATTCGTTGACAAACTGCCGTATGGATTACTAAATATCTATAGATTTTGAGTCAAAGCAGTAATGTTATAATGTGGCTAGTATTGAAAAAGTTTTTAGTATGTTTCACTTTTGCCAGGTGAGATCTTAGTGGTGGGCTGTATGTAATTGCTTATAACTTGTATAGTGGCTTTGAAATTTCGAATACTTTCGTGGTATAAATAAAATATCACAAAGATTCTATGAAGACCTCGGTGGCTCAACGGTTTGCACTGTGGACACTTAATGAGGGTTTTGTTCCCGGTTTGATTCCCGGTGGGACCAATTTGGGAAATAAACTTTTCTAAATTGGTTTTTTTTAAGATACCGAGTGACAGGACGAACAAGTCGCGTGTCTGCTGATAAGCGATACGCCTGCTCATAACAGTTACAGTGCCGCTGAGAACTTTAGAACGCAAAGATCTGAGGAGCATTGCCACTGCCTCCGTCACCCAAACGCAGTAATGCTCACATTACTGCTTGGCGAACTCAACTCTTTCACAAGGAGCTCTACAGCTACTAAAATTCGAAAAAAGCGGAAGGGCTTTATCACGAGTGTTGTGTGCTATTTACTATTCAAGTTGTGAAAAATGTATTTGGAAATGTGTGTTGAAATTTGGGCTGACACAGCATACTTTAGGTGCAATCGAAGCCGTAGAACTGCCTCCTATAATGATAAAGAAATGCGCTGATTAAATTTGAATTGAAAGATTCCCTCAAGATACGATTGAATCAATCGTATGTTGCGGGAATCTTTCCAGACGCTCTCCAAATATCAGTTATTAAACTTGTCCGTAAAAAGGGAGAAACTACAGATAGGTATTAATTATTACCGTCCCATTGCTCTACTACCAACGTCAGCTAAAATATTCCAATCAGCTATGATGAAACGTCTGTATTCCTTTTATGAAAAATTTTGAATTTACATGAAAATCAAAATGGGTTTCGAAAGAATCACTCCACCACATTAGCCATTTATAGATACGTAAAAAACATATTAGAAGCAATCAGTAACAATAAATTTAGGTTTGCTTTTACTCGATATGAGTAAAGCATATGACAGAGTTAGTCACGAAGTCTTTTTGCATAAATTATACCAAACTGGAATTAGGTGCGTAACTTACAACTGGTTCAAATCTTATCTAACTAATCGATTTCAATATGTAGAAATCGAAAATACTGACTTTGAGACGGGCAAAATCACACAAACAAGATCTGATAGAGCTCTTGCGACTGGCTCTATCCCACAAGGTAGCGTTTTGGGATGCATTCTGTTTCTCATCTATATAAATAATCTCCCAAATATACTGGATGATCTATGCGTCCTCTTTACTGATGACATTTCTGTCTTAATCACTTGATCTAATATTAGAGATCTAGAAATAAAACTAAATTTAACATTAGATAAAATTGTAAATTGGTTAGGTATACACAACTAGCAACTTAACCTCAACAAAACTAAAATCATCCAATTCAAACCCTATCAAAAATCAGCGTTACAAATATCGTATACATATAGAAATACTAAAATAGAAACTGTAAATTCTGCTACATTGCCAGGAATAGATCTGGATACACATTTGAATTGGAAAGAACATATACAAAAAATACTAAATAAACTATCTTCATTTATTTATGCACTTCAACACCTTACACATGTAACAGACTATAGGACCGCCCTTGCGGCTTATTATGGACACGCGCATTCAATGCTGTCGTATGGTGTTATTTTGTGGAGAAATTCCTATGATGTGGACAAGGTGTTCATACTGCAAAGAAAGTGTATAAGGATAATAACGAATATAGACCAAATGGAATCTTGTAGACCTCATTTTGTTAAGTGTAAAATACTGACCGTTACTTCTCTCTACATTCTCGAGTCATGAAAATTTGTTAGGAAGCACCCACAGTTTTATTCACGTCTAACGAACGATAAACGAAATAACAGAAACTTAAACAAGCTTAGAGTACCTTTCTCCAAAATGAAATTAGTTACGTCTGGCCCGCACACCATGTTAATTAGAATTTACAACCACATACCAAATTATATCAAAAATCTGGAAAGACTTACACAATTTACTAAAGAACTAAAGGCATTTCTTGTTAATAAATGTTATTATGACTTACATGAATTAACTTAATTAATTTTAACGATAGGTATGATGACAAATAAGTATAATAATACAAATAAAAATACTTCGACATCTCTTATTAATAATAATTGAAATTAATATACTGTATAAAGTATGTTTTCCATTACTAATTAAGAATAATGCAATGTAATAATGTGATATAATAATGTAATGCTATGATATGATATTGTAATGTAATAATTTAATATAATTAAATAGTGTGATTTATAAATTTAGCCCTCAGATGTTGCTGTGCTCTTGCAGGGCGTCACATGTATACCATCAATTAATGTTCCATCTTAAATTTGTAATGTGTTAAGCAATAAACAATTGAAATTGAAATAGACAAGAATGAAATTTCATTCTTGTCTATTTCTTCTTATTAAGGTAACACAGATTCATTTAGTGTTAAAAACAGTGACACTTAAATACTAATGTTAGTATCAGTACACAAACAACAGAGAAGACTAAACAAGACAAACATTATTATTATTGAAACAAAGATCGAATATCGGAGATAAATTGTCTTCGATTATTATTATTAGTGAAGCAAAAATCGAACAATACAAAGAAAATTTCTTCAATCTGATTGGACTCGGGTAGGTAAGGTATCAACCAAGTAATGTATTATTGCAAAAGTGACTGAAAGAACGAATAAATTCCCAATATTGTCTTCCTTACTAAAATAGGAAAGAAATAACGCTATATCAACTGTATAATGCCATCTCTTTCTTCCTTGATGTTCCGAATCGTGCTACCGTAGTATAATGTCAAAGTACTTAATATTATTTACATTCAGAGAATTTTTACTGTCAAAAAAAGAAAAGTATGTAATAAAGAAATCTATTAACATTACGTTGTTTTCAATTATTTTTCCACATTTCCATGAATGAAAAGAAAAATAAATAAAATAAGCTGAGTCTTGATGACAATCAAACGTGGCAACGTTGTCAATTCGAAATTATAGTCTAGTGTCAACTGTTAGTGTCGCCAAGGAGCGATAGATATCGCTGTCATAATTTTACGAAATAAACATCGCGTATTTTTATTTAACGAGAAATTATTTCCAATGTACTATTAAAGAAAAAAAACTACAAAATATTGAAGAGATGTAAATAAATAAGTTCAATTTAACTTTTAATAATTACAAATCAACATTTAGAGAATAAATTCGAAAATAATATTGTTTCCATTTCAACCGTGTAACTATTATAAGATTGCTAAATTTGACATTAGAACCATATTACTTTAATGTTAAAGTCGTGTCATAGTACGAACTGAGTGACCCAGAGCGAATTCCGTTGTTCTGGTACTCATAGTACAGGGAATTCCCTAGTTTGAGACCAGGCAATTGGTGTGGATGTCTGGCAAACCATCCGTGTGGTTCTCTGACACATAATTTGTTTAAATTATTGATTTTCAGTAGCAGTAGAGTCCCTTGTCAAAGAGTTCGTCCAGGGAAGTACTGCCACCTTATCTATTTCTGCCGCCAAGCAGTACTGTCAGCTGCTGTGTTCCGGTTTTGAAGGGCAAGGGTGCTGGTGAAATTACAGGCACATGGGATTTGTCAACTTATGTCTCAGGGTGACGGGCGCAGTGGTAGTGCGCCTCAGATCTTTGCGATTGAAAGAGTCGAGTGGCAGTGCAACTGTTATGGACAGGCGTGTAGCTTACCATCAGGCGCACGACTTGTTCGTCATGGATGATGTTGTTGTGAGGCTTGTCTATGTGGTGGTTATAAAAGTTCTTGTATAATGTTCCTAGAATTTTATCAAAGTGAATTTAAGAAATTAGTAATAAAGTTTTTTAACATCCAATAATATTGGATCAAAGGAATTTTTCTGAGTGTTTTTTCTGAGTGTTCGATCTTTGTATTAATAATTATAACAAACTAGTGGAGTAAGTTCACAAAAAATAATTGAATATCAATTCAATAAAAATTTAATTAATCCAATAATATCGATAACATTCGAAGGTGTAGCCAGTCAGTAGTGACTATATCAATATTACAAACTACAGAAATCTAGTCAGATTTCCATGAAGGAGTAGATAGAGAAAGAGATAGAGATTTAGATTCCAAAAATATGATTTCATTTCCAAGTGTACATGTGTACACCCAAGAACACGAGAAGTACTTTTATATACATTTGCCACGAAAATTCCGGATCCGATGTTTACTCACTATTGGTTCTATGTACGAAAACGTTGTCTAATTGTTTTATGTAGAAACTTTATAGCCTTACTTTAGCCCCTAAGCTCAGATAAACGCAGACGTAATTGCGATATTAAGTTACACATTTCATATTTAAATGTAGAGGTACAATAACGACAGACCCTCAGCATTGTGCGCACAACCAAGTTGTAACGGCTTTGAATAATAAGCGCCTAGAATAGGCCTCAGAGGAGGGTGACATAATGCGACAAATGTGCCAAATGCTAAAGCGTTTTACAGCCCGAATGACGCGTCGAATCGGATTTGGATCACGTCCTCACAGCGAAGACAGTTTGACGTGTTGTCCTCGACTTGCATAAATTTGCAAGATTAAGCAGGACCCATGGCATCGCCCGACCTAGATGCGGTCTGTGCCTATTTACATAAATGTTCCCTTTCTGCGTCCCAACGTCTCTGCAATGCCAAGAGTAGGGATATTTAAATTCCTTGGCTATTTGTGAACGGTTTTATTTGGGTTTCTCACGACGGTACACTTTCTTTTCTGGGCAGTTAATTTTCTTAACACAGGTCTTTTACCGTACTCATACAATATAAAGTCTTTTATTGCTTTAAGTGGATATAGAATTAATGCATTCAGGCTTTTCTTTGCGGAAGTCCATGCAAATAAAAACGGAAGTATCTTAATTTGCTACTCTGCGAACCCATTGAAGGTTAAATCGTGCAAAATTGCTGCGCTTGTGTTGAATATTTTTTCATGCAGTTAATTTTAAATAAAATTAATAAAATAAATAATACAAGCGCAACTACAGTCAGAAACACCGCCACCAAATATAACAATAGTAACACTCGG
>NW_020654748.1:8098285-8167151 GCF_003589595.1 Hyposmocoma kahamanoa
GTGGGAAAATTAACTGCATAATAAATATTCAACACAAGCGCAGCTACTTTGCACGATTTAACCTACATCAGGTTCGCGGAGTAGCAAATTAATTTACTTCTATTTTTATGGATGTAGAATATTAAAAAAAAGCTTTTTTCAAGTTTTACCACACAAAGTCCTATTGATAAATACATATCTGGGAAAAAAATTGTTGCTTTACACTAATTTCTTCTCGACACTTTAGCATAATTTATACAAAGTTGGTATCTTGTTACTCTGTATTCAGAACCCTTCATAGATCCATGTTCCTGTTGCCCAGGTGTAACAAGGCAGATGTTTTCCTTTCCATCTATTAACTTTTCTGTTTTCTGTCCTTAATACGGAAAAATGATAAGATTAAATCAGAGTACCTATTAATTTCTGCGAACGGGATCGTTTCTTATTAAATAATAGCAAAAAGCAACAAAACGAATTTAGAAATAAGCATTTGTGAAGTGTGTTTCTTTGAAAGTCTTTATTCTTGATTCCCCTGTATTATTTTTTCATAGGCAGTTAGGATTTTTTTACGTAATTCGTAAATTGAAAATATATGAGTTTTTTTTATTATTTATGCCAAAGTATAATATTATTTCGTGTTACTTGTAATGAATAAATATGGAAATAAATTCCTTTGACAAAATAAAACCACGTAATTAATTAGTTTACAACTAAACGAATCACCTATTGCTTACTCTAATTTTGTAATAGTTTTTCTAAATGATATTATTTTTCGTTTCTTGATTGAATACTTTTTAAACACGGTAATTTAATAAGTGTGACTTTGAATGATGTAATGTTAAAATTGTGTCATTTTTCATCATCAATCTATCGCAGTTCACTGCTGGTCGCCTCCAATGTTCACCATTTCTCCCGGTCCTCAACTTGTCGCATCCATCTGCTACCAACAGCCAAAGTCAAGGTAAAAATAATAATTTATTCTATAGTTAAAACAAATGTATATCTACTTGGTGCTGACTTCCCTGAGAAGAAAAGTAAGAAAGAAACACTAGCGGTTACTCTTTCCAAATAAACTTAAATGCTATGGAATACACTTTGAATCAAATTTGTGTGGAGTCAACCTTTGGAAGGTCGTCACTCATCTAGCTAGAGGGCCTCCTACACTACGTTTGCCGAGCCGTGGATTTTACGCAAGAACTTGTTTCCCTTATCGATTACCACTTCTTCGACCGATATGTCGAATGACGTCTTATAAACTTGAAAATATTCCTTTATCCTAATGTCCCCTTTTTTATTGTTGCTTTTATTCTAATTGAGACATGGGCTCACGTTTCTTATTATTAAACTCATTTAAAAACGACTTCAGGGATTTGTTGAAATCCAGCAAAAGCCGTTGAGGAGACGAAATTACGCTAACTACCAATTACTAACATTATATTGTGCATAACGTTTCTCTATTACGAACCTTTTTGGTTTGCTGCTAAGGTTGACGTTACTTTGTGAATCGTGTCATCGTTTGTTCGCTGGTTTGTAATGGGGTTTACCTAAATGTTATTTTTACGCATTTTCATTTTCCTATACAAACAACAAACGGTTGGTTCGCTAAATATTGAATCAGAGGTAACGTGTTTTATTGTTTTCTGTCCATCTTGGGGTATAATTCTATTTCGTTTGAAAAGAAAAATGTTAAAACGAAAATAAATGCTTTCTTTTTAGATATTTTATTTGTATGAATAATCAAATTTAAAGTAATGGTAAACACGATAAATTAAAACATATCACAAGAAACTAAAAAAAAACACAAAATATACAAAACAAACTCAATAGGCATACAATACATAATTATACAAAAAAATAAGTAAATGCGTGTATTTGTGATTATTTACGTCGAATGCTGTTGTATAACTGTGATTTGGTATAAGAAGTGATGATAAACTACATATAAATTTTGTTTTATATTTTGAGCGAGATTGTACTTTGTTATTTAAGCCAAGTAAATTTGCCTACAGGGTGTTAAAACATTGAATATGACCACCAATACAAACAACTCCACCAATGAACGGCCAAAATAAATAGGTATTTCGAGTTTTCTTCAAATTTTGTCCCTTTCTGTTTTTTTCCCAGCATCCACGTCCTTTAAGGAAACGCTAACAAGATATTTGAATGAAATAGTACGTTTTTTATGATACTTAGTGACGGGACGAACAAGTCTGGTGGTAAACTACACTGCTGCTGTCCATAGCAGTTGCTGTGCCACTTAGAGCTTTAAAGCTCTATAAAAATCCTAAAATTCTAAGGGACATTGCGACTGCGCCCGTCACTCTGAGATAATATAAGTTGAAAAGTCCCATGTAATTTCACCAAAATACACTCAAAAATATTATATACTATAATCATTGGACGTGTATGTTTGTAATCTGTCTATGACTTTAATAATATGAATAACCTGTGTTTCAAACATAATAATATTGTCATCCTGATACATCTCGGATTTTTTTTTGTTAAAAATAATGAACATATAATAATTATGTACAATGTTTGAAATCTGTTTTCTTTTGCTCTATGATTTTAGTATTCAATATTTAGAATTTTTGTATAAATACTTATGTCAGAGAATAACTTTACCAGTATACCTGAATTTTATATGTTATATTCTTGAAATTTTGCTTGCTTTTTATAAGTGGAAAAATAACGTACGTAGATGTTTTACGATGCTACGCGACTTTTAAGCGTAGCATTTTTACGTATGCATTTTTCAACGAAACTCGTAGCACTATAAATGAAATGTTGGTTAGCTACATTCATAAAACTTTACACAATCTTAAAATTTGTTAAAAACAAAACATGCCGTGAACTGACAATGGCATAAACCAGTAAACAAAATGGCGAGTATTTAAATTCTTTAAATTCTTCTGGTAAATTCCTTTGCGAATATGAATCAACTCACGAATTTCTTTTTATCTGGCCGTGTCTGCGAGCGACATGACTTTTGATACGTGATCAGAATATTCCCCAATTACGGGCGCTTTAAGGAGTAGCGCCCGACACAAGATACTGGATCAAGGTAAAAGAGAGAAACGATTAGGATTTTGGCCGACACACAAGGTAACCTTTTCTTTACAAAAAGGTCTGGTCATATATCGTGGTCTGGCCATATAGTGATCGTAATGATGATAAAAAGAACTAAAGCAAAATAATATTCGACGTCACAAAAAAAAAACCTAAATAAATTGTGCATGGTGAATTGGATATTTGTATGTGGAACCAAAATGTATGTTCTCGCTAAAGTTATCTAGGATGATCAACCGCTGAAACGTGATGGGACATAATTGTTTCACGGTAATATTGAAAAATCACAGATATATATATATATAAGTACGTACTTAATAAAGACAATCTATACTTTCGTACACGCAACCTGTACATTGAAACAGCTGCTCCATTTCCAATATTACATTTTCTAATATAACGATTTTGTCGATGTAGCAATCCACACCCAGTTCGCCTTTGCGTCACATTTGTTTAATTTCCTTGTTTCTTTTACTTGGGATTTCTTTTGCTTTTTTGTGAAAAGTTAGTACATTTCTTTTTTTGGTTTTTCATATTTCATTTTCTCCATTTTTGCTATTTAATGAAATTTGTCGTCATAGTCAATGATAATGAATGTTTTTTTTTGTGATATCAAGTAACGGGACGAACAAGTTTACGGAGTCTACTGTTTTCTACGTTTCTATAATATTTTAATTACATATAAATTAACAGCGACATGCAGATTGTCCATTTGCGTTATTTTGGTGATCATAGTAAGATAATTTAAGGTGGTATACTATGACAAATGCGATTCTATAGTCTATATATTACTGCTCGTGGGATATTCTGTTGATGCAACTTGGTAATTTTACACCTTACAGAAGCTGTGAACTTTTTCCGACACGCTCATGTAATGCATACATGTAACTTACAAGTAGAAGTGACGTTACACTGGGATTTGAAAAGGATACGAAAAACCACCCCTCTACCAGCAAGCTAACAGCGCTTCGTAGGTCACAGAATTTGAATTATTGTGTTAGTTTTTTTCTAATATGAGCTTTATATTTCTCCTCTACCTTGCACCAAAAGTTGAAATATGAAAATGTATTCAGCGCCGTACAGTAACAATCGATGACAGCTGCATTAGCGTCAGGCGCAGCGATTTATCGGATAGATTTATTATGTATTTTGTTTGTTTACCAAACACGTTGTATTATATCGCAATTTTACGTCTCACGGTTGTTTATGGTTTGTATCTAAGTGATTGTAGAATGTAATTTAAATTGTATAGCAGTAAAAGAAATACCGACTAAGCTAGCCGGGAAAAAGCCGTAGTAGCCTAATAGTTTGACATACCGCCTCTTAAGCTCAGACCGTGGGTTTGAATCAAGACTCGTACCAGTGAGAATCTATGTGTGAAATTTAATTTGAAATTTACCACGAGCTTTTTGGTGGTGCAAAACTTCATTATGAGACCTGCACGTCGAAGATGGTTTTCAACCCGTATTGGGTCAGCGTGGCTGAGTATGGCCCAAACCCTCGTCAGGCAGGAGACACTTCCGTGCCTAATATTGGGACGTATATATGGATTGATTATGATAAGTAGTCAAAAGGTCGAAAATCCAATTAAAATGTTTGCATGTGCAGTCTGCAGAACGACTGTTGAAAGCGACCTATATTTACAGTGGGATACATTTTCATTTCAAATAAATTTTGTTTTAGTCAAATAATCGCTCACTATTAAATTAAACGTATTAACAAAGTATTTTATTAAGTTTGAGTAGCAGTAGAGCTCCTTGTGAAAGAATTCGTTCAGGGAATTACTGCCATATTACATACACAGTTCCAGTTTTGAAGGGCTGCTTGTGAGACTACAGGTACATGGGACTTGTAAATTTTATGTCTAAAGATCACGACTGATTCAGTTATAGTATCTCTCAAATCCTTGCGATTAAAGCATTGAGTGCTACTTCAGCTATTATGGGTAGGCGTGTCGTTTACAACCTGGTCCACGAATTGTTCATTCCGTCACTTATTATCATCATAGGGTTACAAATAGCTACAGTTATTTATTTATTTAAACTTTATTGCACACATAAAAGTACAAATAGCGGACGTAATGCCATAAGGCTTTCTCTACCAGTCAACCCGAGGACTGAATTTAGAATAAACAACAGGGGTGCATAACATGACAAATAAAAACACATAGGATCAGAGTTTATAGATAATTATGATACTTAATTCACCCACAACATAAATATACATACTATATATAGCATAAACTATACATGACAAATTATATCCATGTATAAACAATTTATATATATATATATATATATATATATATATATATATATATATATATTTCTGGGACGGTTTTCGGACACCCACGTTGCGTCACACGTCGCGGTCCATACGTGTAAGTATACAAAATAGTAATAATGTTTTATTATATTATTATGTATGTTAGTCAATAAGATATGTATTTATGGGTCTTTTGTAACCTGAATATAAATAAAAATATTTACATGAGGTGCTTCACAAAGTTATAGATTCGATTGTAATATTAAGTTACGGTCTATTGAGACATGATTTAAAAGTTATAAACATGAGGTGAAGGGCGCGGTTACTACGCTGTGTCTCTGTCGACCCAATTCCCAATTAATAAATATTTCTATCCCACATCTTCCCATGGAATCCTCTAAAGCTTCAATATAGAAAATGATGGAGTATCTATTTAATTCACCTGTTTACACAAAGCGTAACGAATAAGGTAAATCTTTTTTTAAATACAAATTCTGAAGGCCGGGCACGAACAATCATAAGCTTATGTCGTGTTATGTAAGTGGATTATTTTGTTTTGTAGTATCAGAAATGAACAAAGAAACATCTAACGAATAGCCAAAGTGTAACCACTTACCAATTATACAATATTCAACGAAAAAAAAAACCAAGTAAATTACTTATAACTTTTGTGGTCACGCAAGGAAACTATTAGTATAAACGAAGTGACGTTTCCGATACAATCTTGAGTCAATCGAATGACGTGTGACGAGGAGAAATAGAAATTCAACGATTTTAAAAGTTTTAATCGTAATCATTACGTTACTTAACTTCGAGAGAATCTAATTTTCTCTGTTCACATTAGTGTCAAAAGATAATCTGTTATGCAATCACACTGCAAATCTGGCTCAATTTCCTTAATATATCCTTTTGTAGAACAGAGAGGATATTTTTAAATCAATGACGGCGTTTACTGTACTGTAAATCATACTTTTTGTCTATATTATGTACATTAAATTATATTGCTGGTGTACCACAGGGTAGGGTCTTTACACCTTTATTGTATTTGTACAGTTACGTATTCAACATGGCGTATGTGCGCTGGCAGCCTGCCTCTCTTTAGTTTCTGTTTTATGCAATCTCTGTGATGTAGGTGTTAAATTTAATTCGACTAATCTTTATAACTGCCTTCGAGGCCGAACGATTACCATGCTGGTCTACCACGCAGAGGTTTGATTCCCAGGCCGGGAGAAATATTTGTATGGCCTACATTCATTGCTCCCGTGAGTTTGGGTGCTATTTGTGGTTGTCTATATTTTATGTGTCGGATTTTCACCAGTGCATGGCTATGGGTGTGTGCGATAAAAAAAGAACAACAATTCTTCCTTTTTAAACACACCTTTATAAACAAAATAAAAGTTCTTCTCGATTTCTTTTTCTAGTGTTGAGTCTTTGTTTTATTTTGAGTACAAAAAATATTTTCACACTGTATTTTTTTAAGTGAACGATTGACCGAACTTGTTCACTTATTTCAATTAACCTATATTGTTTGTGACAGTTGAAAATATCTAATCAGATAATTCCCTCGTTTTATGTTATTTATATTGATTTGCGGTAAAAAGCTTTCTACATGATAATCCATCGAACGCGCTGTGGAACAAAAACAATCAAGGGGTTACCAGAAAAATATTGTCTAATCAATGTAAACAAGTGACTTTTTCATTGTGAATTTTAAAACAGTCCGTATTGATAACGGTGTGGATGGATTAAAATTTCATTTCATTTTGTTTTTATTTCATTTTACAACTCGAATAACTTAGCAATAATCCATTGACTACATTTGGACGTAAACCGCAGTAACCCAAAACTAGAACATGGGTGTGTGTTTTGTGTACAAATAGTAATATTTTGTTGTGTATAGTCGATGTCCTTAGATACCTGACCCCCTATACGACTATTTGGTTCTGAGTAGATCGGTGTGAAGAAAAGTGTTAAACAAACTTAACCTTTAACCCGTAAGCCGTAAAATTCATTTTAATATGATTTCCTTATGGCATCATTAGTGAATAGCGTTTAAAAATTTTTTTAACTCAATTTAATCTTTAATTACTTACATAACTTACTTACATTTAATTACTTAAACGCAAATTTTAACAACAAAATGCTGGAATTCGTTAATTGTTGAATGTGTAACGAGGCTCTCAAAACCAAAAGGTCGGCTATAGGGGTTAGGTACCTTAGGGCGCCGAATGTACACTATTTATTAACTTTTGTTGCGATTATTTGACGTAAATTAATGCTACTTTTTTATTATTTATGTTCAATTCTACCAACGACAGTCTAAAAAGAATGACTGTTTCCTGGTTTAGGTGTTTGTATTGACTTGTTGGTTTGCCAAATAAATAATGAAAGTAGGAGTTATATTCATTTTTCTACAAGTAAATATAATTCTCGAAACAGAAAGTCTAGTGTAATGCATAGTCATTAATAATAATGGTGTTTACGTATATAAGTTTATGTTAATATCTAGCCTGGTAAGGTTAGATCTCATTTTCTACAAAAACAGAAGAATTGAAATTGTTAACTAAAAATGAATAGGAAATAACAAACTAAGTTCATGTATCTGTTTATATAGAAAAATATTTTTTTCTCTCCTTCACTTTTCCTAGACTTTCGAATGATCTCGTATTATGAAATTGAAATGAGGTCGGTTTCCTCATAACGTTGGCAAAATGTTTTCCTTTATTTGCGATAGTACTTTTGAAAGATCACAGGGAGCTCTATTGGTACTCCAAACGAGTTAGTGCAGTACACTAACGGGAAGCACGCATCCGCAAGCTTATTTAGGTAAAATAATCTCCCTGGGCTTTTTGGATGCATACTTTCGATGTATGTAGTTTTAAACATGGATTTGCAAAAGTTCACTATTAAAATTTTTTTGTACGCCAAGCTTGTAGGCGTTTCTAAACAACATCATAGACTACTTTTATTAATAATGGATTCATAATTAAAAATGGATTAACACAATCGTATTTATTTATTTTATTTCATAAGTTTTCGCAGATGGCGCTGAAGGCGAAAAAGTAAAAAAAAAACGCGCGCATCGTTGCCACAATAGAACACCCATTTTGACAAATATTTTTTTTGACATTTGCACGTGATGCTCGACGCTGTCACTTGTCACGATTATTTTTTTTTTGTGACTGAAAAATAACCAACAGATTTGACGAAAGCAGCCTCGAAAACATGGCCGCTATGAACTGTCAAAGTCTACTCGCCCTTGATGAAAAATCCTTTGGAACGACCTAGTATATTTTGTCAAACCAAAAACAGCGGTAGCAGCGCGGCTTGTAAGTGTGCGCGCCCGCTGGGTGCCATGTATGGACGCACACATGTACATAATTTCGCGATGTTCTCGCATTGCATCTGGTTGTCACACGCGCCTTTCATTAATGTTCGAATGTATGCGCCAAGCCGTGTACGTTTGTATGGAGTTACCATACGTCTTATTACACGTACTGTGTCAAAACACTAGAAGTCCCTATTCAGTGTTTTGTAATATCATAACAATAATCATTCGGTTGTGGTCAAGGCACAACATATTTATCCGTTTTTAAATAGAAATAGCTTATTTTGCAAAG
Organism: Hyposmocoma kahamanoa; assembly: GCF_003589595.1. Lineage (NCBI taxonomy): Eukaryota > Metazoa > Arthropoda > Insecta > Lepidoptera > Cosmopterigidae > Hyposmocoma > Hyposmocoma kahamanoa. The sequence goes on from NW_020654748.1 coordinate 8,107,219, forward strand.
TCAATTAAAATTACTCAAGAGAATTCTTTAATATCAAATGAACAAACTAAGTTAAATGTATTTTATGATGTTAACTTGAAAATTTTCAAAAACCAAAATACCTCGTTGTAGCTCTTTTTTAAAATGTTGTTTTTAATTTTACAGTGTATTGGTTTAACATCGCACACGCAATCACATGACACTTGTACCTTTTGAGGAGTTTGACACCATTGCATTGGTATAGGGCAGCAGCGTCGTTAGCACTTATTTCTATTAACTAATTTTTGCAACTGGTCTTGACTTGTAACTGATCACTACGAACTGTTTTTGCCAGGGCACGTTTATTCAGAATTTCGGATAATAAATAGTTTGTGAGACGCACCGCGCATAGGTATATTTTTGTTTCATTTGATAGTATATTTTTATCAGAAATTTTAAGGGCTTGTAGGCGTAGCTAATATACTTTTGGGATGGGTCTCTGAGAGGTTTAGCAAAAAAAGGGTTGCTTAAGTGTTTTTACCCCTTTATCCACCTGTCTACGCCAATTGTTATTAACTCCAACAGGGAGTTTATGTTTTCCTCTTTATATTTCCTAATAAAATATTAATTCTATTATATTAATTAAGCCAAACCTAGAGTCCGTAGTTCTAGAAGTTAGAGCAACATGCTGTGTTGACTGCCCGTGCGCAGTATGGACCGACATAATAAGTCACGTCTCGCCCCGTGTTACCTCCAGCCCGCATACAATGAAAGCCTGTCTCATATTGCAGTCGGAGAAATAATTGCACTAGAACTGACTTGAATACTAATACGTGAATAAAGGTCTGACTGTAAAGAAATAAAATATATTTAATGGCAAAATATATGTAAAATGTTAATATACGTGTGTATTGTTTTTAATGAAAGAAGTATTCAAAATTAAATATATAATACATTTTTTAATTTTTTTCAGATACCAAGCGGCGAAACGAACAATTCGTTCAGCTGGTGAAATCCGACACGTCTGTCCGTAGCAGTTACAGTGCCACTTAAAGCTTTAAATTGCAAAGATCTGAGGGGCACCGCCACTGCATCCCTCACCCTGTGATATAAGTTTAGTCCCATGTGCCTGTAATTTCATTAAGCACCCTTAGCCTTCATAACGTAGAATGTAGCAATGTGAACATTACTGATTGGCCGCAAAATTTGGTAAGGTGGCAGTACTTTCCTGGACAAACTCTTTCACAAGATGTTTTACTGCTACTGAAAATATTGAAATGTTACAATTTACGTGATAGGTCTGATGTAGGATTGGCGAACGCTTTAAAAGACAAAACATCTAATCTGGGCATTGCGTGTAAGTAGCAGTAAGTTAACAGTGAATTATTATGTAAATAAAATAATTTAAAAGGTTACCTGGCATTTTGCAGCGCATACAAAAATAACCATCTCTCCATGCTAATTCCTACTGCAGCCAACATACTAATTAAATTCTTTGCGACTCGTGTTTTTTGTTTATAAAAAAAAACTTATCTTTTTAAAGAAATAGAATGTAATTTTACGTATGGGCCTTTCCGACAGACATTATCTATGCTTTTTTATTCACATCTTTTTAGTTATTTATTATAACGGCTCTTATTACATTTATCCTAAGTACAGTAAAATAAGTAACACGAAATCCCTTTTATCTACTTTTGACTAGCCTGCGTTACGTTTGAAATTTGATCAAAGGCAAACGACAAAGGCATCTGACGAAAAAATCTTCGCTTTCCCGTCGCGCTCATCTACATAATTTCATTTCTTATTCTTTTTTGTTACATCACTATTCAAGGTACTATTCACGCAATTCGAGGGCTTTTCTCAGTTTCTATTTCTGCGGCTGCAGCGAGGTAGTCGGCACGTGCGCCGGTTGAATGTTTATTGCCTTGAGATTGTGGCGTAACTCGCCCCTGTTATAATGCGATATTTGAACATCTTTCGTCTAACTATGTAGATCAAGAAGAAACACTTTTGTGACACTGTATAGAGTTTGTGACACTAATCGGCGATTTGGTATAGATATGGATGATATTAGTAACTGTTATTTGACACCGAGTTTCTTTACAAAATGAGTCCATTTTGAAGTCTTAAATTTTAAATGAAACTATTTTTAACCGACTTCAAAAAAAGGAGGAGGTTCTCAATTCGATTGTATGTTTTTTTGTATGTATCGTACATGATAACTGAACCGATTTTGATAATTCTTTTTTGTTGGGAAGAGGATACCTCAGTAGTGGTCCCATTTAAATTTGAAGAAAATACTCCACCTCTAAGGGTAGCAAACTAGGGGATGAATGACTATTGACGTCGGTTTTTTTATTACTCTGTACTGAGATTATTGATTATTTTAGTACTCTGTACTGAGATTATTGTTGAATTTTAATCGTGTATATTTATTTTTTCAAAGAAACGAAAATCCAAACCAAAATTAACTATTTAGAAAATATAAAAATAGTTTCATTTCCAAGTAATAGATTTACCATGTGACTATATAAGTTCGTTCTTAACTTTGAATATATTTAGGAATGACTTCTTTAGATGCTTACAATTGCAATCCATAACACGTCGAGCTTACTAACTCCATCTAATCTAAAAATATTTGTATCAGTCTACTAAAATAAAACTTATTACTATACGTCTCAATGTGTAATTGCTTGTCAGCACTCAGAAACACTGAAAATCTCTCCGAATTAAATCTACAAGATTTAATTTGTCAAAAACACAAAAGGGTAGAGCAAAAAATTCTTCCCTCGACTTCAACTAAGAAGCCCGATAGACATTTGCAGGCGCCTATTAATTCAGGTTGGGAAATTCTCGCAGCAATTCGCTTGATTTTCTCTCCTACAAGTTGGCGAAAATTTTTTTCCGTTTCTTCCTTTGCACAACAAAGGAAACGAGGTTTTTGTAAATCCGCAGCTTGGGCCCAGGTTTTAATCCAGACGACATTACGTGATTCTTATGTCAATATATCTAATTTAAAAACGCGTGTGTCTGTAGCGATTACCTATTTCAGAGATGTATTGTGACATAAACTACGTTTTGTGAGTGTATTTGGGTCAGAAGGTACGTGATATATTTCCTTCGTAACAAGGCAGAATTATTTAACAGAAAAATACTATAAATAACTAAATACTTTAGAAAAACTGAAATATAAAAAAATTAGTATTTTTAACCGACTTCAAAAAAGGAGGAGGTTCTCAATTCGACTGTATGTTTTTTCTTTTTTTTGTATGTGTGTTACGCGATAACTCCGGTATTTGTGAACCGATTTTCATGATTCTTGTTTTGTTGGAAAGAGGGTACCTACATAGTGGTTCCATTTTATTTTGAAGAAAATCATCCACCTCTAAGGGTGACTGATCACGCATGAACATTCATTTTTACAAATGGCGGCTAAATTTTGCTTAAATAGCAATTATTTTAACGCTTGGTTTTGCTATTCTCTAATTCAAGGCGTTTTTCTCTCTCAATGTGTAGTAGTGAGAACCGATATTTATTATCTCCTGTGTCAAGTCCTGTATAGTGGCGAACTAAACATCCCTATATTTCAATGAAACTTGCCAAATAGATGTAATTCCACGTACTTTTCGGTCGGTTTTTTTGGTACTCTGTACTGAGATTATTATAATAAATGTACAGTCATTTGTCGACGTCATTCGACCTATGATTTCAATACAGTCACGTACAAAGGTAAAACGTCTGTAGTATCTGCCGGTCAATAGCGCGCTGACCTTTATTAGGACTGATCGTATATATAGTAAATGACACAGAGATGAATTAAAGTTTTAAGTGCGAAGTGTGCTATTGATTGTAGGTACTTACAACATTTCACCATAGTACTCGTATAATATAGACAAGTAGTACAACTGTTTTGACCGTCAATGTCTACACTTCGTTTGGACTTTGGAGCGTAGGGTGGTTACATTATTATTTTAATTCTATTTATAGGTGTAAACATAATTTGATGAAAGGTGTTCGTCACAGTATTCTCGCGCTGTATTAAAATGACTCTTGACGCTAAATGCAGTTTTACGTACTGATTTTAAATCTCGTGGATTGATATCTCAATTATGAGAGTATGATTATGGAATAGAAATGAAATGCTGAACAATTGTGAATTTGAGGGTATCTTTGCACATCTATTATTTCATGTAATTTTTTAAACAGCGAGTGAACGCTTTCATTCTGTTATCCGCTCACGCGATACATGCAACCGTAGACGCATACCTCACCTAGAGGTGCAGGTGATGACTTTATACCGATTTATCGGATAACGAAGTTATAACAGGTAAAAGAACTAATATTAATTGCTATTTCGGTAATTACTCTAGCAAACTATAAAGTTTTTAATGCCTGGGTCTGTCAATTAAAAAAAAAATAAACAACTTCAAAAATACGTCACGACAATCGTGTGTGTTATTGTTTGGGCTGGTGATTTCGGTGCATATTTATTGAAAACATACCGTAAGTAGCGTTTTTTAAGTTTACCCTGAATATAAATGTTTATAAACTACACTTTAAGGAGTAATTTCAAAATAAATAAACTATTGGATATATACCAATTGAACTCACATAAATATAAGGAAACTGTATTGAAATGGCTTTTAATGATAAATTATAATGACACAAGCACTTTTGCAATATACCTGTTTGGTTTAAAATTCGCCTATTAATCTAAATATTATACATATTTTATCTACATAAATACATTGTTACAGTTATCAATCAGTACACGAAATTGCACAGACAGTAAGACACTATAAATGTGTTGTGAGTGATATTATAAAAAAAGGTCGATGACGATGATTATTCGTTGACGTAAATGTATAGCACTTGAGGCAATAAGGTTTAAATATTAAAATGGATCTACAAATCATCTTTACAAATCTCTATACCTAACAACTTGCATGAATAAAATTTGTAGTCAACATACGATTTCTCACTAAGTACAAAACATAAAATGAGTGAACAGCATAATAAGACAATAATAAAATAGATATGAATAAACAAGCTTATTGTTCGCAAAAAGCAAACTGACGGAGTTATGTCGGTGACACTTTGTTTACAGCGGGCTAACATAATAACATCTGAATTTCTCTCATGCACAATACAACTGTAGTAATAATGAAGGTTTGCAGCGTTTGTTACATGAATTTCTTTTATCAGCTAATGAGACCCTATTCTTGAAGTAGTGATGTGGCCTTAAGTATTTTGTCACAGTAATGGTAATTAATTAGTTTACTAGTGAGAAATGGCTTTGACGGTGACGATAATCATCGTGGTGAAACGTATTTGTCGGAAAACGTTCACAAAACTGTTCAAAGACGTGAGAAGTCCCCAAGGAGCATTACTGATCAGTAACTTTGTTTTATTTGTGTACGTTTGGCCACCAAATTGATCAAGTCAGGAAGTGCGATCGATATTAACAGCATTGTTTTTGTCAATGTTGCAGCAATAGTATCGGTAGAGGTCCTTATAAAAGACTTCGTCCAGGGAAGTACTACCACTTTACCTATTTCTACCGCCAAGCACGGTTTTGAAGGGCTCTGGTGATTTTACAGGCACATGAGACTTGGAACCTTATGTCTCAGGACTACGGACACATTGACAGTACCTATCAGATTGCAAAGGCCTAAGCGGCACTGCAACTGGTATGGACAGGTCTTTACCACCAGGCGCATGACAAGTTTGTCCCATCATTTGGTATTGTAAAAAAACAGTAATCCCGCGGTGTATCATCTATCTCGTGACATAACTACCGTATGTGATATTTTTGTTATCAATGAGTACAATGTACAATCTTGCTCAGCTTTCAAAAGCGAACATTCTTCGTGTAATTTACCATATCATGTCTACTTTTTTCTATAATTAACGTAGTGTTTGACACAAGCTTTAGCTTAATGTGTGGAGCACAAAGCCGAAAATATGTTTTAGAGAGACGATACGCGTCTTTATCGATTGTCTATCGATAAATACACGTACATAGTTCAAACTATCAAGTTACGTAATAGTTTGTATTCACTATTCGAAATAGGTAAATGTAAGTTATACAAAGCAATAATTCCCATCTCTACTAGTGACTTGACGACTTAGTAATTAGTAAGCGGAATGCATACCTTTTGTATGCCAAAGGTGACCTTTATTTGAATTCTCCCGCAGTATACAAGCCGTGGTTCTTAATGTATGTTTGAAAATGGTTTCATACATCTTATTGTTCATTACCAGACGAGATTTAGTCTGTGATTATACCTTGATTGACGAGTTGAATTCAGTGAAGTTTAGTAGCAGTAGAGCTCGTTGTGAAAGAGTTCGTTCAGGTTCAGGTTCAAGTACTACCGCCTCACCTATTTCTGCCACCAAGCAGTAATGTGAGCATTACTGCATTCTGGTTTCGAAGGGTAAGGGTGCTAGTGAAATTACAGGTAGGTACATGGGACTTGTCAACTTATGTCTCAGGATGTCGGGTTCAGTGGCAGTGTCCCTCAGATATTTATGATTTAAAGCTCTGAGTATCACTGCAACTGCTAGGGACAAGTGTGTCACTTGCCGCCAGGCACACGATTTGTTCGTCCCGTCAATTAGTATTATAAAAAAAAGAAATTGAGGTACCCCCTTTCTAACAAAAGAAGAATCACAGAAATGGGTTCACAAATATCGGAGTAAAAATCATAGCGTTCACACCAAAAATACAGACGAATTGAGAACCTCCTCCTTTTTTGAAGTCGGTTAGCAAATAACTATGTTTCATACATACTCAAGTACACGTGTACTATTCAAATTCTATATTACTTCTGTATATTTCTATCTTCTAGTATTCAATAGTTATTTACGTCCACGTAAGTGAAATTAAATTACATGTCTGCCAGGTAGATTCTAGTTTAATTTTATTATGTACTGAGTGATCGGGTTCCCAGGGCTTTGGCGCTGGCTTTCTGTTTAAAAAGCGTTTAAAAAAAGAATAATTACAAAGGACCATTTATGGGGAAATTATTGTCTTAGTATATTTTTTTTTACTTTTTATGACAGCTAGTGACGGGACGAACAAGTCGTGGGTCCAACAGTTACAGTGCCACTCAGAGCTCTATCACAAAGATCTGAGGGGCACTGCCACTGCGCCTGTCATACGCAAGTTTACAAACTTAATATATGCATTATAATCCATTAAGGTATTTCTTTCCTTGGCTGGCACCAACTCCAAAAATAAGTGATTACATATTGTAAATATAATGTATTGATTTGCATTATCGCCATATTTACAGAGGCCATTCTATATCCGAAACTAAACCCAAATCACAAAAAAAAAAATTCTTAAATCCTAAATTCCTAAATTCTTATTTTTTATTTAATTGCGGTTTGATCCAAAGGTAATTAACTTGCACTACACATGACACAGGTACCAGCAACCATTTGAACAATAACCTATGCGCAGAAAATATGCATTTTAGATCTATTTGATGGCAGGGTACGAGTAGAGACCCGGGCGGCGTCGTGGTGAATGTTCACTGATCCCACGGCGCCGACTCAACCGGCGAGAGGGAAACGATTAAAATCGTCTCTGATTTCTTTCTGCTTTTTCTGTTGTGAAGAATGTGCTAAGTTGAAACGAAACTCTGCATATCTGAGGCTGGATCCGGTATGGAGCTTGCCACCAGCTGTGGAGCTAGGTACTTCTAGCACTACTTTCATGTAACCTAAAATTGGTAAGTACCAAATCTAAGTTACAAAATATCTTTTTTCAGTCAACTTTTCTAATTCATGTAAATAATTAGTCAATTATAACAATACATAATTATAATAATACATAAACATGATTTAAAAATAGGTAAATAAGCGAATAGCCAGAATATTGAGCAGAAAATTTTGTAATATTTTTAGTTAATTTAGCATCATTTATATTATTAATTTCTTAAATATGGCGAGAATGCAAACCAACATCCTGTATCATATATACAATACCTAATTTGTTATTTTTGGAGTTGATGCCAGCCAAGGAAGGAAAACAAAAAAAAAAATTTAAGTATCAATATTTTTTTAGTGGTAGAGTAAAACTTCAAACTGATCAGGAGGTAACACATATCAATAATAATATTTTATTAAAATTATAGGTTTTAAATGAACAGAAATAAAAAATACATGTAGATAGATTGATTAATTTAAATAAGTATATAAAGATAAATTATATTACTGTATAGAAAATGAAATAAGACAAAAATAAATAAAAAGTATTACGTGCATTGTTGTCGTTTGGCTTAAATGTATAGTTTGTTATTTTTCGCTTTTTACTGTAGTGACTATTTTTTTAAACGTTTGTTTGTTTTTCCATTTTTAGTAAATATAGGCAGGTAAGTAGTGGAGTGTTTTAAGTATCTATACTAAACGTTAGACGGTATTGCACTTTGTGATTCAGAACTAAGTAAATTACTTAACCGACCACGTCTTGAAAAGGCATTACGAGAAATGGAAAGATTAAGACGATTGTCTTAGGGTCGTATTCCAGAACTCTACTCAATGCTAAAGTCAGGAGTTGAGCAGACTTGAGTATGATTTCAAGCACTGGAAATACGACCCTAATGGCAAGGACTTGAGTATGATTTCTAGTGTTTTGAAGCATACTCAAGTCCTGACTTGAGCATTGAGTAGAGTTCTAGAATACGACCCTTAATCTCCGATAATATGACGAAAAGGCATTTGTATCACGGTCATAGTCACGGTTGACTGGCAACCGTGACCATGGGAAAAAAACAAATATACGCGATTTAAATCCGGAAAAATAGTTTCATTTCCTAAAAAAAGAATTGTCAAAATCGGTCCACAATTGACGGAGAAATCGGTGAACGTACCTACTGCCGTATACGTTCGGCGTATAACCCTCCTTTTTTTAAAGTCGGTTACATAACGACGATCATAATGTAGTACGCCTATTTTTAATCCAAAAGCGATTGGCCTAAATGACTTGAAATTCAATATTTGGAAACAAACAAATTTGTAAATGGGTTCGAGAGGCGTTCCAAAACTTCGTATTTGCCTAATTAACTACATTCAGGGGACCCTTTCTTGATTAGATCACGTATCGAGAGGATCAAAACGGATCTCGGAGTAAATAGAAACTTTCTTTTATTGTTGTTTAGTCGATAAAATCAAAATTGCGAACCAACGGATTGATCGGTGATCAAAGGACAATGGTTTAATTATTTGAAAGTCGAGTAATATGAAACTTTTGGGTTTGAATTGGTGTAAATCCTCTAAGCTCTACATAAATAGGTGCTATGTCATGTTTGTTTGTTCATATTTTATTTTTTATTTGAAGTAACAGTAGAGGCTCCTTGTGAAAGAGTTCGTCTAGGGAAGTGCAGTAAACCACATTACGAATTTCTATCGCCAAGCAGTAATGTGAGCATTACTTTGAAGGGTAAGGGTGTTGATGAAATTACAAGCACACGCGACTTGTCAACTTATGGCGTAGTTGCCCCTCAGACCTTTGCGATTTAAGCTCCGAGTACCACTGCAACTGTTATGAAAAAGCATGTTGTTTACCACCGGGTGCATGACTTGTTCATCCCGTCATTTGGTTAAAAAAAAACTCTCCTCTGTCAGCGACTTGTTACCCTTTCTGGGCTAACTAGCATTGTGTTTGATAATTAAGGTTTAAATTACCTACCGACGAAATATCATTCAAATCCGTTTAATCCTTTCGGTATGATTGAGTAACAAACATCTAACCTTCCAAATGCTTTTGTTTATGATATTAAACATTGTGGTATATATGTATTATAGCGGGGAATGTACGTGTTTAAACATAGGCTATTTCTGAAACATGTCACCGCACTGTATGTTTTAACATGTTACAAGATGCAGTATATCATTATTTTTATTCACTTTTATTGGTAAGTGTACATTGAAACAAAAGAGCTTAAAAGCTTAGAGAGAACAATGTCATTCATCAGCCGTTCGCTGGTTCGGTGGTAACTTTTAAATAGAAACGTGGATTTAGCTCGATTTCTGAAAAGTTCCTCTTCACGTGTATGCTGCTATCATAACGATTTGCAAACAACTCCATTTCTGCCTTAAAGGTACATTTTCCTTGAATCTGGTTTTGATTGAAATGAAATGCTAAACTGTCAGAATTGTGAAGTTAGCGTATTGTTAATTATAGATACGTTACGATGGTTTTCTAATAACAGTATATCTGGCAATCAGATGTCACTCATTAGGTTATTGTCATACGTACAGGGTGGTGCAGAGTCAATTGCTCGTCAAGTGTGACACGTAACCCCCCGTTCCCACGGCATTGTACTGAACGTTTCTTTGCAGTATAGATCTTACCGAACAAACAGTGGCGCATACATTAGGTATAGAACCGTTCACATGGTGTTTATCCTGCAAAAAAACGCACAGTGCTCTATACGTTTATCGAATACGCAACGGACTTGTGAAGCAAATCGAATGAACTTTATTTAACGTATTCGGTGTGCAGTGGCGCATAGTATTTTATCGTTTTTCATTTTTTTTGTTGTTTTACGTTTTTTATCGTCACCAGGCAAGCAGCGTTTAGTATTGAAGTATCTTATCTTATAGGAGGACCATAACGTTTGTTTGATATTTTTAGTGGAACATAGGCCCGTTTTGTTAAATTTGTTTTTCATATAGGATTTACGTACAATTTTTCATATGTATTTGTACGCACTGATTCTGGATTAATTAATTAGATACAACACCTTCTGGTCCAAAACAATACCTTCTGTTCTTCCGGTGGCAAAGCCGTTGGCGTCTTCTATGCCACTATAAAAGTGCAACAAAGCGTGGATCCACCACAGGCGTGTTCTCAGGGCGATTGCTGTGTGAATACTGCGGCTATCCGTCTTTTAAACGCATGAAAATGTATCGTGTGAACATCGTTCCATATCCGTTTATAGTCGAATACATTAAAAAACGTGCAAGACAATGTAGTGTGAACGAAGCCTAAGATTTAAATTCCCTCTGTTTAGCTAACGGTAAGATCGACCCGTAGTCCAAAGCGTGAACCTTCATGTTCTCATGGCTATAATTTTCTAGAACACTTATGTGTATTAGATATTAGTGTTAGGTAATTTTTTTTAATATGGAATCTACTACTGCAGCCTGGAGTAAAGGGTATATAAATGTTAAAGTACTTCATAGAAGATTATATTGGGTTGGTCAAAATGTCCAAAAAGTATGTAACTGAAAAACATTAAAAAAATAACACACTAGTAATTATAACAAACTAGTGGAGTAATTTCACGAAAAAGAATTGAATATCAATTCAACAAAAATTTAATGAATAACACACTTTTATCAATTTTTATTGACCATATTGATCTACAATATTATGCCATCTTTCGAGTGATTTCAGAATGTAGAGGACATTCACATAACATTCTGTCTTTACCTATAAAATACAGGTCTAGGTATCGTTTGACGGTCTCTTCGTGCCCATTCAAAGAATTTTATAAAGACCGAAACTAGTGAAAACCTGAAGCGGTTACATCGGGCGAATACTGTAATTGCAATAATTTTTGACGGTTTTGATTTGATGATCATGATAACATCCCACATTTTTACCATTTACCAGTTCTGAGCGATATTTTCTATTTTTAAAATGCGCGCTAAATTATTATTTTTAAAATGACCACAGACAATAATTTAAAAAAAGATGTTATTTTTTGGTTTCAGTCAGATAGTGGTAAAAATACATTTATACTTAACATTACTGGCATCAGATTCATTTATATAGTTGAATTACATTTTTATTTTCTTCAAAAACTTAAAAAATATTACAGTAATACTTATACATATATTCTTTATTGTACAAAGAAAAAAACGCATGAAACACACGTTACAAAGGACATATACAAAGGTGAGCTTATCTATATAAGAGATTTCTCCCAGCCAACCCTAGCCGTGGTGCAAAAATGAAGTCTGAGGGAATAATTATCATAAAAAAACAAAATTAAAATTTCAATGTGAATAAAATATAAATGACGATAATATACATACGACAGACATACACACATAGATGAACTTATATACATAAATACATACATAAGCAGAATATATATTATAATAACAGATTACTTGTTTACAAATATGTTACCGATTAACTACTTAACGCGTTCGACGGGAAGTGCTCTTTTAATTTGTGTTTGAAAGATGCCACCTACGGACTGTCACGAATGTCAGCAAGTAATTTATTCCACATACGAGCTGCACTGACAGTAAAAGAATTGTGAAAGAATTTGGAGTTGGATTGGAGATTTAATAGTGTTCTAATATCTCGGCGAAGTCGGATTGGGAGCCATTTCAACTTAGTCCGAAATTCAGAAATATGGTCATATTTACATAAATCTAATATGAAATGGATTGCCAGATTTTGTAGGCGCTCTAGTTTGTTAAGCAGCTCCTCAGTAGCGTTCAAATAACAAACATCAGCATAGTCAAGAAGAGGGAGTAGTAAGGACTGAGCAAGCATAACCTCGGTATTCAACGATAAGAAGAATTGAAACCGCTTGAGAGAATGATGGGAAAACTCGACTAACCTCATTTACCTGTGTTACTTGTTTTCTTGTTACACTTGCTATACTTGTTTTCTTCAAACCCCTAAATCTATATGAGTTTGTCTGAGTGCTGTACAATCTTGGTAAAATCTTATCAAATATACAGCAGCATAATAATCTCAGTACAGAGTACTAAAAAAACCGACCTCAAAAGTATGTGGAATTACGTCTGGCTATACAGGACTTGACACTGGAGATAATAAAAATCGGTTCTCTCAGCTCAAAGAATATTGAGAGAAAAACGCCTTGAATTGGAGAAATAGCAAAATCAACCATTAAATTAATTGCTGCTTAAGAAAACTTAGGCGCTATGTATAAAAATGAATCTTCATGCGTGAACAGCCACCCTTAGAGGTGGATGATTTCCTTCAAAATGAAATGGGACTACTATGGAAGTACCACCTTTCCAACAAAAAAAAGAATCATGAAAATCGGTTCACATATACCGGAGTTATCGTGTAACGTTATGTACGTAACTCAAAAAAAAAAAAGAAACAAAAAACCATACAGTCGAATTGAGAACCTCTTCCTTTTTGGAAGTCGGTTAATAATTACTTCTTAAAGAGAGTATCAAATTGATAAAATTAACAAAAAGGTGAGTTTCAACATCGTAATTACGGATCATTTTGAATGTTAGTAGTAAGAAAATACCATACAAACCATAGACCATAAAAACGCTGTTTCTCTTTTGAAAATGAAGTGGGGTTTAAGTTATAGATGTAAATATATGTATAATTTGTGCAAATGCATACAGTTAGTGTCCTTAGGTTGAATTTATGTCAGATATAGAATGAATTGCTGAGTCGGTGTTTAACCGCCGCTGCCACGCCCCGGTATGATGTTTACACTTCACATTTTAATTGAGACTTTAAAATTTAAAATATTCAACAACCATACAATATTATGTATATATGTTTTATATTCTCAGGTAGAAAGATTAGCAATATTAAAACGAATTTTGAAAATATTTACGTCTCGTGAAATGTAATTTAGGATGTGTCATGTGGATAATGTTCTTTGCGACTGTTCTTCTTTTTTCATTCATTCCGTTTACATTTCATTTATTACAAATAAAAATCATCAATTTGTTGGCGGTAGTCTGGCTGCGCTTGTATCTTTTCGAGTAGGTACGTACGTGCGTTTGTGTGTGTAACTGGCTCGGACGTGTTAATGGTGTTGGGTGAATATACAAAGACAAATATGGACGTTGTTCCAATGGAATAAAAATTTAAATTAGAGTATTAACTCATTTTAATAATTTCAACTTATAAATATCTACTTGTTCTAAGTGTTGCAACAACTTACTTCATGTTTTCATGAGAATTAAAAAAATACATCTGTAAAAAACTACTTAAAAATTCATTACTGGAGCCTGTTCTACTCTGGACAGTTTACAAAACTGTGATATTAAAAAGAAAGTTACCTGTAGAATGCCAAAAAGTATTTAGTAACTAAATATTGGGTTTAGTTTCCTTAAAAAATTAACGAAAAATTTAAAATTTGACAATGAAAGTCTACGTTTACACGACGTTTAACTTTTGACACAGTAAAAATTCATTACCAGATCGTCAAATTTCAACTTTCATGTGAGCGACAAACGCCTTTGATCTTGCTGCTGATCATCGCTAACACTTCTGTGAACTTTAGTGTGTCGCTGAGATTCTGTGAGATAGACCTCACATTTCTCGCTGAAAATTGAAATCGAAGTAGTCATTAAATAAGTGTTTCAACCAGTTCAAGTCTCATAACAGGATTGCATATAATTTGGTACTTACTCGCAATATCTAATTATTTAAAAGTCAAAAGATCAACATATATTTCTGTTAATTAAATAGATTACATGGTGGACCCAAGTGCTAAATATAAGTTATTCTACAAAACTTATACATTTCTCACTTCCGTGACCTTCATTACCCTCGTTTACCGTAACCTTTTTAGGATTACGGGAATGAACCAAAAGTTTCGGTAATCAAATGGAAGTTGACTATAATAATATTTTCTACAATTTTTTATTTCCTTAAATACACGTTGTAGGCGTCATAGCATGCCCAATCAAAACAAGATTTATTGGCGCCAAGAAGATGAGCCAAGCGCGAACGCTATGCCGTGCTAACAAAATGAAGAATTAAATGCCATTGAAAAATAAACGGAAATAATACGACATTTAAAGAGAAAGACAGAAAAGCAAATGAATAGTAGAGATAAATTGACACCACGTGCACTCTGTACACTCTGTATACGTGGTTTCAACAAAAACGGAGTAGATGGAGGATAGTAAGAAATATCAACAAACAAAGAAGTCAAACAAAAAGATATTGAACTTTTGGACACAGAAGGTAGCAAACAAGAACAACGAGAAGAACAAGAATTAGATCCACTTGCATCAGATCTGTCTTCATCATCGCAAAAAAGTGACGAAAATACGAGTATCAACATTTCTGAGAAATTGTTTCAATTGAGAGCAAAATTAAAACGACTGAGATATCAACGAGACAAAAAGATAAAACTACTGAAAAATGTTATAGCAGATGTGGAAAAGAGAATAACAAATTGAAAACTTTCTACATATATCAAAAATAATATACAAGTATCAAGAAAGACTAAAAATCAAATAGCTGGAAAAAATTATAAAAGAAAGATCGGAAGGCAGTTTAACACTAAAGAAGAGACAGTAATTTTGAAAAGTTGGTATAAATTCTTTCATTACAATAATAGGTAGTAGAGACTAAACTAACCAAAACAAAGGAAAACGAAAACCATGACGATACTAATAAGGGTAACATAAATGGAAAAGATAAGAGTAAAGGTAAAATGGAAAGAAAAAGAAATAGATTTCGAGTTCTTAGGTTTTCGCGATTGTTACACATAGGAAATGAAACTATTTTTCCGGAATTAAATCGCGTATATTTGTTTTTTTCAAACAAACCGACGTTTCGGGCCCTTTACAGGTCCCATGGTCACGGTTAACTTTGACGTTTGACAGTCAGTCGTGGCGGTCGTGTGAATCTCAGTGACGAATTTCGTGACGGTCGCCCACTGCTGTGACCAACAAAAACATCGATGCTGTGCATCGTACGATCAAAACAGACAGTCATGTGACATACCATGAGATTCGGGCATCTTTAGGCATAGGCATGAGTCAAATACAATCAATACTACACAAACATTTGGATGTGAAAAATCTGTGCTCTCGGTGAATCCCACACAATTTGACTGAGGCTCAAAAAATGGATTGCGTCACTTGGTGCAATGCCATGCTTATCAGATTCAACGTAGGGGCGTCAAATTTGGTGTGCGATATAGTGATAGGTGACGAAACACGGATTTATAGTTACGATCCCAAAATAAAGCAGCAATCGAGCGTATGGGTCTTTTGAGATGAGCCGAAACCAACCAAAGTGGCGCGCGTGCAAAGTGCCTCTAAGCGGATGATTGCTTCTTTTTTTAATAAAACCGGACACGTGGCTACTGTTGCTTGAGAGAATCGTTGTACCGTGAATACTGATTGGTACACGACCATTTGTTTGCCGGAAGTTATTGACAAACTCCGTAAAAATAACCGTAAACGCCGTATCATCTTGCACCACGATAATGCCAGTTCTCACGGCCAGACAGATAAATGAATTTTTGAAGGTGAATAACGTTGACCTTATGAGCCATCCTGCGTACCGTCCCGACCTGGCACCTTGTTACTTTTATTTATTTCCAAAAATTAAGACCCGGTTACGCGGTCAACGATTTTCATCACCTGAAGGGGCTGTCGAAGAGTATTAAAAATATGTTTCAGAGATTGTCACTGGGATGAGAGGCATACATGTTTTCAAAATTGTTTCATTCGTATGAAAAAGTGCATTAACGCTAACGGACAATATTTTGAGAAACAATAAATTCATTTCTGACCTGAATAGTCATTTCTGACCATTTATAGTAATTTTTCTTTTTCATTCTGGAAACTTATTGTGCGCCACGTATTACATGATTTCCTTTTGTCGTTTGTTTCTGGTAGAAGAAATAGTATGCCAACACACGTGAATTGCCATTGTTACAAAAAATGTACTTTCTGCTTTAACAATGCCGTATTCCATGTTTAATTTGAATTTACTTTAGGACGTCGTACGTGACGTCATACGTGACGTGAATTACAAGTGACATTTTGTGATACATCGTTAAACAGTCTAAAATACTACAATTTTAAAATAGCGTGTAAATATTTTGACAAATTATCGTTCTTTCTTATAAGAAATTGGGTTATTTTTCCGTATTTCGTAGAAGTTTTTACTTTGAATCGTGTATTCGTACGCTAACGTAATGACATATTCCTCCAATTTCATATTACCCCAATTTAGGGATAGAATCCTTGACGTTCCACATATTCCTTTTTTCATGGGCACCCTACATGCTGAATACTCACTAATGAAGCGATGTTACACATTCAATAGGAAGTTTTTTTTACTAAATCCTTGCTTTTGGTGGCACTCGTTTAAAAATATATTTGCCAACCTTTATAGACCTGCTTCGTGTATTCGTGTCTTTCAAACTTCTTTTTGAGGTGGTGTTTTGTTGTTGGTTGCTTTATTTTCCAGATTTCTTTCGAATTGTTGTGGTTCTTTTGTAGTGCTATATTTAAATTTATTATTGTCGCCTGTTTAATGAACAAAGTTATTTACTTTATGCCAGATCTATAATAGTAAATTTATGGGTATCTCATTTCACTTTTTAAAAATGAATTAAGGCAAAGACTCTTCTGTGAACAAAAGTTTACTTGTAAATTATTAAACATTTACCTACATACGTAGTACAAAGTTACAGAGGAGTAAGAATAGTTCAATAGAATTTGTCGATATAGGTGGAATTAAAATTTCATCAAGCAAAGTTGGGAAGTACCATCCAAGTTACGTCTGCGAAGTCTTGCATATTCTGATAACTTGAAACTTATAGCTACCTAATTGGCGATTTTGAATCAATTGATTACATAACTACTAAGAAGAAGAAGTTCAGCTAGACGTTATATTAATTTGTCCACAGCAAACTTTGAAAGAGATTATTTATAAATATTAGACAACATCACATACGTCGGTCTGATCCCAAAGTAAGTAAACAAAACATTTCATACAACTACGGTACCACAAACACCCAGACCCAAGATAATATTGAAAAGTTACTTTTCTTAATTGACCTGGTAGGGATTGAACCTGGGACTTCAGAGATGGCGACACCATGAAATCCACAGATGTCGTCAAATTATTTGATATTTAAAAAAGAATAAGATTAAGTTTTTGAATGTCAGGATGTTTCACCACCATGATATAAATATTTTTTTAATGTGAAATTACTCCACAAGTTTGTTATAATTATTAATACAAAGATCGAACACTTAGAAAAAATTCCTTCGATCCGGCAGGATTCGAACCGACGTCTTCCAGCAAACCATGCCAGGCGCTATGCCACCTAAGCCCGAATCTTTGTATTAATAATTAGAATAAGATTAGATAAAAAAAATCATTTTGTAACCTATAATCAATTAGCTATTTTGTGTGGGAAAGAATTGTGTACGGGGTTTGATTTTTCGTTACTCTTATTAAATCTTATTCTGTTATCGATACCAAGTAGTCCTGATTTAAAAGTTTGCAGACCGTTGGCAAAAATATCAATAATACTCCGAAAACAAAAAATCATACATCATTTGTGATACAGGATTCATACAGGATGTGGCGCGATTTGAAAAGTTTTCCAAATTGATTAATTGGAAAGGGATAAATTGTGGAAATGGAAAGTAACAAATCGTCGTTTTATGATAATGCTTATATCCATAAGCAGAAGTATTGACTATTATACAGTATAAAGCTGGGTATATATGTGTATTTTCTCTCAGAATACGACCTCTTTTGAAGTAGTGACGGTGAATTAATTTAATAGATAAACAGACTGTTAATAACATCTTTGGTTCGGTAGCCTTTGGGCATTAGATTCCTAGTAAGATTAATTTTGAAAACAAATTTTTCTAACTTCGTTTTTGCCGAGTTTTCTATGTAATACTCCTGACTGAGACTGGGTATTACAGTACTCATAATAAATATAACTTTCTACTTTGACCAGGTAATTGTTTGGCAGCTTAATGAATATTTTATTATTTACAAGACTTTTAAGATTGTAATCTAAAGCCTACAAGACCGTTAATCCGGTTATCCGTTACTCTGTTTAGTTCATAAGACGTTAACTAAAGGGAAGGCCGAGGACAATTTACGGCCAAATCCCGGGATCCTGTCACCGCTTCCGTTGCCAGATAACCGACCACAGCGATTTATTGCCTTAATCAAACCGACAACGCATGCTGACAAAAAGTACGTACATTGTATTATTTGTTGAGGAAAATCCGTACAAGCTAACTCTATGTGACGAGGGATCCTAATTTTACTCTATGTCGTTGCTAAGTGACGTTTCTAATGTACTTTATATATTTTGTAACGCTTTCTTTTCATTTGAGAGGTTGGTGGTTCAAATCTCTGTAGCTGCATGTACTCGTACCTGTGACTTTAAGAGCCGATACACAAGGCGTGTTTTTTTACGCGCGGAAACCCTTCTTTTACGAATGCAGTTTTAAAAGAAAGAGTTCGTCCGGGGAAGTACTGCCACCTTACGTATTTTTGTCTCTAAGCCATAATGTG
Organism: Hyposmocoma kahamanoa; assembly: GCF_003589595.1. Lineage (NCBI taxonomy): Eukaryota > Metazoa > Arthropoda > Insecta > Lepidoptera > Cosmopterigidae > Hyposmocoma > Hyposmocoma kahamanoa. The sequence continues at coordinate 8,126,453 of NW_020654748.1, forward strand.
AGCATTACTGCGTTCCAGTTTTAAAAGGTAAGGGTGCTGGTGAAATTACAGGCACATGGGACTTGTCAACTTATGTCCTATAGTCACAGGTGCAGTGGCAGTGCTCCTCAGATTTTTGCAATTTAAAGCTCTGAGCGGCACTGCAACTGTTATGGACAGGCGCTGTCGCTTACCACCAAGCCCACAACTTGTTCGTCCCGTCACTTGGTATCATAAAAAAGGGGTGTTTACGGCACCGTAGAGGCTCAATAAGAATGTATGCAAAGGTTTACAGGCTGTGATTCTGCGACTGAGTCGCGTTAACGCACGTCATCTAGGCGTACTTAAATAACACGCCGTGTGCATAGGTTCTAATTCCTGAGCTACTTTATTTTGTTGCTTAGCAGCAATAATTTTTACTAAGAGTGAAGGGAATCATCGCGATAAAGTGTTAAGTCGTGTTTCTTTTTCCTGTTACTTAAAATTCACATCATCTAATCACATCGTCTCGTAGTCGTAGTCATCAACAACATCGTCTAATACGCACTTGTCGGTTCTGTTTGTCAATGCGAGACAGTATGACTAAATTATATGTACTATATTTACTAAACTGCCTCCGTGGCCGAACGGATACCATCCCGGACTGCCACGCAGAGGTTCCATGTTTGATTCTCCGACTGGGAGAAGTATTTGTATGGCCTACATTTATTTGGTTTTGGTGGTTGTCTATGTGTATATCCGAGGCACTCCCTAAAACCTGTAATTGGCCTTAACAGTATATTTTAATAGTATTAGGCTGGTTCTCAACTTTTGGAAAACCCGTGAGAACACCTGTGAAATTCACAACCCACACTGGATCATCTTCGCGGAATATGGCCTAAAGATATTCCTTAGGAGAAGCTCGCAATGGGATGTGTGTTTAATGGTTTGGTGAGCGGGATCCATCTTCATAGGCTACCATTCTAAGTATTTCTACCGCAAAGCAGCACTACCGTGTTCCGGATTGGGAAGACTTAATATCTTATGTTCCGCAACCGACAACGCGTTTGGCGATATTATAGATACTATAGCGGTGTACAGACCACGGTAACCACTTTATATCAAGTGGACCGTTTGTTTGCTGGTTTGTAATCCGTAAGACATAATTATATCTTTAATTCGCAAAGAGGCGTATTTTAATTATGAACATAACTCAAGTCATAATAAAACGTGAATAACAATAAAAATTATATGTATATAACAACACACATATGTAACCTTCGTGAAAAAACGCACCGCGAATAATTGATTCGAAAAATTTGCAATTTTAATGGCGTTATTTTTCCTACAAAAGAATAACAATATCAATTTTATATTGCAATTCTACATATACTTATTCCATAATTATTATTTATACTTTTTCAGCAACAAATAATAATGTCTATTAAAAACACTTTTTTTTAAATATACCAAGTGAAGGGATGAATAAATCGTGCACCTGGTGGTAAGCGACACGCCCATCCATATAACATATATAACAGTTGCAGTGCCGCGCAGAGCTTTATATCGGAAAGATTTTGGGAGCACTGCTACTGCGCCTGTCATGACCTGTAATTTATCTCTTCTAAACCGGAATGCAGTGCTGCTTACGTTACTGCTTCGTGGCAGAAATTGGTAAGGTGGCAGTACTTCCCTGGACGAACTCTTTCACAAGGAGCTCTACTGCTACTAGTTAATGCTAACATGTATTAGGACATTTTTTCAATGTTGGTGATTTGCTGAATAATGTAATATTAATATTCAGAAAAAACAAACTAAAGTAACCCAAAACACTTTCTGCAAGTATTATGGTAGTCTATTATTGCAATGACAATAAAAAACTTGTAATTTTAATCACAAGTGATTTATTTTCATTCATTCGTGTGTAAGTTATAACTGCAATACAATCTGTACACACAATTTCATATGGATTAAAGCTTAATTTTTTAAATATTTCGATAGGATTTCTGTACACATAGAATTAGACAGAAAGATACATAATTTCACACGTTTGACGAATGCTTAAAAACAAATATAATTATCGCGTTTGTTTATTGAAAGTACAGAATTATTTGTTATCCATTCATAGACTACCTATTATGAACAATAATTTAAACAATCTAGTATAGAGGTAAAAGTATGCGGCGTTTTCACTCCCCTTTAAATGAAATTACTTGTTGTTTGATAAGATTGAACGATGTTCTTTGATAAGAGCGATGGCACCACGTGCGCTGCCGGGTGCGTGGTGCCGTCGCAACGCTAAGATTTCAACGCACCGAGTGCCACGCAAGCAATGTGGCATCGCAACGTAACGCCAGGGCCGCTTCTTATGCCGCGCATGAAGCGATTATTCTAATTTCATCCAATTGATAAGAAATTGGCACAGTCACCGGTTGCGGCAGTCGAACACTGTCTCCGTTTGCGGCAACCGCAATTTGTATGAAAATAGAATATTCTCTTCTAGTTGCCGGTTGCTTGTATCCAACACAAAACTTGCGTTGTGCGGGCGGCGCCTTACGCGCCGCAGCACCGCCTCGTCTACTGTCACCGCGCGACGTTTCAACGCACCATGTGGTATGTCGTTCTCTTTTATCTCGTATGTAACACAACAAAGCGTCATCGGTCAGGCGTCGTAACGCCGACCCAAAACATCATGTGGTATCGCTCTAAGCCACGATATGTAGACTAAATTTGTTGTTACAAAATATGTGAGATGAAAGAAACGTGCTATTTTCGTTAACAAAAAAAGAAAAATATTTATAGAAAATTAAGTGGCTTTGGTCTGGCATAGGTATAAACTATTTTTATATTCATACATACATCGAAAAATAAGCCTGTCTCCCAGTGTAGCAGGCATTGTTAAAGATTTTCATTTACTTATCAGTATCTTTTATTTATCAGTATTCAATTTCAATGCCACTGTTGGGCACGGTTCTCATTTCGGGCGTGAATATTGAGTATATTATTATTGTTTTCGCTATAACGCCTTTAATCTTAAAGTTATGCATAAAATGTGTACCTACACCAAAAGGTTTTGAATGATAACGTTTTATTAAAAGCTCGTATATATTATTATTCCCTATTACTTAGTAACGTTATTGCTCTGGCCACACAGAGGCGGCCGCGGAAGCGTTACGGACGCGGAACGCTTCCGCAGCCGCCTCTGTGTGATCTGAGCGTAAGTCTCATTACTCAAGGTATGGAATCTGGTGACGTGTACAGGTGAAATACCTAAATTACCTAAGCACCAGCTCCCACAATATACTACTGTAATGTACCCACTAAAATTTATATTGTTTTGTATTTTGTGGTGAGGATTAAACATATTTATTATTTATTATATGAAGTTTACACGTCGACTTCAAAATACGTTACCGATCTACCTCATCGCTATTCTGGCAGCCAAAAAACTTACTAACTCCAAAACAATTTGCATAACATAACATAAAAAATGCATAACATAATCATAAATAAATCTTGTTTTATATGTGCAGAAACTTTAATTGTTTTGTTTGTGGTCCTTAGCATTAAAGAAGCAGTTTGATGGACATTATTGTTCGTTCATTAGTGTTCTCAGGTGAGTTCCAAGATCAGAAATAACTCCTATTTTATATATCATAATAATCGATAATAGGCAATCGGACAATGATTAAAAATAATCTAAAATTGTTTGATTTGAACAAAAAAAGGGTACCAGAAAAGTCGGAAAATTAGTGTCACATTTTCCCAAGCCTGTTTTCTCTCCCCACAACCAATCCAGGAAACCCTCTATAATTTTATTAATTATCGATTCAGATTTACAGTGCAATTTCGAATATAATTATTATGTACTTTTCAATCCAATTAACTATTCGTTCAGGCTGGTCATTGAAAACCGCGTTAATAGTCATATGCCTACTCATTAAATGTCCATGTTTCACATTTATATACTGGGATAATATAGTAATATTATGGTTGTTTACCAGTTTGCCATAAAGTTCCTTGTAAATAGTTGTAAAGAGCAAACGTTGCTTGCAAATGTAACATTACAGAATACTATGAAATTTTTGTTTGAGTGTTTTAATAATAGAATATAGTTTAAACTTCACTTTGTTTACTTTAAAGTATCAACACCAGTAAATGACAGCAGGTTTTAAAATTTTATTTTAAACTCATACTTCTACAACATTCACAGTATACGAGTACATTATAGTAGCTCTATCGTGTCAATCCGTAACACTGAAAGCTCCTGTACAATGTTTTGTAATTTCCATATAAATCAAGGCAAAATCAATTAATTTGTTTTTCAATTGAAATAACTTATTTTCCAAAGTGCGGTTATAAATAGCTATAGCACAAAGTAAGTTGAATGTATCTTTTTATGTCATTCACTTCAAAAATTCAAAAAACGAAAAAATATTTTTACAGCATTTACTCTAAACGTTACTTTTATTTTACAGTTATTTGACACGGTAGAGCTAAGTAGCGATGACATCTGCAGAGAGTATCTGTAAAATTAATAAATAGTATGCCGCATTTTTCTGACCCGATAAGTGCTTCTGTTTTTTAATACCAATGTGTATAAATAAGTATTTTGGTATGTTTTCGTATCTAAGGTGGTTACAGACGAAGGTGCGGAGCGTTATCTAGTGTCTCGAAAATTAACGGCTCGCCTCACGCTCGGTTGCGATAAATTACGGCTCAAGTTGATCCCACTCAGCAGATAAATCAAATGTAAAGGACCGAATGGGAATTCGATGATGCCTTGTTTATTCGGATTTAGCGAAGACCTTTTTGCCCTCCCGTTTGTGGGAATCAACGTGAGTGGCGTTTTTTACGCCATTTATTATTGAAGTGGCTACGAATGGGACCACTAACATTTCGTGGTTTAACACTAGTCATCGGAAGTAATTTTGTTATTATCGTATTAGATAAATTTTATATTTTAGTGGCAGTAGAGTTCCCTGTGAAAGAGGTCGACCAGGGAAGTACTACCACCTTATCTATTTTTACCGCCAAGCAATAATGTGACCATTACTGCGTTGCGGTTTTGAAGGGTGTTTTGGTGCTGCTAAAATTATAGGCACATGGGACTTGTCAGCTTATGTTTCAGGGTGACACGCGTGGTAGCCGTGCCTTTCAGATCTTTGCCATTTAAAGTTCTCGGTGGCACTGCAATTGCTATAGACGGAGGCATCGCTTACTAACAGACGCGCCATTTATTCCCGTCACTTGGTGTCGTCTGCTTCCAGCACAATTACGTATTCAGTAGAGCCTTTTCTTTGGTTTAAAATCTTTTGCAAAACATTTTATATGCAGGTTATAAAGCTGCGGCGTGATGTTCTGTTCCAACAACAGCGAAGTTGCAGTTATGCAAAATAATGTTTTTAATCACAATAAACCGTTCCAATGCCTAATAAAGCGCGGTAGTTTACAGCTGTTAGAAACTTGTACACTTTATTCACATTTACTGCTGGCGACGACGGACAAACCAGTGGGAATTTAGCCATAACAGAACTAAAATAAGCGCAGATAACACAATACACCGACACATATTCCTAGGGTACTGCCAAAAGTTTTCACATAAATCAGTGGACTAACTTTATTCAAACGACTCTCTGGCGACACTCGTTCGGAATCCACGTCAAGTGAAACTTTGTACGGAGTAGCTTCTTTGTAAAAGTGCCGCGAGTTACTTCGCTTCTTTGGGAACTTGGTTTATTTCATGAACACGTATGTTACGATCTATCACGTTTACAAGGTGCGTCAATGTCGGGCTTTGTTAAATTTTGTTTTAAACTTTTTCGTTTGTTCAACTTCTTAATGAATATCTAACTTAATATTGAGATTCAGTGCGTGAGTTGTGAATTTGTTCGTAAATACTTTTGCTTAATTTATGCATTGAATGTGCGTTTGCCGAGCACGAGGAACGATAGATTGACTACATTTCTCACCCTTGGTGATAACGTCACATCTGCCAAATAACAACTTTTCAGAACAGAAATTTAAAGATACTACGAACGAAATTACTCTATAACATTTTTACGCTTAATAGGAGAATCACAGAAAATATAGTATAGCATCGGAAGGAAGATGGTAGCTGGAGAATCCGAAAAAACCAGGAACTGTAAGACATCGTGTCTGAGTCCTATATCGTCGGAGAAATCAAGTCCGCAAAATTCCGTTGGCTCGGACACTAAAGGATGCTAGCTTCTAGGGCGGTGAAAAGGGTACGGACTACATGAGACGTCCTAGTGGTCGATGACCGGTAGGTCGTCCCAAATATCGATGGAGGGACCAAGTTGGAAAAGACATCTCTGCGCCTTGCACGCAGACAACTGAGAGGAGATCGCACAAGACAGGGCGCGCTGGCACCAACTCGTATCGGAGGCATAGATCCACTTCGAGTCGCTGAGCCAACAGAGTAACTAAGGAGAACCAGAAAAAGTTCTGAATTATATATATTTTTTTAATGATATAAATTGATGGAACGAACAAGTGGTACACCAGTTGGTAAGCAACACACCAGTCCATAGCAGTTGAAGTTCCACTCAGAGCATAAGTCGCGATTTGAGGGTACTACCACTGCGCTCGTCAACCTAAAATATAAGTTAATAAGTCGACGTGCTTGTAATTTTACCAGCACCCTTACCCTTCAGAACAGGAACGCATTAATGTGAACATTACTGCTTGGCGGCAGAAATAAGTAAAGCTGTATTTCCCTGGACGAACTCTTTGACAAGAAGCTCTACTGCGACATGCTTGACTGTAGCAGTTGCAGTGCCACTAAGAGCTTTAAGTCGCAAAGATCTGAGGGGTACTACCACTGCGCCCGTCACCCTGAGATATTAGTTAATAAGTCCTAAGTGCTTGTAATTTCATCAGCGCCCTTACTGTTGAAAACTGGAACGCAATAATGTGAACATTACTGTTTGGCGCAGATGTAGGTAAAGCAGTATTTCCCTCGACGAATTTTTTGACAAGAAGCTCTACTGCTAATAAATATTTCATGTACTTTATATTATTTTTATGCCTTTCATTTGATAAAAGCACTTTTGCCGTATGATCACATACGGCTTAGCCCAAGCGTGCAATTTATGAATTATTATAAATCACGATAAAATTAACTTTCCAGAGTGGATAAGCCGTGAGTTTACCAAGTGACGGATCCACCTAATCTGAACGGTTGGAATTGGTGGGAACCGGTGCACATGTTCAATTAAATTTTATCTGGTTTTACAGTTTCATATTGCTATGTAAGCTAAAACTTCCGAAGCCAGCGACCGTGGTGAAGTAAACTGCTAACATTCTATTTTCCAATGATATAAAGTACGAATAGCTATCTTGAAAATAAGTTTGCAATGTTTGCTTTGTGAATATTTTATCGTTAGCAGTTTGCTCTTAAATTTCTTAGTGTCAGTTTTCTCACTCACTGGTAATTCGAGTTACATTTCATTTTATACGTGAGAGAAAAATGTTGCTTTATTTTGTCTGCTTTTTAGTGTTGTAAAAAATGTTACCATAATTTGCTTCGTAGAAATATCTAAGCATTTACGTTTGGAAAAAGATCAGATCAAATGCAAGAACCCACAACTCTCATCTCAAAGGAAACTTCGTTTCGTAAAGGCCATTATTCTAATTGAAAGCGCAATTTTAATCTTAGTTTTCTCATCCGTCCGCATTCATTGTGGTCTTTCAAATACGTCAGTTAAGGCGGTCAGGTCGCAAACAGGATTTTAATAAAAGTTAATTTATTCCATAAAGGCCGACGCTACGTCTGGATCCTCGCTTCGTATGGATTTGGAACTGCCTCGTTCTGAATACCCTGTCAATTATCGGCAAAACATTTCAATATTTATGAGTGTTCGTTTTACGACATAATAGTTTTTAGCTCGGTAATACTGCATTTATATGGAAATCTGATGTTAACATTGTGAATAATTTACGGTTGTATTGATTTCAAAAGGTATAACGTCACTCATGATGCTATTGAACGGTATTATAATTACTTACATAGTTATACACAGGTTTTTTTGTTTGATGGTAAAGTATTTAGTGAAAAACGTGTCCATATCGAGTTTTTAGGTTGTGTGTGACCCTGAATGTGAAAAAAAGGAATATACGCGATTTAGATGCAAAAAATAGTTTTATTTCGAAAACGAATCCATGATCTGCGGAGGTCAGCGCCCATTAAAGAGATAGGTACTACGCAGATGAGACTCTTAGATCTTTGACTTGTTCGTCCCGTCACTTGGTGTCATAAAAAAATATGATAGGGAAAACCTAATTGAGATTTATTTACATTGCTCTTTCTCGAAATGTTGGTAGATACAAACAAAAGTAACATAACATATACTCATCTAACGTAGATGCGAATCAGATTCCTCCATATTTAATAACAAGTAACTCCAAAAAGATGGTACAACTCGCAAAACAATGGAAATGAAGTTCAACGCAAGAGGTTTTGGGAAACATATGGAATTTTAAATAAGTCGCTTTAAAAGTTGGTCCGCCACTTCGTAGATAACAAAGAGGATGCTGGTGGCAGACTCCTGGATGCAGCCTACCTGATTTATTTGAAAAGTTATCTCGCATAGTAGCGTCCCACGGTGTACCGATTTTTGGCCGAAACTGGACTAAATTTGAAAGTTTGTGCTGCAAGGCACTGATATTCTCAAAAATATCCCATTGGTAAGCCTGTTTAAGGAGTGTCTATGTAGATATAATAAGTGTACAAAAATTAAACCGTTTAATATTCCATTTTTATAAAACAAAAATATTCACTGCGAAGAACTAGACACTTAAATTTCCATCTCTGTCGGAGTGTCGGCAACAGGAAACTTGTTGAAAACTAGAGCACGTCATTATCGGGTTTTTAGATCATTTAGTTATAAATGTCATTAATTGGAAATGTAACTTATTTTCGGATCTAAATCGCGTGTATTTGTGTTTTACGGCTGCCGTGACCATTGGACCTGTAAAAAACTCAACATGGCTTGCTTGAAAAAAAAAAATTTGTAGCAGTAGAGCTCCTTGTGAAAGAGTTCGTCCAAGTTAGTACTGCCACCTTACTTATTTCTGCCGTCAGGCAGTAATGTCAGCATTACTGTGTTCCAGTTTTGAAGGGTACTGGTGAAATTACAGACACGTGGGACTTGTTAAGTAATGACTCAGGGTGACGGGCGCAGTGGCAATACCCTTCAGATCTTTGCGATTTAAAGCCCGAGTGGCAATGCAACGGTTATGGATAGGCGTGTAGCTTAATATCAAGCACGACTTGTTCGTCCCGTAACTTGATATGATATGTATATATATGTTGTATGTGTTAAATTGAATTTAATTTATGTACTGTCTGATTGTGTTAGTATTTGAATTTTGTTCTAATTTTTTTTTTTCAAATTGTGGTGTTCTATTTCTATCGCAGGCCATGGCAGAATATCAGCGAGGGCTATGTAATTAACATAATCCTCAAATGCTGAGTCATGGACCTTGTTGACTTTTTGACATGCTTTTTTTGTTTTATTTGTTTTAATACTTTTATTATTATTATTACATTTCCCAATTTTTTTGTATGTGTTTTTTATATTATTAATGATCCAATTGTTGGATATTTTACAATTGTTTGTACTTTATAATGTATTTTGTATGTCAAATAAATACAATTTCAATTTATTATATATATACAATAAAATAAAATATACTGGTTAAATAGTATATGCAGGTATAAACTATACGGGGTTATTTGGAACATACTAACAAACTCACAGGACTATATTAAATACTAACTTCATAAAGAAAAACTTTTGTTCCATGACTTAATAAATCATCAGATTTTACTTTCACAAAAATAAAATTATTAAATATGACGCTCTGAATTAGGATAACTCTGTGGTAACAAAAGAAAGCACTAGATCGCCCAGTCTGATGCAAATCGCATAATTATACGTGAGGCGCACTATAAGTTTCCGGAATGAATAAGAAAAAATACTATAAATGGTCAGAAAAGAATTAATTGTTTCTCAAAATATTCTCCGTCAGCGTTAATGCACTTTTTCATACGAATGAACCAATTTCTTTTATGCGGCTCTTCCGTGACAATCTTATTTTTCATACTCTTCGACAGCCTCTTCAGGTGATGAAAATCGTTGACCGCGTAACCGGGTCTTAATTTTTGGAAATAAATAAAAGTCACAAGGGGCCAGGTCGGAACTGTACGCGGGGTGGTTTATAAAGTCAACGTTGTTCACCTTTAAAAATTCATTTGTCTGTCTGGCCGTGTGAGAACTGGCATTATGTACAACGATTCTCCAAAGCAACAGTAGCCACATGACCAGTTTCATTAAAAAAAGAAGCGATCATCCGCTTAGACGCACTTTGCACGCGTGCCACTTTGGTTGGTTTCGCCTCATCTCAAAAGACCCATTCGCTCGATTGATGCTTTGTTTTGTGATCGTTACTATAAATCCATATTTCGTCACCTGTTACTATATCCCACACCAAATTTGACGCCCCTTCGTTGAATATGATAAGCATGGCATTGCACCAAGTGACGCGATCCGTTTTTTCAGCCTCAGTCAAATTGTGTGGGATCCACCGAGAGCACAGCTTTTTCATACCCAAATGTTTGTGTAGTATATTGATTGTATTTGACTCATGCCTATGCCTAAAGATGCCCGAATCTTATGGTATGTCACATGCCTGTCTGTTTTGATCATACGGCGCACAGCATCGATGCTTTTGTTGTTCACAGCAGTGGACGGGCGACCATCACGAAATTCGTCACTGAGATTCACACGACCGCGTTTGAATTTTGCAAACCAGCTATAAATAGCCGTCTTGCATGGTGCTTTATTGCCAAAGGCAGTTTGAAGCCGAGCTAAGCTCCGCTGAGCTGTTAAATTACACTTAAATTAGTCGAAAATCATACTACGAAAATTTTCACGAGTTAAATCTAATCCATGGTGATATAGACAACCAATTTCTAAAATGACGCCACAATGTAAAAACAAGTGACAATGATAAATAGATAAAACAAACTGTATTCTACAGCCAAAGAGTTTCATTTTGAAATGTTGTAATTACTTTTTAATTATTGTTTACGTAAGTAGCCAGTTCCGGAAACTTAAAGTGCGCCCTATGCGATTTCGGATTCGATAAGAAATCGAAATGTCATTGATGTTGTTTGAGAGAAATTCCTTAACTCACTATATTTAGCTTTTTTTGTATAATATCAAGTGACGGGACGAACAAGTCGTGGGTCTGATGGTAAGCTACACGCCTGTCAATAATAGTTGCAGTGCCACTCAGAGCTTTATATCGCAAAGATCTGAGGGGCATTGCCACTGCGCCCATTACCATGAGACATAAGTTGACAAGTCCCATGTGCCTGTAATTTCACCAGCAGCTTCCTATTAACGTACGTTTAGGTTTTGTATATAATCACCAATATCCTTAGCTTTCTACTTATGTCAAATGTCTCGTACAATACAACATTATTATAATAATTTACTATTAGCCGAATGTCTCAGATCAATAGGAAATTATCAGAAGCCGACATTTCGGAACAACACTACTGTAAAGTTTGAGGAGACCACGGATATTTGTAGGCATGAACGTGCCAGGTCGAAACGATTTGATACTGATTCGTAGGGTAAGTTATTGCTAAGAGTTTTTGTAGATTTTCTGGTGCTTTATACTAAGTGCATAGGTTTTACAGGATGTAACAAAATAGTTAAAATGTATATACCTCTATATGAAATGTATGCAGGAAAAAATATTTTGTCGTGTTTTGTTACCTAATTTGTTTATTATGATAAATAAATAGACATATAAATAGAATAATCAAAGAACTCTGTTTTGTATAAGTAAAAATTGTACATTAAAGTTGTTTAATATGCAATGTCATGGAACAACTATGTTGTAACGATGTTAAAAAAATTATTACACGAATTGTTATCGTCAATGAAACAAGATGTGTAATATTTTTTATTCTTTACTTTTTCCTAAAAAGGTACTTGGGTAGATAATCGCGCTCCTCGTGCCAGAAACAGCGGAGTAATCCACTGTGAAAAAATAAAGTTTAAAATCCTCGAAATAAAAGCGTCAAACTTAACAAGTAATTAAGTCTGCATACTGTACTTAGCCCCCGTCTTAAGCGGCTGCTGTCGAGTTTGAAGCATGTATTGTTTCAGCAAGTTTTGATAAGTATCATAGTCACAGTGCTTCTCTTCACTCTAGTGCTATGCAGTCGAAATTGCTCTAAACAAGTTCGCGCTTCTGCGACGCATAACGTGCCGAGCGAGCTTTTAGAAATGCGAATACCGTTTATCGATAGTTAGATAAGTTTTATGTTTACGTTTTCGAGTAGTCGAAGTTATAATGAAGGTTGTTTAGCTAGTAGAGTTGCGTAGTAGAGGTTTGTTTGAAAAAACAAATGTACGCGATTCAAATCCGGAGAAATAGTTTCATTTCCTATGTGTAACAATCGCGAAAACCTAAGAACTCGGTAGTAGAGTTGCATTAAGGAGAGACTAGACACAATGTGTTGATTTGCATTCTCGCCATATTTAGAGAGGTCATTCTTTATCCGAAACTGAAACCAAATCACAAAAAAAAAATTGAAAAAAAAAATTTCGCAAATTCCTACTTTTTATTTATTTGCGGTTAACAAATTTGATCCAAAGGTCATTGACTTGCACGGTACTTGCAAACATTTTGAACAATGACCTTAAATGCGCAGGAAGAAACGCATTTTAGATCTATTTGGAGGTGGGTGCGGGTAACGACGGCGGGGGAGTATCGTATCGAGCGTGCGATTGGTAGATCAGTCGACCTTGCTTCCCGTACTGCGTCACGTCACGCTGACATTCCACATATATTCTATTCAAGTCTGTCACCAAAATGCCACGTAGTTTGGTATGTGAACAAGAGTGCAAAAAAGAACCGCTACCAGGTTCACCAGAACCTGCATCGTAATCCATCAAGTATAAGTGTGTGTCTATTCTTAAGGTATGATGTGAAACGTTAGTTTACGCGGTGAATACGAGTGTCGAAGTTTCTGCTTTCAAAGTTGTGGAGTCTAATGTTGAATCGAAACTCACGAATCTCTGCATAGCTGGCATAGCTGGTGGTGGCTCCGGTACGGAGCCAGCCACCAGTTGTGAATCTAGGTATTTCTGGCAATGTTTTAGCATTTTCATGTAACCTAAAGTTGGTAAGTAACTAATCTAAGTTATAAACAATTTTTTCAGTCAACTTTTCTAATTAATGTTAATAAATAGTAAATTATAACAATATCAGTACATAATAATAATTTAAAAAAAATGGTAAATAAGCGATCGAGAAAGATTACGTAACGCTTGGTGACGCGGGTGGCGGGGTCACTGCCCTTGCGTGGTGTGTACGACTTCGAGACAATTTAGCAAAACTTTACTAGATAAATTAGCCAGAATATAGTACAGAACATTTTTTTTTATATTTTTAGATGATTTACCATTATTTCTACTATTAATTTCTTAAATATGGCGAGAATGCAAATCAACACACTGTATTTCATAAATTACGTTAGGTTAGAAGTTTACCATCATAGTTATTAATTATAGTGACAGTAGAGCTCCTTGTGAAAGAGTTCATCCAGAGAAGTACTGCTACCTTACCTGTTTTTGCCGCCAAGCTTACTGCTTGTCAGCATTACTGCGTTCCGGTTTGGAAGGGTAAGGGTGTTGGTGAAATACAGGCACGTGGCACTTGTCAACTCATGTCTCAAGGTGACGGGCGCAATGGCAGTGTCTGTCAGATCTTTGTGATCTAAAGCTCTGAGTGTCACTGCAACTGTTAAAGAACGGCTTGTAGCTTACCATCAGGCGCACGACTTGTTCAAATTCAAATTCAAAATGCACTTGATATTATATAAAAAAATCTTTTTTCAGCTAGTAAAAATTCTAAAAATTGATAAAGATATTCTGGTAGTTGCAAAAATAATACATTTTGATTTTTTTATGAAAAAATAAATTCGCGTTTGCTCTCCATCTTACCTGACGGAAAGTGATCATGAGGTTGACGAATGAGCATGAGTACCTTAGACCCAAGTTGTGGCGTTCAGGGAATAAGCATCTGCAAGCAAGGAGTTCTACTCCATAGCCGTTCGCCATATAAATGTAGAATCATAATGCTGCGTGCGAATCTTTGGCTTATTCACAATATAGGGGTAGAACCTAGTCTAAGTCTAGTCCCTAGGTGATGGAAAGAGGAACGCGGAATTAATATCATGTACAATAATTCCTACAATAAATTGTAAGTCGAAACTAGGAATTACTTTAAAAAGTGAAACCTTTAAAATGCCCTAGTCTCTCTAAAGAGATCTTTACAGATTTATTACAGTGATTAATGGGAAGAACACATAAAATGTCTAATATTACGACTAAATAACTGTAACTATGAGGAATTGTCAATTTGTACTGTGCTATATAAGCAGGAATTTTTCGAGATCTGCGGTATTAAAGGTAAAGATACTAACCTTAATATATGTTGTTACTATAATGGTAAAATTTTATATTTTAATGACTTCATGATGCAACTAGAAAAATTGTTGACATAAGTCAACATCTGACATAAGTCAGTTTTTCAACAAGAAATGTATCATAGGCGGAGATTTCAACGTGGACTTGTTAACAAATGATAAGACTAAAGTCAATTCTTGACCTTGTTGAAATGTTATAATTTTAGACATATAAATGACTCAGAAACAAATATTTGCAGAAATGCGCGTTCATGTCTTGATAATTTTTTGACAAATATATCGCCTGAAATGTGGATACTATTACAGTGGATCACAATGGTCTTTCTGATGGCCACCCAGGGTTATTTTGTTCTCTATCCCTTCCATATAAATTCAGAATCAACAACAAAGCAAAATATACTAAAGTAAAGCATAGAATATTTAGTACAAGAAATAACGACAAATTTAGAGAAAACATATTAAAACGTGAATGGAATAACTTTGGTGTAAATAGTTTTCTGAAAAACTTTTGCGAGTGTTTTACAATGAGCTTCAAAAAAATTCAACGGAAGTATAAAGTCAATACGGATAACAAAATTAAATGGATTACAAAGTGTATACGTACGGCGAGTAAAATGAAACGGTATCTAATGTCAGTGAATAAGCGTTAGCTCATGATATCATTAGTGTAGTTAAATACAGGAACAATTACATACGTGTATTTGGCAAAGCAATAAGACACGCCAGAAGATTAGCAGTACAATCTGAGTTGCAAAAATCGAAAAATCGTGCTAAAATAATCTGCGGGGTAGTTAATACGCACAGAAACAAAGTGGCTACTAAAGATAGAGAAAAAATTATATTACAAGTCGGTGATAAGACTGTTGTAAACGAACAAAAAATTGTTGAAAGTTTTTCTGATCAGTTTAATTTTGGAAGTGCTTCTATTTCATCTGAGCTTGGTCAGGTTAATTCCTTGCTTTCCAGTAATATATATACTTTATTAACAAAGACATGAGTTGGACACCAATTACTCCGTGTCAGGTACGAACAATTCTGAGGAAGATGGAGAGAAAAAACAATTGGCTATGATGAAATGCCTATTACGGTTATTGCAAGATAATGTGGACATCCTCGCAGAACCACTGTCTAAGTTCTACAATGAGAGGTGCGATCAGGGGGTTTTTCCAGAACAACTGAAAATAGCAAAAATAATTCCCATATATAAGAAAGGTAAGAAAACAGATCCAAAGATCTACAGACCTATATCTTTGTTACCAGTTTTAGAAAAGATCCTTGAAAGCTCATGAAGGTTCGTTTACTTAAACATCTTGAAAGGAATAATATTTTAAACGAACGACAATTTGGTTATCAAAGAAATACGTATAGAGAAACACGTATATGTATAAATAAATATAGAGATACGAAGGATGCAGTGCACACACTTATTGACGACATTGTAGTGTCCCTAAATGAGAAAAAGAAAGTTTCTGGTCTTTTTCTTGATTTAAGTTCTGCTTTCGATACAATAAATCACGTAAACTCTGGCGAAAAAATTAGTACTCTACGGTATACGGGATAAACATTGCAACTGTTTCAGTCTTTTCTTAGCAACAGATACCAGTTTGTAGAGGTCAACAGTGTTGAGTCTGAGGAGTTGGTGCAGTGCAAATCAAGGGCAGTTAAAATGAAAAGAGGTGTAAAACAGGGCTCTATATTGGGTCCAATTCTGTTTATAATTTTTACCAATGACCTAATTACGTTTATTGAAGACAAATTCCCAAATGTGACACTAGTAGTTTTTGCAGACGATACCAACGCTGTCATAACAGCTGAAAATTTAGTACGCCTCGACCAGAAGACGAATGAGGTCTTGTCAACATGTGACTTTTGGTTCAAAAATAACAATCTCATCATCAACACGAGCAATACAAATGTTTTATTGTTCCGAACAACACCTAGAAACCACGAACGCATGGACATCATGATGAGTAATAAAACTATACCAACAGTAGAATCTGTTAAGTTTTTGAGAATCTGCATTGACTCGGATTTAAATTGGCAAGCAGAACTTAGTAAATTAGAAAAAAAAATTTGTTCAGCTTGCTATGCTCTTCGATCTATGCAGGATGAAGTCTCTGTCGCTGATTTAAAAATGGTATGTCATGCTATAATCGAGTCACATTTAAGATATAGTATCCGGTTTTGGGGTAATGGCTACGACTATAACGTAAAAAAAGGCCTTCGTCCTACAGAAAAGAGCAATAAGAACCATAGTTAGAATTCCGCCCTGGGAGTCGTGTTAACCTTACTTTAGACAACTACCTATATTAACTGTTCCTTGTCTCTATATTTTGGAGTTGTTGACAGGCGTGATTGAAAGTTCGTCTGATTTTAGTAAGGAAACCGAGTCAAATAGGCTTGTTACTAGGAGGAAGGACAGACGTGGTGTAATAGCACCAAGGTTGAATATTGTTAAACATAGTCCAAGATATCAAACAATAAAGATGTTTAATAGTCTCCCTGCCGAACTTAAAATAGCACAGGATTCTATATCATTCAAAAAGAGTTTGAAACATTTCTTGTTGGATAAATAATTTTATTGCATTGATGAATTTGTTGTTGGAGGCTTTTGAGTTTAATTTAATTTAATTTATATTTAAACATGATAAGAGTATCTAATTTGACATTGTTATTATTATTATCATAATTTTGCCTTAATGACTTGTCAATATATTGAATTATGTTCGGTCTCTTATTATTATTTTCTAGTAGATGTAAGTTTTTCATTGTAATTGTATTTTTCTTTTTTCCAACACAATATATTTTGTTAAGGAAATAAGTAAATAATAAATGAAATAAATACACTTTTATACTTTCGCGTTGCATTGTACTAACATTTTAAACGGGAATAAACGCGTTCACATACAAATGGGTATTATTCACACCTACCTAGTCCCGATGTTTCGGCCAGGTTACACTGGTCGTGATCACGGGCAGACTGGATATTTGTTATAGTTTTATTTCGAAGTGTTCTGGAGCATACATCTACAACATATTTTAGAATAAAATCGATGACGCGAAGATGTAGCTAAGGTTTCCGAATGCCGCCCAGCCTAATACAGTCACTAAATGAAAATCACGCTTTTTAAACTTGAAACTTATTTTTAGAAACATTAAATTTTACCTGAAACTTAATTTTTTTAATTTAGTGACTACTTATTTCAAAATGCGAATATGATGTTAAAAAATCCCAAAAGCACAGTAAAATTTTAAATTTGAATAGTTTAGTTACAAAGGATTAACTTCGCAACAACCACCTACAAGTAATTCAAGAACTCGTGAAGTCATTTCGCCATCATAAAGTCATGGCGTGAGATGGGATGCGTGTAGGTTACGATATGAAAAGATGGAAGCACGGAACTTCGTGCACCTCAACATGTCCACACACCTCCAATTGGAAACCTCTGCCTGAAGAATTAGAGGCTAAGGACAAAGGTGCAGGTTCCGAAAGTAGCGAGGTTATTGACAAGACAGCGGTTGTATTGCAGCCAGCAGTTGCATTGCATTAACGGCGAGGTAGTGGTGATAATGGAGCAATCTATCTAGCTCAGTCTCATTTTAGCCTGGTCAGACTTTATTTTTGCCTACATCAGCTATAGGAGTTTTATCGAGATAAGATTATAATACCAAAAATTTGCAATGACTGGTGCAGTTCATTACACACAGATTATTTGAGGACTATTTATAAAAATCAAATTTAATTTATACCCAGTCAGTATCGAGGAGAATCATAGCATAGGTCTAACTTTATGTGGTCTGTGGGTCTAACCTAGTTTAAACTCCAGTCCCTAACCTTTCGCGATTGTTATTTAATATATCGTACAAGATGAAAGAAAATAAACGATTTTTATTATTTTTTAAACGTAACCACTCATTTATCGACGTTCATGCTGTCGCGTCACTACGTTTCAGAGAGGAAGCACGACCCCGTTGCAGCGTGAAGCTGCTTACGACAATCATGACGGGGACCATTTTATACCTCGCTAATACTGCTGTACCGCTACCATGTAGATTAATTAGTATTTCGATTGAAAAGGCACCAAAGAAGTATGTTATAAGGACTAATAAAGGACTTTTGTCTACAACGGCACGAATATAGTCCACGATGTTAGTGAAGACCGTAAAGAGTTTTAATTTAATTGAAAAATCTCGTGCCGTGTCTACAAGCTATCATTATTTCGAATGATTAATATATGAATTACGCAAGGTACACCTTTCAACAAAGAATTTGTCCCTGCATGTCTACGTGTAATTTATGTACATGAAACAATTATTCATGTGACCGATTTTTGTTTAGGAGATTCGCGATTTTCTTCTTGTGAGATTGGCAAAGATTTTATATATCAACTGACCACGAGGTTAGCAAACTTTCATTCGCTTCTTCTATTTGAATCATTTTTTGCGCGTCTTGTCAGGATTATTTTTTGTTGTCTTAGTTACATACATGTTTACTTTCAAAGTTGACCTTCAAAGACGGCATAGGACAGTGAGATTTTTTCTTTAGTCACATTATTAGTTCCCTTTACGATCTACGTATTGGTTTTCAGAGTAATTATTGTAATAGTCCGTGTCCGCCACCTCTATTCGCGTTAATTAACAAACATACAACAGGGTATGTGTAATTACCATTGTCGTTTTGTCGCTTGTATCACAGCATTTACGACAATCAAAGCGCTACCTGTAATAACGGGAACACATTACGGGGTAACAATCAGGCGGGCAATATAACATCAAATCGTTTCACAATATTCGCCTCGTATTGTGGGGCAAGGACAGCAATTTAGTTGAATATGAATAAAGAATGCTAAGAGCAAATAACTTTTTCATTCATTATATAAAATGAGCTATGTTTTGAAACTGATTGCAAAGGCACTTTTGAATATGGGCATGATGTCCTAAATACTTATTTGGGATGTAACTACTTAACTAACTACTTAGTTGGAAATAACTTAACTACTTAGTTAGACTTTTGTTTTATTAGAATAAACATTATAACTTACGGAAACGTAAGTAAACATAAGTAGTAACGTTACGAAAAAAGTTCTTAATTCATCATCATCACCATAATTTCAACTGAAATTAAACACACAAAGTAACAAAACTAAACAACTGAAAGTAAAGAAATACCGAGCATCGCTCTCTCCATTGCCCGCTGAGTGATCTTGAGCCTTCTTATGAGGCCCATAGTGAGGCACCACTTTTCTGATCCATATGTGATCACTGGCAACACACGCTGGTGGTCCGCCCACGCTGGCCTTTCAGTACAAGGTCCCAGCACCCCTTGCCCCACCGTTACTATAACCGCTACCGTAACCAGGAATAAAAGAGCCGCCGGGGACTAAGGGATCTGATTTCATTTTCACCATCATTCAGGGGGTTTTACTGATCCCTTAATCAACTTGTACGACGCCCGCGGGAAGACTATTGAGTTGTTCTATTTTAAGCCGAAGACCACACGGAATACTTAATTATTATAAATTAAATTATTAAAAATTATAATAAAATAACTGATTTCTAAATAAAATGAGGGTTGTTAACAACGCTTGCTCGAGGACCATACACGTAATACATAATATTTTGCGCTCTTAGCGGAGCTTGGTATCACAATTTATTTTCTTGAAAGTGGCAGAGGTCGTCAGAGAAAACGTTCTGGGTTTTATTTTTTAGTTGAATTCCTATTTGCCTTGTAGTGCGACTACATTGCAAAATGGCGGAAAAAAATATACCGATTACGGATTCGCGGCCTCTGAAAACCACCGAATACCGATTTCCAACTAAATCGGTAACCTGGAAAGGCTCGCTAATACTCTATTCTGTTTTAATTATAATGAATTAATAAAATCAGTTTTGTTTTTAATGACCTGCACTATTTCACAGCTGGACTAGCTCCCCTCATCCTTCATTATTATATGTGTGTTTTTTGTATATATTTTCCGTTACCCATCAAACTCGTTAATGCGTCCCTCCACCTATTCTTTGGCGGCCCTTCCCTCTCTTAAAGTAATTACTAATAATTATTGCACATTACATTATATGATCTGTAGCGTGCCTTCGGTGACAAATCAGCGATATCAAGCCTTTGACGTATTACATAGTAATTTTCATGTCAAAAGCCACCAACACAGTATCCACAATGTCGCATACACTACCCATATCACGTAGGGCGAATAGTCCACGTCCCGTGCGTGAGACGAGTTCAAGAATAACAAAACAGTAGTATTAAAGGCAGGTATTACACCGTGTAAATCCATTGCAGTTTTCATTCGTTGGCGTGGATGGTGTAATTTATGTGTCATGAGTGTCACGAACCAGTCGCTGACACAAATACGGGAGCTGCGGCTCACGCTACTTCATTTTCATGAGCCTAACTGAAAATAATGCGTTTTGTACAATCAACTTTAAAAAGTTTGTTTTACATAGTTGGAATAAATACTGCTACCATTATACATTGCACAGGGCTTTAAACTGGAAATGTAAATTCAACCCTTACAACCCCAACTGCTTACAATTAGAACAGCCGAAACTCCAAACTACTGCTCAATGTTTGGTATCAGTGTTTATTTCAATACATAAAAACCGTCTGTTTATTGTTATTGATATTATACGAACACTTTCGGGTGATTCGAATTTTTGAGTCGCTATCCGCTGCCATAGCTTGGATTAGACAAATTGTAGTGCATTGTCAGTTTGTCTGTATATTTTTTGTTATCGTAACCCGACCATTGCTCTCGTTTTTACGAACCCGACATTGTTATACCTATATGTAATTCAAGCGCCGTCTCCAATTTTATCGATCAATATTGCTGCAACGTGTATAAATTGCAAGTTAGTTTTCGTGTATTGTTTCTTTAAAGCATTTCGGTACCATTTCCTACAAAATCTAGATCCATAGAAATTATATGCAAAATGTCAGTTAACTATCCGGTGCAGCTATGCGAAATTGAGTTGCTGGCTTGCACGTGTTTAATCTGATTTTGAAATCTAGACGGCTTTAGATTAGCAAATAAGCTAGCGTAGAGAACACGGGGCACAATGCCTGCATACAAGTTTATTTAGAAGTTTGAAACCTCATCAGCAAGTACCTAATTCCTTTGGCACGGAACGCGTGTGTATTGACAACTATGCACCTATTGTGGAGTTTTCTATCCGCTGTTCGATGGTAAATCCTCTTCTTTAAAGAAAAATGTGTATAACAATGTAATGTACCTATACGTGTTGATTGAAAAAGATTTGTTAGAAAAAAGTTAATCCAATCTATTAAAACCATGTTGTTTACTTTATCATTAATATCTGTCTGTAATAGTGTATCCGCTTGTACTTACACTTTTGAGCATGTACTTGGTAAACATTCATTTAGTGTAAAAACCTTAAAATGCCACTAAAAAGTACCTATGCCTGTGGTTCAACACATATAGTACATATGCGTGTTGTTGAGAGCGACCAGGTGAAACATCTAGGCACCAGGAGATGGGCAGAGATACATTATATGGGACCTATAAATAAGATGTATTCTGTTAGTGGTATTTGTAACGGAATATGCCACTTTGATAGTGATGGATGCCAAGTTCCGTGAAGGTTATTGTCTTAGTTTGTTGTGTTCGTACTGCTAATGATAATATAGATATGAATCATATTGAATTACTTAGACCTTAGGTAGCATGTTTACATATACAGGCTGTTATTTATCGATGGTAGGTTCATTCGGCAAACATTTAAGGGTGAGGCGGGACGAGCGTAATTTTGTGAGTTATGAGTCGTGTTTTTTGTGAACATAAACTACGAGACTCAAAAAACGACACTACTGGTTTGACAAGCAGAGGCTGCATCCGGGTTCGCACCTCTGAATTTGTCGGAATTTATGTGCGAAATTTTATTTGAAATTTACCTTTTCGGTGGAAGAAAACATGGTGATGAAAATTGCACATCGAGGAAGGTTTCACAACTCTCGGAAAATATGTGAAGTCCCCAACCCGCATTGGGCCAGCGTTGCGGACTATGGCATTTTTTTTTTGTTAATCCGGGGGAATCTGCTTACAGATACCTCGGCCCCGCGGGGGCAGAGCCGGGGTTATGTGGGACTGGGCTGAACCCAGAAGGGGAGCAGCCCGATCGCACTAATCCCCCGGAGTGTTCCTCCTCTCCGCTGTAGGTGGGGGTACGGGTACGCTGTTGCACTCGTCCGCGCCCCAACCAGCGGGTGGCCGCGCTCTGCGCAGCCCCTCCCCGAAAAAGGGAGACACATCGGTCCCCCGACTCCGAATGTGAGGCTCGCCGAACACCAGACGAGCCTTCCATCCCGGGCCCCTTTATGCTGGGCAGCGAACTTCCCCGAGTCCGCTACCCAGGGGCCATGGGGGGCTAGGACAGCATCCACTCAACTGTGAAGTTCAGTGGCTGCTCCCCCAGCCCCCGCGGCGGATCTGATGACAGGCTCCGTCGTAACACCTAACGCGCTTCCGCGCTTCCGGACCCTCCGAAGAGAGTCCCTTGGAGCGCCCACCACGGGCCAACCGCTCACGTTCGGCTGCGGAGGATAGGACGAGCGGCAACGACACACCGACACGTCTCTTCCCCCGCGGCCCCGCTGCCACTGCATCGTCGAAAGCGGTGCAGCCTCGACAGGGTCGCGGAGGACAGGACGAGCGGCAACGACACACCGACACGTCTCTCCGCTCGCGACACTCCTCCCAACGCACATCCGAGCAGTCCCGCTGACCAGACGAGACCCGCGCGGAACGCCCTCCTCCTCGGGCCAGCCTACCACCATCGGCCAGCCTAGTGGGTTCCTCTTAGCTTCACCGTGGGATGAAATTGACCACGGCTACTAGAGCCCCCCGCCACGACAAGGCGGGAACGGGGATGATGATGAGTTTACGTTCGACTTAAATTCTCGTTGGGTGCCAGGCGAACATATTTTATTCAATTGCTTTTAAGCGTTTGTATGGGTTTTATTATGTTATTTGTGTCATATAGAATAATAGATCCATTAAAAATAGCCTGTATTTATGAAGCATTAGATGATGTTAGAAAAACAAAGAGAAGTTGGGTACATTCCATATAATAGGTTAAAGTTTCATGTACTACATGAAAGTTTATGTGAACATATAGATAAATTTGTAAAATACTACCGTCACCCCTCTGTGCACCTGCATAAGCACGTCACAGTGTGCGATTAAGTTCGGTCGTAATTGCGCGCGTGAGTCGGCACACAACTCATTTTGTATCAATATTGTGTGGCACAAACCGGACTTTAATATGAAACCTAATGCAGCGTAAATTAAGCGACTCAAAAAACGTAACTCACAATTCAAAAGTTTATGCTTGTCTGGCCTCACCTTGAGAGAAAGTCTTCCAGGATAGACGGCAACTTGTTAATAGGAGGTAATCATTACTTTTCTAAGGCAGGTACGTAATTTTTCGAAACACTACCTACACTACAGATCTGAGGGGCAGTTCCACTGCGCCCATAACCCTGAGACATAAGTTGAAAAGTCTTCTCTTGAAAACCCTTAGCCTTCAAAACCGGAACGCAGTAACGCTCTCTGACTACTTGGTGGCAGAAATAGATAAAGGTGATAAAATACTCATTCGTGTTTTTAAATATTGCTAATTACAATCTTAGGTCTGTTCTTAATGTAGGTTGTAATGTTAATTACGCAAAAACACATGTTGTGTACAACCAGACTGCCGAAAGACGTAGCTTGGAATTGTTCTGAAGAAATGCGCTGTTATTGTATCAAATTTAATACTGAAAGCAACCACCGTGAAACAAGATAATGTCTAAAGTATAGTTTTTCAATATGATCCCTACACCTAACCCCGTCCAGTGGGCGCTGAAGAGTCCTAGGGGCCTCGGAAGCAATCGGAATCCTTCATGTTGTGCAGGGGGTGCTACCTACCTACTATAAAAAAGAAACCTTAGTTATCTATATAAACTGCACTACAAATATATAATTCATTTTTCTTGTGATATTTTGTGTCAAGTTAATTAAAAATACGTGTTTTTGTGATGGTGGGTGTTGACATTTTTTTATCTTGCCTAAGTGGGCGGTGAACCAAAAAGTTTGGGAACCTATGATATAAAGTCTAAGGTGCTCCGCAGCAGGAGCGACTTTAGTTGACGCAAATGGCAACTTTTTACGAGTTTCCATTAACGGTTGCCGGTTGTAGCAACTAAAAGTCCTAGTTGGAGAAATATTTGTAAGGCCTACATTTATTTCTTTCGTATGTTTACGTGTAAGTTGTGGTTGTCCATGTGTGTGTCTGGTATCTCTAGGTCGGAGCTATGAGTGTGTGCGTAGTGCGTATTAAATATATATTCTCAATAATAATAGTAAATAAATCTCGAGTTCTTAGGTTTTCAACCGTGACCATGGGACTTGTAAAGGGCCCGAAACGTCGGTTTGTTTGAAAAAACAAATATACGCGATTTAAATCCGGAAAAATAGTTTCATTTCCTAAGTAAATTAATCGTTACACTTGGCTACAAATTTAAAGCCCACCAAACTGCAGAGCAGTTTATTGGTGGAGACACACTCTCATCATAAGCAATAAACATATATACATATATGCCTACCTTACTTATCATATGTCATAAAATATACTCACATAGATGTATCAGAATCAATAGTACAAAGCTTAGTCATCTGAGATTTGTGATGACAATTTCTTTTTCGCTTTCTTTTTAAAAGTTAATTTAGATAAATTATTTTCGTCCACATTCAGATATTATAATATGTGACAGGTATTAAATAATTTCTAGTTCTTTGACCAAAGTAATTTATAGTTCTAGGTACAATATATTCTTTATTGTTAACAGATCTCACTAGATCTGTTAACAATAATGTTCAGTGGTATAAGAATGTTCAGCACAACTCTTATACTCATCCATTCTGTATTCCTCCAAAGCTAATAATAGTTTGAATTTTTCTTGAACTGGCAATACATTACAAATCGAGAATAATTTCACATAGTTTTTGTCACATTTTTATCCACCAACAATTTCAAGTACCTTATTTGTAGTGTCTTAATTTGTTCTAAATAAAATGCAAATGTACGCCCATAACTACTTAGTCCATACGCGAAAATAGACTCAGCAAACGCGTAATACACACTATATAAAGTAGCCTTATTGACAATAAATTTAAGTTGAAAACGTTTACCTAAAGTCAGATTAAGTTTAGAACATTTTCCACGTGCAACTTCCAAGAAAATTTACTGTCTATTGTTAACCCCAAATGCTTAAAGTAATCTACTAATTCTATTGTATTACAATTACAATTTGTTTTTTGCTTGTGAAGACTTTCATAAGAATGATCAAACACTAGGTTTGTCAAAGTAGACCTTGCCATAGGGCGAATATACATGCATACATTTTGTTTTGCCGTGGTTTATACCACTATCTCGAGACCATTTAATAATATTATCTTAACCACCCTGAATCTTGCATTCAATTATTGCCAAGATTTTGTCAGCGTACACTAAACAGGCGTCGTCAGCGTACATGTATACCTTACAATGCTTAACTACATTGTACATAGAATTAACGTGCATACTGTACCCTAACGGGCCATATACTGAACCAGTAGGTACACCGTAAATAATACTAAACTTTTGACCAGTTTGCACTTCTATAAGAGTTTGAAGCATTCTGTCTTGAAGGTACGCTCAGAACCAACCCCTAAGTGGGCCACGAATCTCACATTCATCCATAGCTCGAAGCAACTGGCAGTGTTCTAATGTGTCAAATGCTTTTTTGAAATCTATGAAAACAACTATCAGTTGCTTCCGATCATTTAAACTTTGATTAACATAATCAGAGAAACCAGCCAGCGCAGACGCGGTACTGCGGCCTCTTCGGAAACCATACCGGGAATCTAATATTACTTTATGCGACTCTAAAAAGTTTGTCACCTGGTTCGTAATAAATTTATCAACTATTTTATTAATTACCGATAATATTGCAATTGGCCTGTAGTTTGCAAAGATAATATGGTTAAAATTGTTTGTATAATGGTGTAATGATCTTAAGTTCTGCCGATCTTAAGTTTTGATCTTAAGTTATTTGCATAAGTGGGTTATTGTGGTTATTACTATATGTATAAGTTACACAGGGAGTGATCGTCAAATATGCCCAGACAATTATTCCGTATTTATAAGAGATATCATAAAAACCTATATAACTTTTAAAAAATAAATTAATGATAAACTAATATTAGACAACATCACATACGTTGCTCTGATCCCAAAGTAAGTAGCTAAAGCACTTGTGTAATAAAATCGAGACAATATAGAAAAGTTAGTTTCTACACTGACCCGGCCGGGGATCGAACCCGGGACCTCAGTGGTCCTCAATGGTCATTATATATTTTACGTCTATTCAATTATTCACTTATTTTGGCTTCTTAATAATGTTGTTCCATCTGACTCTATAGTAAATTCTATATTAAGTGGCATAACAATTTTATGCATAATTATAAATTCGCATAATTTTCTAATATAAATTGTTATACACATTTTAATTACGCGTGAAATTGCTACGCCACATAATACAGACCGGTTCTAAACAAAAAGACTACAAGTGTAAAACGTAATTTCAAGTAACTTTTTGCTTGTTTTTTAAGGGTGAGTAGCTGTTTAAACGGAACAAACGAGCGTGTCAGTATCGGGTTGACGGCGGGCGGGCACCGACAGCATAATTTCCCAGCGGGTGAGAGACCACGACTGCGCCGAGATCTATTGGCCTCGTGACAAGCGGTTGGTAAACCATTGTGTAACAATCTGTTTAGATTGTTTTTTACAGCGTTTAAAATCAGCAAACAAAATTCAAAATATGTTTTTTTTATAGTTAAGCAAATTACAATTAAATGAAATTAATTGTAATTATCTTTAAGAAGAATAGAGAAGAGCGGATGTTTCATTTACAACTATTTAAAAAAAAATAATCATAAGTACTAATAATTTGAACGAGCTACTACTCCGTTTAAAGCCTATGCACACGGTGTATTTCATACGCGCCGACGACGCGCGTATACACCCCGCAGACGCACTGTAGTCGCGCGCATGTATCGCGCATTTTGATAATACATAGTGTTAATTTTAGTTTGCTTCTTAATTTCAGTTACTTTTTGAAATGAAGCAAGTACATGAATTTCTAAGTGTAAACTCCAGTGGAGTATATAAGCTTCTTGCTTGCAACGCGGTGTTTGCGCGCGTTTTAATCGATTCACTACAGTGCGTCTACGGCGCGTATGCGCATACCTAGATGACGTGCGTTTAATACGCTGTGTGCGTAGGCTCTTAGAGTATGCATTTTCATTGCTTTTATCACAAATAACAAAAATGTTTCAACGCTATCTAACTGCAAATTATCTAAATTAAATTAAATTTTGTGGAGACGACTATCAAGGACAACAAATTTATATTTGTTGCTCATTTCAATATTATCACTTTTTGTGTGAATTTATGAAGATTATTTTATTGTTAAGAATATTCTTTTTAACATGTATTACATTTGAACAAATGTAGGTACTATGATGCTAATGCATGAATGCTACATTGAATTTTTGAAGGTACCATTAACTTCATTAATAAGACATCAGATTCTGAGATCTATCGGTTCCGTATAAACCATAGAGTGTATCGTCTATTCTTGCCATCATCCCCGCCGTAGTCGGTCTGATAACTGTCGTTCCAAACTCGTGCCCCAAGCACACATACTGAACCGATGGATAGAGTACTCACGTCGTAATTGAACCGAGATATAACTATGTTCAGATTATTGTGGCTCATGGAATTGAGTTACTTGGAGAACGGGTTCTCAATAACGGCGCCGCAAACTTTTCGAGTCGAATTTTGGATATTCAGCCGCAATTGTAATTTCCTATTATTGTTTTGGAACTATTTGCAATTTTAATGCTTTGTGTTTATATTATGGTATTTCTTGACGGTTTTAATTAGGTATTGTTGTTTTTAATTACGAGTTGGGCTAGCACGGCAAGCTACTAGCTAGCTGCTACTAGCTAACTGGCGCGAGAGCGATAAGAAGCGCGATATCTCTATGCGAGAATAGCTGTATCTCGCACTTTATGGCGCTCTCGCGGTAGTCGCGCCCTTTCGTGCTAACCATACTGCGTACTGTAAAAATTTCAATACGAAAACAAAAAAGTAAAACAAAAACTCTTTGGTAAAATCCACTCCTATTCCATCTATTGTTTTCAATCCCCAATCAATTAATTCAAATAAATAATTCTGTCCAGAGCCGGAACTCTCGCATGGCTCAATGAACGCTTGTCGCGACGCCCATAATAGATCTCAGCTAAGTTGGGACCCGCCAACGGTACCCACTGGGAAATTATACTCTGGTATACGGTCGTTTATTTATTATGGCTATTTAGCAACTACCTTCGAAATTTGTACTTTTCATGAGTGGAATACAAACGTATGTACTATTTGAACAAGGTGTAACCACCCACCTATATTTCTCAACAAAATACAAAAATTATGTTAGAAAATATAATGTTCCCGTACAGATTCCATATGAACATTTTGTTTATGGAGCAATTTTTTTTCGAAGTTGCAATTGTTCCTTGAGAAAGTTATTTGTTATTAGCACTAATCAGAATAGATTTATTGCCGGTCACAGCGATGAACGATTGTATAAATCCCGAATAAGCCACCCTAATACATATAATATTACATTAGTGAACATCAACCGAGATTATGTTCGTACCTATTTATTATAATCAGTACATTTAAAATTACATAAAATATACAAGAATAATGGCGCGTTTACACTAGGTCGACAGTAGAGCTAGCATGACAAGGCGCGAGTTGCGCGAGAGCGACATAAAGCGCGAGATCTCTATGCGAGAATAGCAGTATATCGCGCTTTATTTCGGTCTCGCGCTAGTCGCGCCCTTTTTTTTTTTTTTTTTTACGGGGGGGAAATCTTTATGGATACCCCTGAGCCCAGGGAGACTCAGGGGTTATGTGGGGACTCTCCCTCCAGACTGGAAGGCCTACCCCACTAAAACCCCCCCGGGTTTCCGTCTCGCCGGTTGAGTCGGCGCCGTGGGATCAGTGAACATTCACCACGACGCCGCCCGGCCGCCCTAGCTTACACCAGGGCTCCTGCGCCAACGGAGGGGCGAGTCGGTTGTCCTCCGACCCGCCCGCGCCCCCCAGACGAGTGAGGCCGTGCAATGCAGGCTCCGGAGTCCCTGTCCAGAGCCCGCTGGTCTCACTAGGGGATCAGGCGAGCAGCGAACTGCCTTCGCCTTCTCCCCGTACGTCTGCACCGGAGCGGGTGCGCGTCCACCGCGTCCTCGCGCACCCGCTTCGCGGCCTCCTTTTGCGACATAACCTCTGCGCAAAAGGAGGCCACCGCCTCCCAGGACTTCTCGCTATCGAGCATGGCGGCAACCAAGCTCGGCAGCGAGAGGTCCTGCCCTACAGTCCCCGTCAGAGTACGGCGCTGCTCATCCCACCGGCTACACACCTCTAGGGTGTGCTGCGCGGTGTCATACGCAGCGCCGCACTCGTGGCACGACGGGGACGGTTCCCTCCTCGCCACTTTGTGCAGGTAGTGACCGAAGCAGCCGTCCCCGGTCAGCACCTGCACAAGGTGGTACGGCGCTAGTCGCGCCCTGTCGTGCTAGCCCTACTGGTTACTCTCAGGTGACTAGGACGCCTTTGTTCGGCAAGGCCGACAATTAAGTTTCAACGTGTCGGCGGCTGCAACCCACCTGCCTGATAATTTTATTGAACGTGAGCCAAATCGCTTACCGAAGAGGCGGTAGTATACAGCGAGTCGACTGTACATCCTTCCACAAGGTAAAGTATTCTGCCAAAAGCGGCAGTCGACTCTTTGTAAACAACGCCATAACATACAAGTAGTAAAACATTTTTACTCTCACTAAAGATATTACAGATTGCAGTGACACGTACTCGCATTTGGCAGCTCAAGGCAGCCCCTCAGGTAAACAATCTTCGCACTGCCATGTAATGTTTTATGACTTTTTCCAATGTGCTGTTTATTTTTATGGAAAAAGTTGATATATTCTAAGAGTTTCAATAGTTTAATTATGATTATTAACCTTAATTGTCTGATAAATTCATATGAAACGTATGAGTTTATGAAGATAATAAAAGTGGCAATTAACTTCGGGACGAATAAATTTAAAGCACCCTTTGAGAAGTCCGCTTTAAAACAGTTCTTGTCTTAAATATATTTTAATAAAAGATAATTTATTCAATAAAATCTCTTTGTCAGGACCATCATAACGAACAGAAAATGGAATATTGATGGTATCGAAATTGATTTTAATTTTCTCCATTTAAAATATGCAATGTGGTTTTTTCTCAAATGTAAATTTGTCGCCCGCACCGGACCCTTTGTGAAATCGTAGCGATACTTCGTGAAATTGAAAGATAACATGGATAGACCTGAATGAATAGCACTAGGTACGTAAAATATGTAAGTTTCCAATATTATTTTCTACTTGTAAAGTGGAGTTTTTACCTTAATACTGAAGAACTACACGTGGTGCCTCTTGTACCTTTGAAAATTGTGTAAAATTGAGACGGATAAAACACTTTCCGTTCGCACAGATCAGAGCAAAGTCATAGTACTGTCAATTATTTGAATGCAATAAGAATTAAGACTAAATCCAATAGAATAATTAATAACTTCACAAATTTAGTTACACGGTTGATATTCACTTAAGCGACTATTTAAGTTATTGAACTGTCACTTAACCATTAAGCCATTGTCTACCAAAGCGGTAGATAATGGCGCTAATGGTTAAGTGGCCCGTTTTTACCAAGCGGCGTGGAGATGTCAAAATAACGAAATGCTCGGTTGATAAAAATAGCTCTTTTCAGCTTCGCTTTGGTAAGTAATGAGTAACATTTTTAAAAGAGACATTAAACATAGCCGTATTGCATATTTGCCGTGCCAACAAAGGTCGCGAATTTAAAACCAGCAAAGTTAGACAATGTCATAGGAATAGTCAAATCAAATTGCTTGCATGACGGACGACCATTATTTATGTTGATAATTTATGGCTATAAACTCCTAAAATATAGAATACGGTCATTATTTTAGGTATAGCCCGCAATAAAATCACAACGATAAAACAGATTTGATATATTTTGATAGGCAGTTTTCTTTCGGTGACGCCTGTCCTTACCACACGTAATACAACGATTGTAGCATCATATCGACTTGTCTGAAGTCGCTTATGGCATCACAAACAGGTCTCGCAGTGTAGCGTTGCGTGTTAATGCTATGCTAAATCCGTAGTACTGCTTGTCGCCGCGACAGGCGTATGAGAACCGCCTTAGACAGAACGTCGAATTGACTCTGTAAGTTCTGCTGTCAATATTGTTGCGGAATACTAATAAGTTCTTAACTTTATTTTGTTGTACACCAAAGATTTTCTTTTGTTTAATAAGCCGTGGTAGCCTAATGGTTTGACCTATTACCTCTCAAGCAGAGGGTTGTGCCTTCGAATCTGGGTTTGTACCTCTGACTTTTCGGAATTCATATATGAAATTTTATTTGTAATTTACCATGAGCTTTTTGGTGACGGAAAACATTGTGAAGAATCCTGCATACATCTGCAAACCAACTTAATGATAGGTGTGAAATTCCAGATCCGCATTGAACTATAGCCCAAACCCTTTCATTGGGTGAGGAGGGCTGACAGCAGTGCGATAATTAAGATAAAAAATTATAAGTCCCTAAAGAGATCTCAATATTTTTTACTATTGCAAAGTAAGAAAGACCTATGTTTGCTATGTAAGTATATCGATTTAAAAAGTTTATTAGCAGTAGAGCTCTTTGTGAAAGAGTTCGGCCAGGGAAGTACACCTTGCCTAGTTCTGCCGCCAAGCAGCAATGTGAATATTATTGCGTTCCGGATTCGAAGGGTAAGAGTGCTGGTGAAATTACGGGCACATGGGACTTGTCAACTTATGACTCAGGGTGTCGGGCGCAGTGGCAGTACCCCTCAGATCTTTGTGATTAAAGCTCCGACTGGCACTGCAATTGTTAGGAACAGGTGTGTCGGTTACCACCAGGTACACGACTTGTTCGTCCCGTCACTAAGTATTATAAAAAAAATACAACTAATCCCTAATGAAATTTATATTTATCTCTTTATTTATTTTGTTATACAATTGAAATACTTTTATACATTTCTCATAGATGGCGTTACGGCTATAAAAGTCGTTGAAAAACCAAATACAAATATCCGACAACAAGCACATAGAAAAATTCGTGAGGATCGCTTGTTCGTTCCTTGGCTTAGTTGACATAGAGTCTGGCACGGTTTGCTTGGAGACGTTGGTTCGAATCCGGCCGGATCGAAGGGATTTTTTCTAAGTGTTCAATCTTTGTATTAATAATTATAATCCGTAATGTTTTTTTTTATACATCGCAGAATGACTCTTACAATGATCAAAAAATTATATAAACATAAAAATTATGTAAATATTAATTATAAACATATAAAATTATGTGTACTTAAGCGTTCACATGTCGAATCTATAAAGTACTAAGACTATGGCTATCTTTCTAGGATCAAAGCTATTAGAAATTGTCGCTCTGTTTTAGGTTTTTAACGACTTTTATGCCGTACCGCCATCTCTGAGAAATCTATTTATTCACTCAGCCAGATTCTTTACAGCTATCAGCAGCTGAGTAGAGATGTCTTTTTAATAATTGTAATTTTTAAGTTTTTGTGAATTTCACGATGTTGGACCACCATACGATATTCAATTTATTTTTTGTGAAATTACACCACTAGTTTGTTATTATTATTAATACAAAAATCTAACACTTAGAAAATATTTCATCTATCCGGCTGGATTCGAACCAACGTCTTCCAGCAAACCAAACAATTATTTCTCTATTCATTGACATAAAAAATATTTTAACTTAGAATAATACACTTTCATTCGTTTGTTTTATGTGATGAAATCTGTGCTGGTTGAATGTACCAAAATTTAACACCCTTTCAGGATATGTCCAATATTACATTTCTTCTAATATAACGGACGCGGCAATATTCCGAAAAATTTAATACAATAAAATAAATTCACAAAGAAATTTTTATTAAAATACAAAAAATATGAAACAGATATTTGTTCATCGCTCCGTACAAACGGGCAAGTGGCTATGAGTTGGCTGAAAATTATGAGCATTCATCATCTTCATGCTGTTTTACGTCACTGTTTGGATCATTCATCATGGGACGAGTGCTTAATGGGGGTCTCGCATCACAGCGTAATTCCTCGAATTAAAATGGACATCGGATTTCCCTAAACGAGTCAGGATTTATTAAACTCTATTTTGTTTACAATTTCGAGACGAGATCTTTGAAAAGGACCTTTGGAAGACAACACCTATTCTACAGATATTATGATTCTCAGGCTATACATAAATCTTCTGTTTCAATTTGTCATCTGTTTCTACCGAAATATTTGGTTTCCTCTTTGAAAGTAGTTTTAGATTATGTATAATATTCTATACTAACAGTATGATAGTTATAATATATAATTTTTAATTTTGTGAAAGAGTTCGTCCAGGGAAGTACTGCCACCGTACCTATTTCTGCCGCCAAGCAGTAATTTCAGGGGTGATGAAGGGTATGGGTGCTGGTGAAATTACAAGCACCTGCGACTTGTCAACTTATGTCTCAGGGTGACGGGCGCAGTGGCAGTGCTCCGGATCTTTGCGATTTAAAGCTCTGAGTAGCAGTGCAACTGTTATGGGCAGGCGTGTAGCTTACCATCAGGCGCACGACTTGTTCATTCCGTCACTTGATATTATAAGAAAAAGAAGAAAATAATTGTATAATTTAAATAAATTTTATCAAAATAATACGTGGTAGTCTAATAATTTGACCTACTGCCTCTCTAGCAGAGGCCGTGGGTACGAATCCGGGCTCGCACCCACTTATGTCATTTAATTTGTAATTTACCATGAGCTTTTTGGTGATAGAAAACATCGTAATGAAACCTGCACGGCGAAAAGGTTAACAATCCTCAAAAAATGCGTGAGAGTAAACCCTCGCGTGAGAAGAGACTTGTTCCCAGCAGTGTGACGTATAAATAGGTTGATGTTGGTTTGATAAATTCCTGAAAAGTTTTAGCTATAATTTATTTATAATTACATTTTGTTTCCTTGTCCTATGTGTTTGGAATAAATAATAATACTAACGCACACACAATTCACACATTCATAGTCCCGCATTTGGGAAATCCTGTATTGCGGGTGCCATGGACACAATCACGAGATAAATGAATGCAGGCCACACAAACATTTCTCCCGACCCGGAAATCGAACCCGGGGCCTCTGTGTGGCAGACCAGCGTAATAACCGTTCGGCCACAGAGGCAGTAAACTGCCAGAACATTCAATTTGATTGTTTTTTTTTTTTTTCGTTTTATAATTAATATTTTAACTTATTTTCCCACTTCATGAGATTACTAGAGTAAATTGCAAAAAAATGTGTTGATAATATTTATAAAATTTTAGTGTTGATTTCGATACGTAAATATGAATGGTTTAAACAAAGTAGAAACTTGTTGTTGGCTTCGACGCTCATCTCTAAAAGTCAATGTAATAATATTCATTCATTCATTTTATTTAAGAGCCATGCTCTTGTCGGTGTAGCCTCCTCCACTCCTCACGGTCCATAGCCAACTCCTTGACCTCCCTGTAATAATATTACTCCTCGAATTTAATACACATTTAACTTTCAAATTCGAGTGATAAACCGGCATTTCAAAATTCACAATAGCGAACATGGCGAGCATTTTTATATGTCATCGCGAGCTCCAGCGATCAATGACTGCAAAGGATTAACATAGTGCCAAACATGACTGCATGGTCACAACTGATTTTAAAACATTTGCACAGTAATTTTATCAACGTAAAATGAGCGCGACAAACGAGATGAAAAGACATTTTTTTGTTTCATGGTTTTTGCGCGATAATTAAACGATTAAGATAGCAATATGCGCAATTTCATATAGTTGTTCTTGTTCCTCAAAATGTACAACAATACTTCATTACTAAATAAGCAAATTTAGGTTGATCAACTGAATAAAATATTGTCACTGGGAGGTTTATCACACATTTTCTGCCATGCTACGGCCACAGATTTCCCTAAACGAACCAAAAACTGTATTTTGTTTAAAATTTTGGGAAGAGCTCTTTGAGGAAGACCTATGAAGAACAAACGTATTCTACAGATGTTATAATTGCGAGCCTCATAATACTCCTCTGTATTTTAAATTATTTTAAGGCTCTTTTTAAGATATAGAAATAGAAACCATTTATTGCAACGCTATATTATAAAAAAGTCACAAAAAAGACTAATATAAATAAAAACATATATAACATAATACTGATATGTGTGCGGCTGTGGCGTATGCAAAAGAATCCCATTCAACTAAAGTCACAACCGAGACTAGGCGTCACAGAGTTTCAATGTGTCCTAGCCGATTGAGCGGATGTATGCGTCCTGAAGTACAAATAAAATATACTACGTAAATACTTATGTCTTAGGTATATTTTAATTTGTGTGTGTAATTTAATTACGTAAATTTAATACGTTAAAATAAAATCCATAACGTAAAGTAGCCACGTTGAGACGACTGATTCTATTTCGAGCACAGTCGAAACGAAGGTATTTGTGTTTGTTCCATATTTGTATCAATAATAATAAAATAAAGTCGTTTATTTACTCTCATCATACTGAAAGATTGGAAAACAGGATCTTAAACTAGGTTAGACCAGTTAGATTCATGAGTCTCCTGGGGAGGTGACCGCCGGCTACACCGGTGAAGTTTCCATTGTGATAGACCGAAAAATTAATAACCTGTCATAATTAATTCTTTTTTTTAAATTTATTTATTTACAAGTTACAAAAAACCCATAAAACACATACCTTATAGACTAACATACATAATAATATGATAAAAACAATTTATTTATTTACACGTATGTACCGCCACGAGTGACACAACGTGGGTGTCCGATAGTCGTCCTCGGAAACGCCGGAACATGACACCCTTCGGCCAAAAGTCCTCCTTCATAAAGGTCGACAGATGTTGAGTTGGTATTCTCACCACAAATGAATTAAAATTCACTTTGTCGCGGGATTCCAACTGCTCGACCCTCAGCCCAGCTTTGGCTTTCACCCGTATATACCCCACAATATCCGTAGACATTCACACGTCGTGACACGTATAGCAACGTCGTCGTTACCGCTGGGCGCAATTAATGGTTGGGGCCAGTCGGGGCGGTGCCACTAAGTTTAGGGCTAGTGTACTTCTTTTTCTTTTCCACCTTTTTGAAGCCGTCCTCGTCGCACATAGATTTAGTATATAGATTGGCAATGTGAAAGAGCGTTAGTATACACGTATGTTAGAGCGAGATGGGTAGACGAGACCACTTCATTATATGCTATGAGCCTGTATGAACCTAGGGTCAGCTGATAATGAAACAAATTTCGTTTATTTTTGAAAAATAATTGGTTTTAAAATGTTAAATAGTGTTCAACGGACGTTTATTAGTCATGGTGACGTGTTCAGTGCCCGGACGTAACTCATTTAAAAAAGAAAACTCGCAGAATTGTACATTTCACATGTAAGTACTATTTAAATTTTTAGCTGTCTAAAAGCACTACCACAAAAGTTTTTTACATACATTTATCCGTAAAATTATACCATTCAAGTGCATTAATAACTCAAATGCATACGAATCCAATTTAAAAAATATCAAATACGTGAATTTCTGAAATTCATAACCTTACTTTCATAGACATTGACGCAATCGATAATATGTTATCGAGATGTCATTAACTGAAAAAAAGGAAGGCAAAGGCGTGTCTTGCATACAGCCGAAATCATCTTTATACTTAATATTACTGAAACAGAAATTTCTGGTTTTAGTAATTTATATTTAATTAATATTACATTAGTGCATTATTTTTTGTCTACATTAAAACGAAAATTTTTTTAATAGTGTATTTGAGGCACCTTTTTTTTAATGTGAATTATTGTTGTTGATTCAGATTTCCGCAAAACATTGAAGTACGACAGGAATGGCTTATAATGCTAAAGAGAGAAAACTGAGTTCCCAAAAAGTTTTCAAAAATATGCAGTAAACACTTTGAGGAAAAATGCTTTTCCTTTAGAAGCAAGCAAAGAGTAAAGCCACGTTCTGGTTCTGTACCCACATTATTCATGCCGGTATGTCTTACAATTAATGGATTTTTGTGTAGTACTACTCTTGTCAACAACAAATCAGCGATTTGTTGTTGTTAGAGTTCTGTTCTGTTCCGAAATACGACACTCATATAGGATCACTTGTGTGTCCATCTGTCCGTCTGTCACAGCCAATTTACTCCAAACCTACTGGGCTGATTATTTTGAAATTTGGTATACGTATGCATTTGTGTGACCAAAACGTGTAACGTAAATAGATTAATTCTGAATTTGAAGTCACTTTTGGGAGGGAAAGTTCTCAAGTATATATTTTTTGTAATGTTGAAATATAAATATTTTTAAGTTGTTTAAGAAAATAGACGAAAATTGATCATCCTCCCCTTTATCTTCGAAACTACTGAGCCTAAAGTTATGAAAAAAATACAGAAATTGTCTTTAAATCTCTCACTATTGTGCGAATAAATCTATATTTGCTGTTGGAATCTATTGAAGAAGATATTCTTCAACTACAATGTACGGAAACCTTGCACGAGTTCAACTCGCACTTGGCCGGTTTTTTGGTTCTATTACTTACCTGCAAATTCACTGCTGTGATGTACTTTTATGTCATCATATCTGTTTAGAAGCACTGCTGTTGACGCCGCTTCCTGTCTAATTAACAGTAGGAGGGGTCGCAGGTCCAGCATCGCTTCGAGGTTGCAGTTGGAGTTGTCCTCATGCAGCCAATCGTCGCCATGCAGGCTAGTCTTTGGAATTTGTCCAGCTAGTCGTTTGCTGTCGTCAGCTTGGTTCGTGGCCACCATGCTATCGCGCCGTAACTGATCATGGGTCTTATCACCGTTTTGTAGAGCCATAGTGTTATCTTGGGTGAAAGTCCCCATTGTTTACCTACCATCCTATGGCACTGCCAGAACGTGATAGTAGCTTTCTTAATTTTGTATTGAATTAATTAGTTAACTAACGTCTTTTTGCGATAAGACATTTTGGTGAATACGACGAAGTGAAATGCCGATGTAATATGTTAATCGATATTAAAGTTAAATCAGTGGATGGCGCAACACTACTTATCTTGTACACATGCACATTATACGCACACAGATGTATTTTTGTTTTGGTCTCTTCTCCAATACTTCAGGGTCAATCTATGGATATACTAAATCTATGTCGTCGCACTGGTCTACTCCTCTCGGTAGTACTGACGACACATCTCCAGAGATGAGTTTCCGCTTTTTCTTCTTCCCCTCCTTTGGTTGCCTGGTTTGTGGTCGTGGGTCAGTGGGTTGGGTAGCAGCGGCAACAGCTACGTAATCACGTCGAGAGGTCAACATGCTTACGAGCGACGTCTCCGCCGGGGCGGAA
Organism: Hyposmocoma kahamanoa; assembly: GCF_003589595.1. NCBI lineage: Eukaryota > Metazoa > Arthropoda > Insecta > Lepidoptera > Cosmopterigidae > Hyposmocoma > Hyposmocoma kahamanoa. The sequence goes on from NW_020654748.1 coordinate 8,165,591, forward strand.
AAACGAGTGGCGGGGCGCGGGGAAACGCGCGCGTTGACAGCTACAGCGGTCGGTGACACATCCATATGGCTAGCTAGCTAAAACAAGAACAAAACAAATACATGCATTAACTAAACCTAAACACATCGAGTATATAACCAGAAATAGAGACGAAATAATCCATCCATCCAACCATATGGATCCATCTTCATGGACCATCCGTCTCTGGCAACTAGTCAGGCAAATGGGCCTTATATCACTTTTAAATATCAACTCTCGTTTGCGCTGAAATCACAAATTACAAAACTGTAATAGTAAAGCGCCAGCAACTGGCCTGTGCGTACGTCTCCGTATGTTCCTAAAATATTATGTATTTATTGTAATAAAGATCGCTAACAATGGGTGCTATTCCATTCGGTGGTGTAGGAAAAACAGCAAAACATCTAATTACAAACAGATTCCATCAGTAATTAAATATGAAATATGTAATTTTGCAATTTTCGTCCGTTATTGCAAAGCTAAACTGGTGGATTGGAAGTGAAACAATTGACGACACCCGTCAATTGTTTCGAATTCGGGTTGGCCAACCGGAGTGTAGGTGTCACATTTGGCAGAATGGTTTTTGAAGAAATTAAATAACATTTCGTCTCTATTTCTGGTTATATACTCGATGCCTAAACACTACAACGTAATAAATAAACAAAGGGCCAAAAGTATTAATGGCATCCAAGATCCCAGAAGTCTTAGAAATGTAAGGGTGAGGGGTAAGGGTGTTGGTGAAATTAGAGGCACGTGAGACTTGTCAACTTATGTCTCAGGGTGACGGGCGCAGTGGCAGTGCCCCACATGATCTTTGCAGCGGCGGCACAGAAACTGTTATGAACGGGTGTATAGGGCGTACGACTTGTTTGTCTCGTCATTTGATATTATAAAAACAAAACAAAATGTCAGTTTTGACACTCTGAATCATAAACTTGTGAATTACCTTAACGATAGGGCTTCGGCGGAATGAAAATTTGTTATTTGCTATGAAAAACTTTACGATAAATTACTTTGAGATCGCCATTCCTCCTCCTGGTCACCAAAATAATATTAGAAATCACAACCATGTTGCCATAAATTCTGTTGTTTTAAATTTTCTTTTATTTATTTTATGGGCATTACATAGCATTTTACGATTACGCTCTGAGCACGGTAGCATAGTATGATTCTAAGTGAAAATAGGTTTTCAGAGTGGCTGTTACGGCGGCTTTATATTGTACGTTGTTTGCAATGTGAGCTGCTTACGACTTGCTGGATCGTTAAATTTATACTCGAGAGAAGACTGGGAAATACTTAGAAGTTTGCCGAGTGCATTAAGTGCATTGCTTCATACACAGAGAGCGTGAGGTTGACGGAAATTTGGATTTATAATCTGCGAAGTGGCTTAATGCCCGTAACGTCGGCTTTTACTATCCAAGATGTTATCTCGTAGAGATGAAGTAGGCTGAGATTTGTTTTCTTCAATTCAACTCAACAAAATTTTCTTATTGTGTTTTTTGTATAAAATGTAAATGCGCATTTGATCTCTATTTCATCCAAT
>NW_020654748.1:8167161-8213355 GCF_003589595.1 Hyposmocoma kahamanoa
AATTCACGCAATAACACGCTTGATTTGACTTGTCACTGATAAGTGCTTAATACTTACGTAGGTACTTAATTTTTTCATAGTTTTTTGTGGCAGCCTACCTCAACTTGAACCTTGTGCCAGCCACTGTGCATTAGATAGTTACATAAAAAAATCATAGAAACAGTTACTTACAAACACAGCTATGAAATATATATATAATGTATATGAAGTTTGAAAAATAAATATACGCGATTTAGACCCGAAAAAATGTTTCATTTCCTAAGTGTAACAATCGTGAAAACTTGAGAACTACATAAACATAGAGATGCAATAATGTTTGGAGCGGTGCCAGAAAACAACATTGTGAAGAAGTTACCAAAATAAGCAAAATAAATGATGGTGAATAATAAATAATAAAATTTACCACCACCACATCACCATCTACCTATTTACACGACCCATCATTGGGCACGAGCACAGAACAATAAATACAGTAGAACGCGTCCCAACATGGTGGTCTCAAAAGACCTACTTGAGTTTAGTCCGTTTTTCGCTTTGTGTGATATGGTTGAGTCATTCTTTCGCGCAAATTCTCTAAAGACGCAGAAAAAAGTTTTATTGTGCTGTTTTGGAACTACACCAAAAATATTACCCGTAGTAGTATATTTCATTTCATCGGTAAGTCTTATTTCAATAAATTTTCAATTTTCTCTTTATCGAATTGATTCAGATGTTTAATCGTTCGTCGTAGTCCAGCTACTGGCCACAGGATGGCAGCACGTTGAATGAAATTTCAATATAAAATCAAGACGTCGTAACTAGCAATAAAGGTATTGAACGATAGCGACTGGGTATGGTTTAAATTATATTAACAATCCAGAAGTTGTTACATCTTTTTAAATTAGAAATTATGACCAATCATTATCAAGATTTCATAGAGTTTATCATTTGTTTGTACGCGTTTTGGAGACAGCGGTTCCGATAGTAATCGAGGCCTAAGGGCGCGTTTATTCGACACGAATTTCATCGCGCTCACACCGCGCAGTTCGTCGCGCGGTCTCCGAGCGGAGTCTGTGGCGTAGTGTTGTAACTTGAAAAAAAAAAAAACAAATGTATTTTTTTCACATTTTTGAAAAAAACATGAAAAAAAAACACAGCGCCCTGTTTTTTTTTCTAAATTTGGTTTTTTTTTTCAGAAAAAGTAAAATGGAATAACTGAAATAAAATATTCACTAATAATATATATATAAATAAATATAAATATAATAAAATATAAGAATATATATGTATATGTGAATATATGTATTTATGAACCAATTTATTAAAATCAATTACAATAATAATTGTAACAAAAATTTAATCTTCATTTGTGTGGATAAGGGATATGTGCGATGTGGAAAAAATATTGATATTGCTATTAGATAAATAAATAAGTAGTAATCATCGAAGTAGCGGTGCAGCAGCAATCGATAGATTTGAAAAAATGGTGAAATGTTAGAATCCCAGCATTTTCCCCACATAGCGTCAATCCCACAAAATCCCAGTCGAGTTGAAATTCCCCGCAATTTGGGGAATCCGCTACAAATTGATAACACTGTGAGTGTTGCTCATTTATTTTGAGCAATTTATCTATGAAGAATAATATTAACAACAAAAGAGGAAATGTGGTAAAAAAATACAATTGTCATATTTTTATTTTCATACTTTTAGAAAAAAACGTACTCCAGAAAAAAAAACGGTTTCTTTTCATTGTTTTTTCTTTCACCTTACAAAAAAAAACGGTTTTTTAACAACACTACTGCGGCGGCTACCGCGCGTTCAAAGAGCGGAGTCCGCATTGCCGCCGTGCAACGACCGCGTGCGTCTAACTTCGTGGCAAAATACGCTCTATTGTTTAGCTTTTACGTTTTAACTTAAATGAGCGTCTCGGACACACGGACGAGTCTGGCTTGAATTTTTTGTTTGTTTTTTTTTCTTCCGTGGGTACGGGCTTCCTCTGAGGCGAGGGTTTATGCCATAGTCAGCCACGCTGGCCCAATGCAGGTCGCGAGCTTCACACGTTCTCCGTGCAGGTTTTATCACAATGTTATCGCGTTCTTAGGTTTTCAGCGAAAAGCTGATGGTAAACTTCAAAAGAGATTCAGAGGTGCGAGCTCAGATTCAAACCCAAAGTCTCTGCTTGAGAGGCGGAAGGACAAATCATTAGGCTACCACTACTTTATTTATTGTTTTTATTTATTATTATTTAATATTTATAGCCATAAAATATTTTATGAGATCCAAATGTAAAATCGAAGCAATTTTTAGCTCAAAAACCAATCACTTTGCTTTTTCAATCCTCGGGTTGTGATGCAAATACTAAATGATTTTAACTTTCAGGGTAGGTAGGTACCTAAGCAAAGGAGGTAGAGCGGTAAGACGAAACGTGACTTTTACGTAAACTCAGCCAAGGGAACAGCTGTTATTGCCTTATTGCCTTTACAACATCATAACTTGTAGGTAACACTTGTGTATTCTGACTGTAAACAAAAATTCTTTTGAGTTTTTAATGTTTTTGAATTACGTTAGTACTTTCGGTTGTGAGCTTTTATAAGTATGATAAGTCGAAGTCAAATAATCATTTATTCCATCGGTAAAATTTTCCACTTGAAAACATCATTTTTTAAGCTACTGGGGGCCTACCATAACCTTTCCAAAACAATCTTATTTCAATGTAAGCTTAAAGTAAGCTTATTGTAATATTACTCATCTTCGTACCATGACGAACCTGTCAACCAAGTAATGTATTATTGCAAAAGTGATTGAAAGAACGAATGATTTCCCAATATTCCTTTCTAAAAATAGGAAAAGAGATAACGCTATGTGAACTATATAATACCATCTCTTTCTCTTTAGAAGTTCCGAATCGTCTTATCGTAGTATAATGTTTAATTACTTAATGTTATTACATTCATCGAATTCTTAGGTTTTCGCGATAAAATAGGAAATGAAACTATTTTTCCGGATTTAAATCGCGTTTTTTCAAACAAACAGATAAACCGAAACAAACCCATGGTCCATGGGACCTGTAAAGGGCCCGAAACGTCGGTTTGTTTGAAAACCCAAATATACGCGATTTAAATCCGGAAAAATAGCTTCATTTCCTAAGTATGTAATAATAAAATCTATTAAAATTACGTTGTTTGCAATAATTATACCGCATTTTCATGAAGAAAAATAAATAAAACAAGCTGAGTCTTGATATTCACGTTGTGAGTTCGGAACTATAGTATAGTGTCAACAGTTGAGTTTCGCCAAGGAGCGTATAGATGGTGCTGTTATAATTTTATTATTTAATAAAATTAATTAATAAACATCGCGTATTTTTATTTAACGATAAATTAATTACTATGTGCTATTAAATAAAAAAAATAAACAAAATATTATAAATAATAAATAACGCGCACACTCAACATAGCCCCGCAATAGGGAAACCCTGTGTCGCGGGTGCCATGGACACACACTTAGACAACCACAAATTAAACCCAAACTCACGAGATAAATAAATGTAGGCCATACAAACATTTCTCCCGGCCCGGGAATCGAACCTGGGCGTCTGCGTGAATAGTCTGACATGAATGGTCACAAAGATGCCAATAAAACGTCATAGTTTTAACTTTACATAAGCTTACTTTAAGCGCGTTATGGTACTACAAGTCAATATTAGGTTAAAAGTAATACTGTTTTAAGAGGTTGTGGTAGGCCCCCTGCTCGTTCACTGTGCTGACTTCCCTGAGAAGAACGAGCAAGAAACTCTAGGGATTGATTTTTTCACAGAAACTTATACATATAACAACAACTTAGATATATAACAGCATATATAATACGATAATAGCCTTGTTAGCCTAATGGTTTCTAGCACTGATGTTTCAATCTACTGCCTCTCAAGAAGAAGGCGTGGGGTCGAATCTGGGCTTGCACTTCCAAGTTTCTCGGAATTTGTGTGCGTCATTTAATTTAAAACTTACCATGAGCTTTTCAGTGAACAGAAACATCATGATGAAACCTGCATGAAGTCTCCAATCCACATTGTACTAGTGTGACGGACTATTCAATTTTCTTTTTTTAATTTTTAATTTTCATCTGTTGCCTCGTTCAAATCATCTTTTAAGAAATTTTTATTATTTACTCAGGTGTTTAACAGCACTGGCAGTCGTGCTGTGCCTTCAACCCATTTTACTACTTACATTAATATCCCAACCACAAATACATGAGAACAGAATTCACGCACAATTGGTTTTGGTTTTATTACATCCCACCTAACTCTACACCTATTTTTACTGCATGCATTATAACTTTTTTGATTTTGAATTGCATTCAATTTTGATTTACGTCTAGTTCAGTCTATTGTATTTTTTGTTTTATTTTATTTACTTGGATGAAGCTACATCATCTTTGTTATTTATTTAGCTTCACTGAAAACCAGCGTAACGAGGTGTTTTCATAAGTCTTATTACAAAAAAACTGAGTGGAGACTTAATATAATTCTTCTATTTTGCGTTTTATCCTAAGATTATTTTATTTTTTGTTATCATTATGTCATATATATTTTGTCGTAAGGCTACCACCAAATAAACTACTTTCTTTCATCTCTGTCGACATAATGTGCTATAGTTATTTATTTTGCAATTTGCGATTAGATTATTTCCGAAAACATTTAATGTACATATATGCGTAATGAATGATACATACATAATGTTATTCTAGAAATATCTTTAATATCGCAAAGCATTGTCACTCGCGGAACCATTTGATTTTATTGAATAACGTGATGTTTTACTACGAGGATATCATTGACTTACAATGATGATATACAATTATTTTTGTGAAATTAGTCCACTAGTTTGTTACAATAATACAGAGAAAAATTCCTTCGATCTGACAGGCCAACCTGCGTCTGTACGCCAATTTAGGGCAACCTCGTCTTATTGCTTAATAATTGGATCAAAAAGTTTTCTATATTCTGTGATTGCGCTGGGGTCCTGATTCAATACATGGCACAGCGATGCTACATTCTAAATCTTTTTATTCTGCCAAATCGACAATGAAGACTGGCCACCAATTCTGCACACTGCCGATGATCTCGCACAAGGTGTAATAAGTTGCCTGAACGCGCGACTCTTAATAATTCGTCACATAATTATCTTCTGGATGGTTCCAATTGAGGCACTTCAATTGAATTCCTGCACATAGGATTTGTACTTGACAAGATATTTTATTTCATTCTCTTAGATAATTTTGTTACCTGTCTAGTAATTATCCGATATACAGTGTATGCTTAAAATGGGATGATATGGGAAAATCCGAAACCATGGAACATACAAGGAAACCTTCTTGTGTAAAACAATTTTGGCAATTGGTCAAACGTGAGTTGTCCATAAAAATGAATAAAATGTATAAAATTTTTTTAGTGCTGATCATTGACTTACAAATAAATGGACGACGGGTCTAATACAAAAACCACGAAAAAAATGTCCCAAGTCAACCTATTCGAAATTTAAATTGTAATGTCATCGCAGTATCGCGCTGTCAGTAGAACAAATGAAGACTAAAGCGGAGTGTCGCGCTCTGTATACGATTTTAGCGCCTTACAAGTGCGGACACTTTTTAGCGCGGACCCGACGCCCATATAATTGTAAGTCAATGGTGCTGATCGACTCAGTTTTATGACGGGATCATTTCATTGTATGGGACGAAAAACCGGGACAACAGAAGTTGGTCAAATTTAATGGCACGACATTGCTAGCGGTAGCAATTGTTGTTCTAATATATTATATAAATATTTTTTTATTGTATCTATTCATTGACCTACCAACAAATGGACGTCGGGTTGGCCCTAAAAAGTGTCCGCACCTGTAGGGCGTTAAAATTGCACACAGAGCGTCAATCGCGCAATAGTCTTCGTTTGTTCGAGTGACAGCGCGGTTGTCAATCATGCAGTACCAATATATGCAGTACAAATAATAACTTGTAAAAATTACTGCAGTAAAGTGTGAAAACAGGATTTTGTACCATATTTTCACTAAACAAATATATTGTGTTATCATAGTTGTCATTTAAAAGTGTTATTTTGTACAGTTCTATAGTATTTAATGTATATACTCGTATAACTGAATCGTAAATATAAATTACAAAACCACACGAAATAATGAAATAGCTAACTGTCCTTTTTCTACTCATTGCATGCGCAAAGAAAAAAGATGGAAAGAGACCCATTACGTCAGTTTCAAGAAGCTTATATAAACTTCTTGGTCATTTTCAATTGTTCGAACCACAAGCGATTGAAATATTTAGAACAAAGAAACTGTAGAGTTGCTTTGATTTTAATCCTATTTTTAAAAAGATTTTTTTTATTAAACGTTAGCAATAACAAAATATTGTTGTACTCGTTTTACGGCATGGGATTGCCTATCAAAAGTCAGAAAACACATTTTCCCGAAATAACATTAGCTCGAATTTTCATAATGTGTTTTTACAAAGATTACAAAACAAAAGGTAATTTTGTCTATGTAAAAAGGAATTACGGATATTTGGGTTTACGTTTAGTTAGTATATCGGTACATTTCTTATAGTACACGCTTATTTTCACATTTGTAGTAATAATTGTATGTATGTATCTGCCCAACTCTTTATTATACCTTTAAATGAATTTGTACAAAATTTGACATAAGAATATATATAAAAAAATTAATCAATATTTACGAGAAAGGCTATTCCATTAGTCTTGTGTTCAAGTAATTTTCAGTCGAAGCTAAATATGGTGCATTTTGTTAAGTTTCCAGTAGAAGCTGAATATTGTGTTTTTGGGGCCCTTAAATTTGTTGTAAGCAAATTTAGGCAGTACTGCAATGACGTTACAATTTAAATTAAATGTTTTAGTTTTTTATATATCGTTACATGTCACTACGTTTGTGTAGGTTAACCTCGGACATTTTTTACGTGGTTTTTGTATTAGACCCGATGTCCATTTGTTGACAGGTCAATGTATCTATACATTTAATTATCAGGATATATTTGTCGTGATAATTATCTTTATAATTATCAATGATAATTACCACTTTGAACACTGCCTGTGCGTATACGTTACTGTGTAGGCATGTCTTATACAGACAATTATTTAACTGTACTATCAATGTAAATAAGAAAGATTGTAGACTATATCATATTTGGCCAAAATACCTAGTCTATATTAATCAATGTTAGGCCTATCAATCAAATTTAATTACATAATTGCTAAGTATATTGAGAAACTTATAATCATTAACCGAGTGCCTGTAAATCTATTTTAATCAAATTAAGTTCGTTCGCCGGTAACCAAATGATAATCTCGCTTAGTTTGTGCTGTACTATTACTGATTATTATCTAAATAGTTATTACATACTCTTAAAGGTTAATTAATGTAATCCATAGTGGATTTTGTAATGCTTTGTTGAATTAATTCAAAATTTTTGATATGACTACTATATACAATTGTAATTATCAAATATTCACACAAATACCGGTTATCAATATCAAAGGATATCCTTGTCATTATATACAGAGTGAATTTACATCCAGGTAGAACACTAAAATCAGATTCAATTTAGAAAATATATTCCTAAATAGATCCTCCTGCTATCAACCTCTGGGAATCCTCATCTAACGCAAAGAGTACCTACTAATTGCTAAGTCACCAAGTCGTCACCTTAGCAGTGGTCCTATTTAAACTTGAAGAAGATTTTCTATAGTTAAGAGTGGCAAATTAGGGATGAATACAATTTATTGAATTTCACCCATTTTGCTTTTAAATAAAAATAGAAAGGCAACGAACACTTAGAAAAATTCGTGAGGTCTTCTGATTCGTTCCGTAGATTAGTTGGGAGAGCGGTTAACCTCGGGCTAGCAAACAGTTACTGGTTCGAATCCAGCCGGATTGAAGGATTTTTTCTTAGTGTTTGTTTGAAGTTTCTATTAACAATAATATATTGTTGTGCTATACTTTATAAATGCCGATTTATTTAACAGTTTGATAATTTACTTTCCTCATTACATTCATTTCATTCATGTCTCGAATTTTAATATTTTGCATGGCAAAGGTAGATTGAAAATATATACTATATGATAGGTTAAAATGTTAATGCCTACTATCTGTTAAAGGCTAGCGTAGAGCAGCTCTATTTCAGCTATGTTTCGTTATATTGACAAAGTGAGGAGACTTCGTGTGGGTTGTTGAAGCACGGCTGCTCTTTTCTTCACTTCTGTTAGATTATAAGCTTTATATTATTATGCTTCTCAAAACATAGATAAAAGGAAATGAAACTATTTTTTCGGATCTAAATTACGTATATTTTTGTTATTTCAATCAAACCACCGTTTCGACCTCGGACACCCACCACGAAGGTTCCTGTAAAGGATAATTTTTAGGTCATTATTTGATTTTAAATTCGGGACTTAATCGTGTATATAAACATAATTTATTTAACTTTACATTTAAGACGTATTGCAACATACATGGTCTCGAAAGGAATTTAAAATCAAATAATGTGAACATGTATGAAAATCGTGAAAGTTTAAATCAGTGCAATTTTTAGGTATTTAAAATAATATAAATTGCCACCGAAATTAGGTAAAGAAAACTAACCTAAAAATTACTATAAAAGGCTAAAAGCGTTAGCTTGTTTGAAAAAACAAATATACCCAATTTAGATCCGAAAACATGGTTTCATTTCCTATGTGTAACAATAGCAAAAACCTAAGAACTGATTATTTTTCCACTCTTTTTATGTATACCGCGCAATGGTTCCAACAGAAAAGATTACATGTGAAAAACAAGTCGAACTTGGCTTTTCAAACCACTATTGAATCATTGCATACCTTATTCCTTTTCCTCTCCATGCAATTTCGTCCAATGTGTTGCCTTTTCAACATTTTCAGGTAAAGTGACGAAACATGTCTCGCGGCGTCGGCGTCGCTCTGTTTACATTGCGCTCACGTCTTGGTACCGGCGACCGACGTCGTCGGCGATATTCCCAAATAATGTGTGATTCTGAATATATTCCCCAGGGCGTAAATGGCATGTTAGAAACTACGGTATCGTTTTTCACAGGAGAGTGAGGAATAGGTTTGAAAAATGAATAATCGCTGTGGAGACTATTCTTTGGTTATTAAAAGTGGTAGAAAGATAGGACATGTATTTAAAAATGAAACTTTTAAATTTGCAAAAGAAGTAAGCAAAAAATCTAAACGGTCATCTTTTTAAATGATTGATCCTTAATTTTTCTCTGAGACATAGAATAAATTGAATCAATCGATATTTAAATCTGTTCTGAACTACACAAAAAAAAATCTGTAACTTAACTGATAGTTTTATGTTGGGCCTCAAAACGAAGACAAATGAGCATTAAAAATAAAACTTAGATACCTGTTTTTAAAATTAAGTGAATGTTGATTATATTTGAATACTAATATTATATTAATTACAATCTAATTTGTCCTGAAAACATGATCGAAAACGCAAGCAATTTGGCTTCTGCTTTTTCAATATACTAACCTAACCCACTGAATGGAGGGCGCAACTAAGCAACCAAGATTTATTAGGCGATCAATTTCAAAAGATATACTGGTTGTAAATGTCAATGTTAAATCAGTCATTGAAAGAAAATACCAATAATGAAAACAGAGGATCAAATATTATTTTTAAATATCAAATATCAATTTAGTATGCTTAAACATATTAACCTTGCAGTTCATTTACAATTAATCCTTAGATCAATTAATATAGAGGGAGCAAGTAATATTATATATCGTTTATGTACACATATGTATGTCATAAACCCTCTATGATGTGTTCAAAAACCGCAAATCATAACCAGAATAAAGGTAAACCGTTTTGTTAGAATAAATTTATTATCTGTGAAAATGTTATTATTGTTTCATAATAACCTCGAATTCGATGTTATTATTACATTCAAATTTCAAACATCTCTTAAAAACAAAACAATTTGAACCTCAATTCTAATATCAGTCGAGATGAAGTATTATTCGAAATGAAATGTCAATAGTAAGCAATTATGACAATGTCACACGTTACTTGATATCGAACGATATGATAGTTGGGGCCGATTCTAGTTTGTCTATGAATTAAAAATAAAAACTGCGGTTGTGTGACAGCCGCGAGAAAAGTTTTTATTTGCCGCCATTTCGCCAGTCGTAACCTGCGGTTCCTGAACACATCACAGAGAGCTTATAATATGTGTGTAGATAAAGCAGTGTATGTAACTGTACATAATTAGGCATTAAAACACTCCTGAGATGTTTTTATGAAACTTGCCTGTAACCCTCACTCGTATTTTAATGACTTTCATTATGTAACAGTCACATAAACTATTATTATTTTAAAAAGTGCACATTTACGATAGATCTACTATATACCTTTGAGGATAAAATAATATTATTCCGGAAAATATTATGTACAACCATGGACCAAGAGGACTGCTAATGTATATACTACAACAGATCGTAACTTCTTATATCTAGATTCCGCTGATCAATAGCGTGGAAGTAGTTTATATTATGTAAATGGCCGTGGATATCAATTGAATTCCTCTTTAATATGAAATACAAGTAGTCAGGTTTTTCCTTGTAATATTATTCAAATATTGACTATGGGCTAAAATTATTTTCTGAACTTTGACCAACATACGTATTTACTTGATAATTGCTTGCTAATATAGATAGATGGCGCTAATCCTAAACAAAATGAAAGAATAGCTGGCAGTATCCATAAAAATCTAAGCAATAAGCGCCATCTAGTTGATTTTTTGTTATCACCAGATATTAGAGTAGCTTGTAGCTCGTCAATGTAAACAAATTAATTAATTTAGTAGTCGTTGCATCTGGTGTACCAATGATACTAAATACCCGACTACGTTGTCTTGCATCGCGATTATCAGTCCTCTTGATTTATAGGTCCATGGTATAATTAAACTAAATGAGATGGTAAAAATAAGTGGTGCTCTGGAGTGCTACGTTTAAGATATGATTATTTTGTACAACATATTATGTGCCTTTTTGAATAGGTAATATAATACAAGGAAGTAATTTAACTTCCTTTCCGCCAAGCAGTAATGTTTTAGCATTACTGTGTTCCAATTTTGAAGGGTAAGGGTGTTGGTGAAATTACAGGCACGTGGGACTTGTCAACTTATGTCTCAGGGTGACGGGAGCAGTGGCAGTGCCCCTCAGATCTTTGCGATTTGAAGCTCTGAGTGGCATTGCAACTGTTATGGACTAATGTGTCATTTAACACCAGGCGCACGACGTGTTCGTCACGTCACTTAATATTATAAAAAAACAGTACAGTGTACTAAAAAAACCGACCTCAAAAGTCATTCATCATTCATTCATTCATTCATTCGTGAAATGGAACCACATCTGAGGTGCCCTCTTTCCAACAAGAACAGAATCATCAAAATCGGTTCACAAATAGAATAGAGTTATCGCGTAACATACATACAAAAAATCTAGGTAACATGATACGTAGAATATAGAAGTATATTTTGGAAAGAATTTATCTAACTTGAATAATTGAAAAAAAGACCTTGTTCATTACGATCATGTTGAAATTTATCAAATTTTAATATTCAGTTAGCTCTATGTAAAGGTATAAATAAAATTTACCACTTTGAATGTAAAGGTTTTTTATAATGGTTTGACTATTACTGTGCTCATTACAAAATTGTTGGTAAAATCAATTTATGATAAAACGTACGTAGTCTACGTTATTTTACAGAGAACGTAAACATTCCTTTGAATTTATTTCCTTTGATAAGTCTACATGCTCCAAATTAAAATATGAAATTTAAAACCAGTTAACATCAATGAAGCCTCAGGCTGTCTTCTGTAAGGAAAAAGTATTTTCTCGAGGAGCCCTTTTTACTTCGGAGAGATACCGTAACTTTGATTTAAAATATAACTAATGAGATTATAGATATTTGTTACGATATTTTAGCAGTAGAGCTCCTTTTGAAAGAGTTCGTCCAGGGAAGTTGCCATAATAAGGGTGCTTATGAAATTGCAGGCAATTGGAATTTGTCAGTTATGTCTCAAGGCGACAGGCGCGGTGGAAGTGTCAAGTCATTGCGTTTTAAAGCTCTATGTGGCACTGCAACTGCAATGGACGGCCGTGTCTCTAACACCAGGCTCACGCCTTGTTCGTTCCGTGTAAATGTTCATTGGTACAATTCTTTATTTAGTTTTATAATGCTCAAACTAATTCTGCAACATTTATAAATACTAACAGTTACAAATTACAGTCAAGAGTCAATAAACCAAAACTAACTGAAAAATCGGTTTTCCCAGGGGAGTACCTACAGCGGTTACGGGTTTTCAGCAATGTCGGTTCACGTCACCTTTGGAGGAAAATAAATACTTTAGAACATACAATATCAAGAATAAAATAGAAATATCAACACAATAGCAATGAATTCATTTCGTGAAAATATATCTAACGGAATATAATTAATATATTGTACTTTGTTATTTATTTATGTGATTAAATTGTTGTTTCTAATGACAGTGTGACGGAAACTTCAGTTATTTGTTTGTGACGATCTTCGTGTGGCCTAGTCGCTGGCACACCGATTTACACGGTGTCGCTATTTCTAAGCTCCCGGATTCGATCCCCGGCCGGGGCAATGTTTTTATTGGCATGAATACAACAACACAAAACCACACTAAAAACAGTTTACATACAAATAATTATTAAACATACAATTATACTTAAAACTAGTTTATAAAGGCAAAGTAGGATATAGTATAGTCTGTCTTGTAGCGTCATGCCAACACGGGACTTATCTCAGCATATGCTGCAGTATCCTACCACAGCGCTGGTTTTAGTAACCCTGCAGAGCTCAACGCCAGCAAAGAGTTTACATATATTACATATATATAATATATAAATAAGCACGGAAAATTTGCGTTGTTAATAATAACATAATAATATTTTATTATTAATATATATTGTGATTATTATGGATATAAATTATATATATAATTTAAAGCCTACTGCCAATCTTTTTACACGTGCAGTCTGTGGGTGGGCGTGTGCAATACAACAACGCATTCCGAAGAGTTGCGCCTCGATGCTGCACCGCCTGCGCGACAGCCCCAACCGCATCCTGAGCGCGTTGTTCGCACGCTGGGACTCCCCGATGCTCGCGCATCGGATGCGACTACATGCGGTCGTATAGAAAAGAAATGTTGTTTTGTTTTTGTGTCGCTGTCCTTATTTATGTATTGTACAATTAACTAACCCTTAGACCTAAGCATTTTGTAATTTACTAACAATTTATGGACCAGTTCCGAAATAAATGATTATTATTATTATTATATATTCTGAAATATAATAAATATCAATATAAATAATAATATAATAAATATCAGAATGCATATTCAAACAAAAGTAAGAAAATCCCAAATTTAAAGGGATCATACTGCGTCAGCGAACATGCTATCTAGAAAATGCAGGAACAACACGGCCACCCGTAGGAAACTCGGACTGGTATGACTGTTTCATTTTGATTTTAAAAGAGAAGACCGACTTATATTCTGTGACAGGCGGCGGCAAGTTGTTCCAACACTTCGTGGCCGCATGTCTGAAACTCCCATGGAAAGCAGACGTGCTCTACGGAGGGATGTTCAACACTTAGCCTGTCGAACGAACACCATATCTACCATGATCACGCCAAGATATCTTTTCCGCCTGGTACTCCGATTGACCTGTCTTAACCACACCGAATAAAAGGCAAGCCAGATGTAAAGCGGCGTAGAGACATTTTGAGGCTATTAGATGCCGTAGCATACGATGTGACATGGGCTCGCTTAGATATGGCAAAACAGAACCTTCCGCACCAGTTTTGCACACTTTGAACTAAACGCTCGGTTTTAGCCAGCAGACGTGGACCGTAAACAACGTCCGCATATCCGAGGATGGATAACATCAAGGTGTCACACAATTTGATGCGTAAATTTTCGTTCAGGTACTGATGAATGCGGTACAAAATTTTTAGCCTGTAATAACATCTCTGTACCATTTCAGATATATATTGTTCAAAGAGTAGCCTCTTGTCCATCAGTACTCCAAGGTTACGGGCTAGAGCGACACGTTCCACCTGGACTTCATTTATAAAAATTTTAGGATCATTTACTGATATTTTCGAAACTTAATGCTTGGAACCGACAATCATATATTTAGTTTTGGTCGCGTTCAACAGTAAACTATGCTTTCCAGACTACTCAGACAGCCGCCTCATGTCCTCATTTATTTTGGATACAGCGGAACTGATATCATTAGGCTTAAAGGAGAGGTACAACTGCGTGTTATCGGCGTATACATGATAGCAGCAGTGCTTGATTACTTCTGTCATATCCGCTGTATACAAGGCAAAGAGGACCGGACCCAATAAAGCCATAAAAACCCCTGTGGCACACCACATACAACACTTGCGGGCTTAGAAATGCCACTTGTATCATCTCCATTGCTCAAACGGACAATTTGAGTGCACCCGTAGAGGTAGCTCGCAAACCAAGTAACTGTAGCAGGTGAGAAACCATAGAAATTCAATTTAGACAATTCATTTAATAATTTAGAAAATTCAATTTATTGAAAGGGAGACACTTATTGAGTCAAATGCTCGAGAATAGTAGAGAAGCACTATTGTAGTACCTTCACCTTTATCCATAAAGAATATTACTTGGTACTTGGTACTTGGTGCAACGGGCTGGTATCCGCAACTCGACGACAAGGCGCCTATTTTGCATAAATAAAAGATTATTATCCACTTTATCCAGTAGTGCTGTCGCCGTGCTACGAGATTTACGAAAACCGGGCTGGTGCACCAATAATATATTATGTAGAAAAACTAACGTTTCTATATTGTCTCGGGTCTGGGTGTTTGTGTGATCATCGTTGTTTCCGATTTCCATAACACAAGTCCTTTAGTTACTTATCATCATCGTCA
This sequence comes from Hyposmocoma kahamanoa, assembly GCF_003589595.1. NCBI lineage: Eukaryota > Metazoa > Arthropoda > Insecta > Lepidoptera > Cosmopterigidae > Hyposmocoma > Hyposmocoma kahamanoa. The sequence continues at coordinate 8,182,180 of NW_020654748.1, forward strand.
TTATCAGCTTACAAGCATCCACTGCTGTGACCAGCAGTGGATGCCTTCTTATCCACCTATACCGTGACGTGGTCGCCACTCCAGAACTCTGCTTGATATGTTCGGGTATGTGCGCTAACTGATGAAACGCGTATTTACTGTTGAACCGTCGCTTTATTTCTAACTATTTTGAGGTTGCGTCACAACTTATAATATATATTACTGCTCCATCGGCCATCAACCCTGCTGTAGATATGTCCAGCTCACTGCCACTTAATCTTACTGATTTTGCGAGCTACATCGGTCACTTTAGTTATTTGACTTTATTTGGAATTTAGTCCATCACAGAAACCCCAAGCATAGTCTGCCCCATCCCACGCTGAGCGACTTTAAACTTGGTGGCTGAGGGCTATTGTTAATGTCCATGTCTCGGCTCCGTAGGACACAACTGGCAGAATGAACTGATTAAATGTCTTTGATTTTAGACTATGTGGAATTGACGACATGAAGATGTGGCTAAGCTTCCCAAATGCCGCCCATCCCAATTCAATTCTCCTGTCGGATTGCTTTTCGAACCTTACTACTATTGTATTTATTTTACTTACTTTTATTGTACTTTCTTCCTAATGTTTTCATTTATACATTAATATTTGTTATTTACCAACCTAAGAATATATTCTTATCGACGACCAACGTCCTCACGCGCCCGACAGCTCCCAGGCGTGCCCCGGAGAGAGCAAGGTTAACTTATACTCCCGTAGAAAAGCGTATCAACAAGAATTGCAAATGGCCAAGTAATAAAACCATATCCCATTTGCCTAATATAGTCGCTTTGATTTCCCCTACATAATACTCCTTTGAGGAATTCTCTTCGAAATTTTCGTTAATTTGGATAAATTGTTTTGGAATATCGAATTTACGGGTAATTTCATTAGCAAATATATATCAAGTACGTTAAAATTGAGGCACTTTTCTTGTTGTATATAAAAGCCCCGCACTAGGGAAACCCTGTGTCGCCAGGTGGATACACACATAGACAACCACAATTACACCCAAATTCACGAGATAATTAAATGTACGCCATATAAATATTTCTTCACATTTATGGGAATCTAACCCGGAACCTCTGAGTGGCAGATCAGCAGGGTAACCGTTCGGCCACAGAGGCAGTTAAATATAAGCTCTTTACATGAATAAAATTTACATCTGATTCTTGCACTCTACGACGGCGCCTCGCCGGGTTACCGCTATATTTATAAATAAAACAGTTTTTAAACTTAAACAGCAACATGATTAACATTCTGAAAGTTATGAGCTAATTTAGTTTTACGAGTACTTTTATGCAAGTTTGCGTTTTCTCTGTGAATATTTTACCTTTATTGTATATAAATATTATGTACCTAAAGTGTATGGTTCTTGCAATAGATGAGTTTCGTTTATGATACAACTTGTTCAAACTAAGTTCTCTGCTTTAGTTGTATTTTATTACAATTGTTTTTGGATTTTGGAAACAGTTTTTGGATCAAATTTTCCCATTTCAAGACTATGTAAATTGGTACATGAAATAGTGACCGACCTGATATTCACAGTGACTCACCTAACAGGATATTTGGGATTGGTTAATTTATGTCTCAAGAGTGACGGCTGCGGTGGCAGTGCAGATCTTTGCGATTTAAAGCACTGAGTGGTACACTGTGTGTGTGTGGAAGCACTGTTATAGACAGGTGTGTTACTTACCACCAGGTGGGCGACTTATTCATCCCGTCACTTGATCTCATAAAAAAAGTACGCTGTAATGAATTAATATTTTCTTTACTTTTTTTTCCTACAGGTAGTTCATTTATTTAATATGTACTTACTTTTATACTTCTATAGTTTTTTTATTGTAAACCGAATGCATTATTATATTTTTATTTATACTTTGGGTAGTTGCTGTTGTCATTAATTGTTGTTAGTTTCCCTTTTACTTGATGTTAAATCATGTTGTCAATTTTACAGTCTTGTTACCAATTTTTAAGTGGTATTTGCCTGTAATTGTGTGATACATTTAGTGTTAAAGGTGTTCCTAGCTCACTTTATTAAGATTGTTATCAAATGTTGGTAAATCATAAACAAATAAATAAATTTCAATAACGTTTAATTCATATATTTATACCATGGATTCGATTCTCGTATGATGAAGTATAGGATAGCATGTTTGAAAAATCATAACGGATGTTGATCGGATAAATCGATCCATTAGCGCTCGAAATGCAGCGATTTGGTTGGAGGCGGTAAATACCAGGAAGTCGCATGTGAAGTATGAGACTTAGCAATGTCTTTCGATATTAAATAACAACATGCGACATAAATTGGACTTTTCACACTGAAATGACACAAGGACGCGTTTCGATATTAAGCCATTTCAATCAAACAGACATTCGATGGGTCTCAATTTCGGTGTAAAGAAATAGTTAATGAATACGTTTCATGTACAATTAGTAAAACGGACGTTCTACTTATAATGTTTTTAAAATCATCAACTTTTACTCCTGCTAATAATAGAATTTTGACTGCTAGAGACGGTGGTGGAATATAACTCAAAACTAATTTGCCAAAATAGGAAACAAAAAAATACCTATCTAATAATTAGAAGGCTACGAATTCGAACACTGTTTTGATTTCGGTTAATTACAGTTATTATTATTTTTCCTTAATGGCGGCCACTAGGCTTGGGCTTTATGATGATTCGTCATTTATACAGTTACCTTACCATGTTATATTATATTTTAGTTATACTTACCATCAGTCACTTGACAGTATTAAAAAAAATAAGGCGCGACTTAAGCAACATAAAGCGCGAGAACCTGCTATTCTAGAAATCACGCGCACTATGTCGCTATCGCGCAAGTCGTGCCTTGTTGTTTAGCCCTAGCGCGGGAAAACCTGCACGCGCAATGGTGCGCGATTACGTATTTGAAGTTTTTTAACTAATATTCTTTCACGCGCGATTGGTCATGTTCGCTTTTGTTACAACGGAAAGAGGGTTCGTGTAAAATCTAATCGCGCAGGATAGACCGTGTGAAACTGGCGCGTGTTGGAGTGCGCGAGTGCGCTTGCGGTTGATGACCGCAATCGCGCCGCCTTTCCCTTTTCCTTCCAACATCTTTACACGCGAACTCAATCGCGCATGATTGCCGTGGCACGCGTGATAAAGAGTCTGTGTAACGCCCGCTATGATTAAGATTTTTTCAGTAACCTGAAAATGTATATTACTAAATTACTGTATTATTAATAACTAGTATTTTAGTGATACTCATTTAAGTTGATTTGTTAGTTACAACACTAAAATGAACTGTCAAAAAATCCTCAGTATAGCATGTCTATTGATACCGAGAATAAGAGTTTTTCGGAGATTAAGAAACCTCATATTATGATGTTTTCTGTAGATAATGAGCTATAGCTTCATTTATTTGTGGAGAAAATATCAGTGTACGAGAATTGATCGCAATTAAAAAATAATATGTTTATATGTTTTATTTTCCCTATTTCGTCATTATTTATCTGTACAGGGTCAAAATCACATCAAGTTTGACATTGAAGATTGAAATTCAACTCTAAAGTGCTTGCAATAAGAACCGTTCAAAGTGCAAGTACGAAGTGTTTTTGAGTATAGTATGTGACGATGTGACCTCCTTACATCATCATTCCACCTTTTTATCACCTTTTATCTGATTCCTGGTCACTTGTTTTCAAATTTCGAATCGTTCTTTTATTCCTTTGCCTCATCATTCTCATTTTGTTTCGTACCGTCGTCACTCCCTGCTCAATCGCTTTAGAGAACAGTGCTGCTCTAATTTTTAATTGGGTCTAATTTTAATCCTTTTACTAGTTCTCAACCTAATCATGTGCCAATTTTAATACCAGTCTGTAATACTAACTATACCTCGGCCCTTTCGGGGTAAGTCTGCCTCGCGTTTAGTATTAAAGTAGGGAGTGTTTCGTAGCGTTGTACCTGTTTTTTTATATACCTTTTCATGGTACAGTCTTTTCATTTTGATTTAAATATGAATAAATTTTTGTGGACCGAAGTATCCTATTTTATTGCCGTGAACCTGGTCACGGCTCATTAGCAGTTCACAACCTTTTATAAGATGACATACCAAATAGTCCTTTTTGTTTGTGTTTTATTCTTCTATATTAGGATTTGTTTTAAGTGCCTATACAAGATGTGATTATACAAAACCAGTTATTAATATAGAAAAATAGAATCGACTTTGGAGTTTTAGATCGTGGAACATGCCATTGGCTAACAAAGGCGTTGCGCACAGTCTCAGAAAATAGTGAGAAGCCACCTTAACGCCACTCAAAGGAAATGTAGTTGTATTGCTTCGGTAGTTTTGTATTTTGTACCTACAAATGTAATGGTACTAAAAACGACAAGACAATCCTTTATTAGCCAATCCACGGTACGTCAAGATTGCTGGTTCGTGTCCAGCCGAATCGAAGGAACTTTCTTTTTGTTCGATCTTTGTATTAATAGCATAACAAAATAGTGGAGTAAAAAATAAATAGAGTAAAAATAATATAATATATATATAATAATAACAATAATAATAATTGAATATTATTGTAGTAAAACAATATGATGGTATTCAATGAACTTAATAATACCCTTGTAACAACCACAACTTTAACATGCCACTAGTTCCACCGTGCCACCGCTAGATGGCATTAATTGTACTCTGAAACGCGCTCTCGTTTTGTTAACTCCAATAGTATAAATCATCTCATATGTTTTGTACTGTTGATGCTTACCATATATGCTTATAACCACTACAGCATTGATACGGCACTGTACGGCACTCAAGTTGTTGAGACATTTCGGTCTTATTACTGCTACTTAAGATTTTGGCACTGAACTGTGTGCTTTCACGCTAGTGAGACATACAGTATTACAGTTGGGTCCATAACCCTGCAAACTTATACTTTTTGATAATATACGCCTTTTAAGTCTTCAAGTCTGCGTCTAATTCGTCGTTGTACGTATTCCCTTCGCTAACCAGAGCTACACCCTTTATTATGTTATTTTTTCGAAGTACGTGTAAATGAGTTGGTGATGATACAGCATAGCCTTTGACTCTCATAATAAATAACATCATAATCAACATTTCCAAAGCGCAGACCCATTCACCCTAATTATGAAGTTATTCTTGTACAAACATATACTAAATTATTAATACAAATGTGGTCGCTTAAGTACATAAAGCAGAGAAGTTGCATAATAGTACGGTAATGCAATACACAGCAAACAAATTTGCTGCCGCAAACCTACATTCAGCACCGGTTTATACGGTTTTACCTTCACTCACACAATTTCCTTAAACATTATTATATTCACGAGTCAAAATTATATTTTTATTGAAACTATTCAAACACCGTTACAACAGTTTTTCTAGTCGTGAACTTCGCAAAGACTAATCGATTAAATGCCCAATCATGATGTTACAATAGAGCGTTTTGAAAGTAAAAACTTTTGCTTTCAAAATGATATATTTATATACTGATATCCTTCAGATATTAGCTTTTTATATTGCCTCATTGCTCTAATAAAATGCAGTTAATAAAATGCAGATAACCGGTTACTCTTTACTGCCATAGATCTGTATCGATACAACGATGATTAGGTTCTTTTGCGGTCTTTTCAAATTGCGCTATACTATCTACTTGGTTTCACGGATAGATCTTGAGTTTTACATTATTAGTAATCTCAAAAAACAATTTCGTACCTAAATATATTGTTATCGAATACAAACTAGTTACGAAGTGTACCGATGCTATTCAAATTCAAAAGGCGTGGAGTTAAAATAAACCAGGATTTAGTATTCGGCATCACATTGAGAACATAGGCGATTGCAGGCTACAGATTAATTTGCATTCACGACCAAAACGGATCGTGAGGCTATTTCGCCGGCATCTCTCTATTTCCTGGCTACAGTCAGAGAGGTAGCGTATTTGTATCAACTGTCAGTGCTCACCGCTCTCGAAATAGGTTGGTGAATTTAGACTGTAGTAAATGAAGGTCATTGGAAAATTAATTTCTACGGACAAAGTCTGCATTACCTTTATTAATGAACTATTTCTAAATCTACTTAGTGTATAAAGTTGTATTCAAACGTTTTATTCCAATTGTTTAACGTTATACATTGAAAATCAGCAGTTATGGTACATTCGCCGATAAAAAATATATTTATGTATATGCCACTCCACAATAGTCACTAAACCAGAACTAACGACACAGAAAATATTATTGGGTGTTCTCATTTAGTATTATCAAACTAAACACAGTTTATATTTCGAATTACCACCAAGTTACACACTTGAAAAGTGTCTAGGGATCAAGCACGTTTTTGCTAATATTACTGAATATCAGGTTTTTTTAATGATTTTTTTAACACCAATGATTATTTTGGTCAATTTTATTTTCAAATTAAAAATATAAAATTAACCAAATAAAATCCATCGATGTTAAAAAAATGAAAAAATTTAAAAATCTGATTTTCAGTAACTGGCAAAAAAACTGTGTTTCTTTTGAAAATACTGACTGAGAACACCCAATTATATTATTTTTCAGTGTGTCGTTAGTTCTGCTTTCATGACTATTTTGGAGTCGCATGTAAGTATATTTTGAATCAATTATAATTTGAGTTGCGGTCTTGCGACTTATATTTAATCTGTAATACTTTGCCTGCGTATCTGTGTGTCTATATATGTTAGTCTGTAACATTATAGCTCCATATGGATGTACTGATCTCAAAGTGTTTTTATTTTATTATTTGAAGTTTCGTTTCATCGGGATGGTTTTTAGCTGTGATTGATGATATCTGTTCAGCTGGTTAAGGATCATCAGAAATCTAACGTTACAATAACATGGTAACCTTAACTGACCTTAACCTAAACTTAACCTGGATCTGATGCTGCAGTCAGGACAGTCTGTAGACTACCCAGTTCTTATAAACTACTTACAATAGAATTATCGTGTTTGGTCTCATTAACTTGATCTCGTCGAATTGTTAGCTTTTATTGATTTTTTTGGAGTACATTAGATTTCCCTACGACGACTACGACTCTGAGACGCGGTCACTTATTATGGGTCTCATAAAAAAACTCTGCATTTCTCTACGTGATCGAATCAGAAATGAGGAGATCGGTAGAAGAACGAAAGTCACTGACGTAGCTCAAAGGATTAGCAAGTTAAAGCGGCATTGGGCAGGGCACATAGCTCGTAGAACTGATGGCCATTGGGGCAGAAATTTTCTTGAATGGAGACCACGAACCGGAAGGCGTTCAGTGGAACGAACCTACTCGATGGACGGATGACCTGGTAAGGGCGGCGGGTAACCAGTGGATGCACGTCGCGGTCTACCGGCTAGTTTGGCAATCTTCTTTCAATGTTTGGTGAAGGCCTATGTTCAGCGGTGGACGTCTTTCGGCTGATATGATGATGATGAAAATAATGATTATGCATCAGTCTTTTTTTTAATTTGAAGTGTTATACATGTAATATGTTGTCATCAAATACGTGATTGCGAAATTATTGCGTTCGTTTGACCCCTTGCTGCATCTTTATTACTGAAGCTTTAGTTATGAAATTAATATGTAAGATAGTTAAGGATTTAGTCTATAAATTCTCTTTAGAAATATTCTTTAGAAACACGATTACTTGTAGTTTCCTTGATAGAAAAAAAACTCCGAAGTTATCTCTAAAAAAATCAATTCATGGAAGATCATCTGTTTTTGTATAATAACAAAACTACATATTTTCTATAATGTACACTCAGTACATTTTTAAAATGTGTGTTTGTGTTAATAATACGAAAGAAATACTTAAATTCGCACGCGGTCCGCCCACACTAGCCAGAGCCGCCACGCTTCTCCCCTGTCCGCTTTAGTCCTGATTCGGTCATTACGTAGTGACGTGGAGATTGTGTCGCTTGGGCTTACACACGGAATACCTAAAATCAATTAGCGCCAGAAGCGCCAGAAGCGGGGTGCCCTCTTAAAGTTCCAACATTACTACATAATGAGTTGTCGAATTAAAATTCAGTCATAATCACGCATCTGGTGCTACATGGAATGTTCCTTTATTGCAACAATGAAGAAAAATATCGTGACGTAACCAACCCACATGAAGTTTGCTGAGCATTAAAAACCCCAAAATTCATAGAAGCTAGGGGAAAATTGTATAAATGAACACTCTGAATGACCATACCCCGCTAGACAAAGCACAATGGCACTTTTTTAAATGCACGCTTTTCCTTCTGTTCGGTCACCACAGACTTTCCTACCAGCTCAACGTCTTCCTTAGGATCATAGCGACAGTTAACGTTCCCGCTATGCTCGATTCTAGCGTCATTTTTTGTTGTGATGTCAAAGGCCCAGACGGCATGACTTTCATTCCGTCGAGTACGTATTAGGCACTGGTGTGGGATGTCACGTGTGTCGAAAAACTAGCTACGTTTCACGTCCAGAACATCAGCAAGAGGGCTGGCTCCGTAACTGAGCTGACAGAAAAAATGAAAAAATAATGGGCCACTGGGTCCTTCCTTTTTACAAAATCATATATAGATATTTAATTGCTATTCTATGCAAACACAAAAAAATATTTATATCTGTGCATAGAATAGCATGTTTATTCTATTTTAATTCTGTAAATTCATTGGTGGTGTTGTTTTCAATCAATATTTTTAAATTGAAGTAGAAATATCGATTGCGAACTCGTGAATTGGCAGTTTGTGTAGTCAAAGCTATGGTGCGAAAATAACTGAGGCCGGCCGAACGGGAATATGAAATGAGTAAAGGTTTAAACCTTAACGATTCTAGGTAACTTATAAGGGCAACTATTCAAGTTACCCAACTCAAGGTATTACCCAATTTTATGGTCGACCAAATTTTCAAAATTTGCTTTTTTAAGATATCCCTTTGGAATTATTTTACAACCATTGTGCTCAATACTCTTTTTATAAATGTAACAAACTACTCGGGTTGAAGTCTAACCGAAGAGTGAGACATAGTCAATCATAGTCAAAATTCATCTCAATCGAAATCATACGTTCAGAACGGTAATTCTACAGAGTACTTATACAGGTACTTATACTTATACTTATTATATAAACACATTTTGATATCCTAATTAATGACAACCCTTCACAAGTTAATTTACGTAATATGCTCTGTGATACAATAGAACAACATACAATGTTCATGTGCAATCAAGAGGGGGGACCAGGAGACCTAAGACACAGGGGTACCCTAGTTGAGGCTCCTATCTCTCACAATTTAAATTTTATTAACTCTGTGCCTTAAGTTTGTATTTATTTGCTGTGAGAGAAAACAAATTATTATTATTATTATTATTATATTATGGTACGTAACCCACACGTAAATTCTTTCAGATAATCTAGTATAACCTTGTGTGCTTGAAAATTATCAATTTTTCACATAAATAGTAGAAAAAAAAAGGTAGCAGTCACTTTGTAGTTTCTCAAATATATACATATATAGGCAGCGTTTTTACTGTTATGCAAACAACTATGAATTTTTAGATTTACCAAGGCCCTGCCATATGGCCACAACAAAACATGTTATTTTTCAACTTTTTCTTGAATGTCTTACTACCATGATATTAAATTATTTTATGTGAAATTGTTCCACTAGTTTGTTATAACTATTAATAACAAAGATCGAACATTTACAAAAAATTCCTTCGATCCGGCCGGATTCGAACAGACGTCGTTTAGCAAACCACACCTGACGCTATGCCAACTAAGCCACGGAACGAACCAGCAGCCCGGACCTTACGCGTTTTTCTATGTGCTTATTGCAGATCTTTGCTTTTGGTTTTTAACGACATTTTATGCCGTAGCGCCATCTGTGAGAAATTTATTTCTTCACTCATATGTTTTTATTTGAGTTTTCATAATCTTTTGCAGTGTCTCACACACAAGTACAAGTTTTTTAAAGTGTGATAATCTAAGTACACCTAATAAAAAAATAATTGGACTTAATATACTTAAAATATTGCAAAATAAAAGTGGGTTACTGAGGTTTTGTTTGGGCCACATGAAACAAATAAATTCGTTCTATAAACTTGTCAAAATTGTCTCATACTTTTTAAATTGTGTCGCTCGTTGGTATTTCGGTGGAGCAAAACTCTTTAAAATGATTTTTTCATCATGGTATTGATTACGTACCGAATGTCTTCGACATTGAAAGATATCTAATGCGGCGACAGTTACGTTGATGTGGACACGTCTCGCGCATGTCTGAATCGACAGTTGCGCAGCGTCTCTTTTTTTCTGAATTCCAGAATGGCACGCGGAGGCAAGGCGGTCAGTTTTTGAGATACAAGGATGTTCTGAAAAGACACATGAAAAGTTGCAAAATTGACCCCTCAGGGTGGGAGATGCAGTCGAGTTGCTGTTCTGGTAAAGGAGGCACTTTGTGAAAACTCAGATGATAAATTTTGAGGAGCAGAGACTGCCAGACCTAGACCCGAAACATGATACTCTCAAGGCTAAAATACCTGCAGTCATCTTTTATTACTTTGTTGACAGTGTCCTTACGTATTGCCACTGTTTGCGAGCATTTACCCATAAGATTGGCTACTGTAGCCATCTAAGGGTACATGAAAAAGTAAACAACAGTAGATCTAATTCTAAACGATAGCAGCCGCTGAGCCGAAACCGGCTAGGGCAACACAAGGTGCCATAGACACTTTGAATTATAATTACTCTATTAAACGTGTCACATTGAGCAATCGTTTTTGTTGGATTGCGAGAAAAAAAATGCGCCACTAAAATAATGACAAAATAATTGCATAAAATATTTACTGATTATTATTGATGTTATTATAATAATCTAGTGACCACAAACTTTTAATTTTAGTTTGAATTGCCACTGCTTGCGTCGTTCGTTAAAAATGTTATACCTGGTTTGAATACTGTCGAGGTATACTTACATTTTACTGTAAAACGAAATGAAGAGTCCTGGGCAAAAATGATCAAAGTCACGTGCGGATCATTTTAGAAAAAAACAATTTTTAATTTGAAAAACTTTTAAATATTGGTGAAAAAGTCACGTACAACTACTATCTGAAATAAAATCATTGCTGATATAAATGTATGTAACGCTATGTAATCCATTTTAACTAATAATATTTATTAATCATCTTTAACCTTTCCTATAGAAAAAACGATTGTTTGCTCTAAAGACTAAAAGCAAAAGTAAATTTTTCAGCACATTGAAACTTTATTCCCTTGCCCTTTTCTGATTTAGGCAAATTACGCTCAGCGTTTACCGAATTGGATAGCGGTACTAACTTAAAACGTGTTTTAAGTGACTGATCATTCTTTCCCTGGTCTCTTCAAATAATGTATTAACAAACACATATCCTACGGTTTCCTGCCATCAATAGATCTAACTGTTGAAACTAGGCATTCCCTAAAGTGTTTTATTGGTAAAAACACAAATAAAACACGTAAATTTTTGTCCAATTCCTATCTACTGATCTGTTAATTTAACATAATTCACCGCAACCGAGTAGCGTGTTCCAGCCAAAACAGTGCATATGACACAGCAAATCTCTAACTACGAGACCAACGAAACCACAATGTAGGCATGAAATGTTAACCCAAATGCATTCGAAATGGCAATCCTAACTGAAGTTGACGTTATGTTTTACTGAACTAGAACTCTGTTTGAAACCTATGGGGTTATTGTATTATATCTTCTTCTTTTTCTATTTCAAAGCAAAGGACTGCCCATTGATGATATTATTTGATATGTATCTAAGTTCTGTTCTGCTTTGCACGACAAAAGGCTTCATTGTTTTATTTTTATAATATCAACAAGTCGTACGCCTGTAAGCGACACGCCTGTCCATAGCACTTATAGCGCCACTCAAGATTTTCAAATCGAAAGATATGAGGGCCACTGCTACTGCGCTTGTACACTCTGAGACATTAAGTTTAGAACTCCCACGTGCCATAATTTCACCAGCAACCTTACCTTTCAAAACCGAAACGCAGTAATGCTCACATTACCCCTTAGCGGCAGAAATAGGTAAAATGACAGTACTTTCCTGAAGGAACTCTATCACAACGAGCTCTTAGGGTAGCCTAATGCACTACCCCACGTAGAGATCTGGCCAAAGAATTAAAAGATGCGAGTTCGTACTATTGCATTCTATTCCAGAACTCAATATTGTTGTTACAAAAAGAACAAAAGTTATATTTAATACCCTCAATTGTAGGTCAGTTTAGCAAAGTAAATTGTTATCCGCACTAAAACGCTCTAGGCGGGGCAAACTAACCAATCAATGAAGAGAAACCTGACAAAGTCACCAAAATTTTTCTATTCGCGCAAAACAAACTATCTCTTTTTATCCAGTATAACCACGGAAACTTGATCGACCAATATTTTTTGCGGTACGCTCCACAACGTTACACACTGTGCAAATTGGGAACGAATCAAATATGCATCGTTCGTCCAACCGTGAGATGGAATACTCGCATTAGAGCTCCGTATCCCAAAGTTTTCGCGTGTTCATTACTTTCATCTATGCTTAAAGTTGTGGAACGTTGTTTTGAACACATATGATATCATCATCATAATCAAACTATTGTACGTCCAGTCGGTTATCTCTAAAGAAAGGATTTATGCCATAGTCCACTATTCAGGCCCGAGTCTGGCGACTTCACACCTTTTCTAAGTATTGTGAACTTTCTTAGATATACAGGTTTCGACATGATGTTTACCTTCCGATGTCCTCTTTCGTAACTTGGGAATTGCAATGGCAGAGTTTCATTCATGATAAGCCTTATTCTTTGTCCTATGAAATTTATAATTAACTTTATGTGATTGAGATTCTACTACCTGTTAATAATTTGACGTTGCGTTTATTTTAATATTATTATGTATTTTACTTGATTATTAGGGCTCTATAGATAAACTAAAAACTTTATAGTTTTATCACGTATGTCTATCTGTCCATATCTTATAAGCACTCATTGTTGTGAAAATTATCGATTATTATCGTTGAGTCATTTATTATAGTCAGAAAACATGACCCATTTATTTCACTAACATTATCTGTGACACTATAACTATATTTATCATGATTAATTGGAAAACATCCACCATTGAACAACGGCCTATTCAATTATACGTACAGTAATGACCAGTCTCAATCCACTGGCTTTGTACGACCTTTAAACGTTAATCGTTCAACTTGTACGGAGGTCATCCCACATCGGGTTTTTGGTGAAATTACAGGCATGTGGGACTTGTCTACTTATATCTCAGTGTGACGGGCGCACTGGCAGTGCACCTCAAATCTTTGCGACTTAAGTGGCACTGCAACTGTTATGGCCAGGCGTGTAGCTTACTATCAGACACACGACTTTTTCGTCATGCGCCTGATGTTATCCGTCACTTGATATTATAAAAAAAACACTATCTTCGAGTTTGTACTCGATACTAAAAACACGTCTTCTCCATACCACTTTACATGAAGTCTCCACGCGTCTGTAGTTTCATATTCGAATTCAAAACGTAGTCAAATACGAAGACTGCACACTGCATATTAAAGCCAAACTTGGGCCTCTCTATCTAATATCTATGTTTATTACGGGCCACTAGTCTCCGGAGTTCACTTCTCTCGTACGTTGTTCGCATACTGTAGTTTGAGAATCCGTGCATTATGGGTACTCAAATAACACCATATTTGGAATCCACTACTAGAAACTTGATAAGATTTCAATTCGATTTGCTGGATCCGCTCGAACGCTTAATTTCGTTCCGAATTCATGAAAAGGATGATTTTTTTTGTGGTTATATCTTTTATACTTATTTTCGCATTTGTGACATAATAAGAAATTGGAGAGAAGAATTTTGTGTATGAATTGGTATATAAATAATATAATAATAGTTAGCCTATAAATAGTCTCATTGCTGGGCATAGGCCTTCTGTCACAATAAGGCTTGGACAGTCGTTCACACACCATTTTTAAATTGCTACGCAGACATATACATGCTTCGTTACCATATTTTCCTTCATCGAAAAGCTACGGTAAATTTCAAATTAAATTTCACACATTAATTCCGAAAAACTCAGAGGTGTAAGCTCGAATTCGAACCCACGCCCACTGCTTGTTATTTTTGTATAAATGAAAACAATTTAATAAAATCATGACCTTACGATTTTGTGGTAGGTATGTAATTTATTAAGTTACAATAACGTTTATTTCAGAAACATTAATTGTCAATAATAATTAATGATAACGCGTATTTGACCAGCTTTGCGAGCGCGCTTTACATAAAGAAAGTTTGATCTTGTTTTCAAAATCAACTAATCAAACTCAATGGCTTTCAATAAACACAATCTAAAAACTAACGGACTTTAGTTTCAAGACTACTCAGACTTAAAATGGCGTAATGTTTGAACAAGAGAGCCATGTTAACGTTCATAATAAAACATTATTAGATGTCAAAAAATCATAACTCTATGAAATACTAAGCGGAATGTTGTTTGTCTACCGAAGCAGACTAGTAGTTTGTATTTTTTTTTAACAATTCTGCACCTTTATGTACGCGCGCAAGTATTTTTATTTTTCAGTTTTGCGCGGCAAATTTTACAACGGAATCATTTTCTCATAGACTTAATATGGTGGCAAATTATCTCAGGGCACCTTAAATTATAGTTGATCGAAATTCATTACTTAGAACATCATTCTGCCGCCTTTAGTTGAAAAGGCATTTGTGACAAAAAATCAGAACCGAGAAAATAATCGAGTTCTTAAGTTTTCGAGAATGTTACACATTAGAAAAAAAATACTTTTTTGGGATGCAAGTGGCATATATTTATTTTTTTAAGCAAACCAACCACTCGGGTCCTTTACAATCAGTTTTATAGACTCAGTCAGCCGTGATCATGGCACCTTTAAAAGTTCGTTTAAAAAAAATTTACGCGGTTTAGATCTAAAAACCTAGTTTCATTTCATTCAAGAAAATAATATTTCAGAAATTCCATGAAAAAACGTCTACTATCTCCAAACGACAAAATGTACACACTTTCTGCTAACGCTAACTTATTTATAGGTTTCTAAATATTATACACAAAATATGGAATTAAAATATTTTATTTTTATTATATTACATTTGTAAAATTCTAGCATCCTCGCATACTCACTGCCCTCCCAGGACTATACTCCCAACATCATAATTTTTTTTGCTGAGCAGGGCAATACCTACATTGCCCTATCTAATTTTTTCGAAACGTGTGTAACGTTTCAAATTTCGTGCATGTTCATTCATTAAATAAAAAAAGCGTCGCTGTCTTCGCTCGCTATGCTTCGGTAATGAATTCCATATTATAACGTTATGTACTAAAAGCGTTATATGTAAAAAAATATTATTCATATTACCTGCATGAAAAGCAAACTGCGCAATGCTTAAATCGACTGTGCACCGGTAGAGCTATCTTCTTAAATGTTATGTTGTATTAAGGAAAATCGTCCAATTGGTAAAAAAACCGTGTGTTTAAACGACCTCGGCGCCCCAACGGTTTTCACGGTGGACACTGGATAAGCATGTCCCGGGTTCAATTCCCGGTAGGACCAATTTGGGTATGAACTTTTCTAAATTGATTCTAGCCTGATTGTTCCGGATAGTGCCCCGGAGTGAATTCCGTTGCTATGGTGCTCATAGTACAGGCACACCCCATACACTCTATACAACAGTCGAAAGTTATTTATCTACTATTACGATATACAGCAAGGCGCTATTTGCACACGCGCAAATGTGTGCGTGAAGTGGTAGGGTTACCCATCACTTTCTCGTTACGTGGTCAGAGCAGCAACATAGCGAAAATTCTAACGTGACTGTTATCTATAATTCTATTAATAGAATCCTAACAATTACACATGTTCATTAAGTATTTATATCGATATAATATCATATTTTTCGTTAATTCACTAACTACCATAATATTGAAGATGGCGCTGACAACGCACCAACTCCGCGCGCGATAACATTCTTCAACGCTTTGCTCACCCAGTATCAGAATCTAGATATATTTTTGACGAACAGCTTGTTATCCATCGCGAGATACAGCTGCTCATGAACTACCTATCGAGTACTGGTATCCTGTATGGTATGGTCGCATATGTGCTTTCACTATGTATATCCATTATGTATTTATAATTTTACTTTGTTATCTCATATTTGTTAATTTTTTTTGTATATGATCACTTTGACTTGTAAGTGCCTTGGTACTGTTCATACTGTAAAATTTTTAGTGTTTTCAATAAATAAATAAATAAAGAAATAAGTAAATAAAATCCCTGGTTTGAGACACAATTGTCTGACATATTATTATTATTATATTGTATTACCGATCAGAAAATTGAAGTCATCCATCTTTTAAAACGGGATTTTGTTCATCTCTTATATTTCGCACAGAACGCCGTAAACAGACTTCGTTATGATTTTTTCCTGAAACAGTTTTCTTGTTTCAGCATTATTTTGTTACGAGCGTTTCAGAAATAAAAAGCGCTAGGTACTTTATAAGGCAGACCTTAAGTTAGCATACATTAAAGTTGCAGCGAATCTATTGAATTATTCCATTATCGACACTAAGAACTTCAGTGAAGTAACTTTAAACTTATTATCTACATAATTTTAGGAATAGTTATTAGTTTCTGGGACTCTATATCTGTGTTTGCTGCAGATGTCTTTTTTATAATGCCAAGTAACGGGATGAACAATCCATGCGCCTGGTGGTAAGCGACACGTCTGTCCATAACAGTTGCAGTGTCACTCAGAGTTTTAAATCGCAACCATCTGAAGGCCATTGCGCCCGCCACCATAAGATATAAGTTAACAAGTCCCATGTGCCTGTAATTTCACCAGCACTCTTACAATACTACTTCGCGACAGAAATAGGTAAGGGGCAGTACTTCGCTAGACGAACTTTTTCACAAGCAGCTCTACTGTTACTAAATGTAATTATGTACACTTAACCTACAAATTATTATATTTTATAATGTATTTTATAATGCATCACTGAAACTACAGTAGTAGAGCTATCGTCGAGCAAACTACTGTAGAGATATCTATCCTATTAGATTTTATACTGTAGGTATTTAAAAAACCTGTTAGTAAATGAATCATGTTTTTACTGGTCAGTACAGAAAATTCGAGAAAATTCTAACAGAAATACAGCTCAAAAGCGCACTTACTCTGATTGTCAGTATTTATACCAAGTCCATTTGATTCCTATACTTGGGTCTTGGTTGTATTGCTTACGAAATAAGAAATATAGATTCAGTGGCTACACATATGGTTTTCTTGAAGGAATCTTAGAATGAAACCTATTTCTACACTGAAATGATGTTAATTGAAAACTTTTATACTATTTTTATGTGAAGATTTTGATTGCATTTATTATATTTATGTAAATATATTTTGTGAAAGTAATTAATTTGTTATAATTAAAACAAAAATCGAACACATTCAAAGAAAAATTCCTTCGATCCAGCTGATAAAGCGGGCTATCGCTCTCCCAACTGAGCTACGAAACGATTCAGCTGACCTTACGAATTTTCTATATGTATGTGTTTGCTGCAGATCTTTGTTTTTTATTTTAAACTGCTTTTCTTTGTCGTAGCGCCATCTGTGGTCGAGTGGCTTGCACACCGGTTTTCAAGGTGTCGCCATCTCTGGGGTCCCGTGTTCGATCTTAGGTTGGGTCAATGTAGAAAAAAACTAACTTTTCAATGTCTCGGGTCTGGGTGTTTGTGGTATCATCGTCGCTCCCCATTTCCATAACATCATTTGGGATCATAGCAACGTATGTGATGTTGTGTAACATTTAAATATATATATTAATTAATATATAATACTTTAACAATTTAACGTTATATTGAATATCATTTTGTCTTTTAAAACGTTTAAACTTTTATACAAGAATTTTTATCAGATTTAATACGGAGTTTTATTGAGAGTCATAAAGATTCAAGTATTCAAAGAATGAAATTCTTATCCAAGGTAGGTTGGTAGCTACTCATCGTAAACTAGCTTAATACTAGCTTTAGTTTTCGTCGACCTTTTACTAAATTAATATTTTTAGCTTTACAACGTTGGTCCCATTTTTGTGTTCCAATCGATGTTCTGATACTATTGAAAAATTAAAGAAAAGTAGCGACACAGCGGTGAATAAAGGAAAACAGGATGAAACTTACAAACTTAAAATGTTTACAAAAGTCATTGAAAATGCGCGAAAAACAGCCTGGTGGGTTTACACCCTTACCTTAAAAAAGATCTACGACCAATTTGGGTTGTGATATTACACAAACTGGTACATTTAACGGAACACAAGTAAAATCCCTAAAATTTTTTTAAAAGCATAGTTTTTCAAAAGTATTGTCAATTATTTAACTTCTTTATTTAAGCCAGATTTGAAAATAAAAAAGTCGACAGTCATTTCATTTTTGTTTTAATTTTCACTAAAACAGGTTCAAGGTTTCAAATGTGTCGTGGTTGATTTTCGGTTCTTGTAAATTTCGTAAACTTTAATTGAAAAAGGTTTTATTATTTATTGAGGGTTGATCGAATTAATGTTAAACTGTAACATTTTTTTTAAATTTTGAGCTGTTGCAGCTTTGCTTAAAAATCTGAAAAAAACATGCACTTGTTTAATTTCGGTTTTTTTTCATTATAGGTTGATTACACTAAGTCGAAGTTAAAAGATGTTAATTTGATTGCTACTTTATGTCTAATATTTATTTATAATAAACGTTACTATCTTATATCTTAATTTTTTACGTATTTGTTTAAAACGGTAAACAGACAAAATAAATTAAAAAAAAATGAACTTTTTTTCTGTTTCCATTAGCTCTTTAGAATGTTGTGATATGAATGAAGACAAACAATAATTTACAAAATCAGCACATTCCTAAAATGGCTGTATGGTGGGGTTTTTGGTAAGCTTGCATTTTTGGTGCCACCAACTTAATGTTTTGTGGCGCCATCAACTAAAAGTACTGTAGCGTTACCAACCTAACAACGTAGCAGTAGAAACAGTATTCGGATGGTTCTTACATGGGGGCCTACCACAACCCCTTAAAACAATATTACTTTCACCTTACATTGACTTTTCGTACCATGACGCGCTTAAAGTAATAAGCTTATTATAATGTTAAAACAATGATGTTTTGTTGGCAGCTTTGTGACTATTCATTCAATCATTTCGTACAATAACGCAAGTTTAACATTAAAGTAATATTGTTCTTATGTCAAATTTAGCAATCTTGAAATAGTTAAACAATATTATTTTCAAATTTATTGTCTAAGTATTGAGTTGTAATGATTAAATATGTTAAACTTATTTATTTACATAAATCTCTTCAATGTTTTGTTTATTTTTTTTTAATAGTACATAGGAAATAATTTCTCGTTGAATAAAAATACGCGACGTTTATTTCGTAAAATTATAACAGCGACATCTATATGCTCCTTGGCGACACTAACAGTTAACACTAGACTATATTCCGAATTTACTACGTAACTATCAAGACTCAGCTTGTTTTATTTATTTTTCTTCATGAAAATGCGGAAAAATAATTGAAAACAACGTAATTTTAATAGATTTTATTATTTTTTCTTTTTTCTTTTCTTTTTTTAAGAGTTAATATTCTCTAAATGTAAATAACATTAAGTACTTAAACATTATACTATGATAAGACGACTCGGAATATCAAAATAGAAAGAGATGGCATTACATAGCTCATATAGCGTTATTTCTTTCCTATTTTTAGTAAGGAATAGACACTATTGGGAAATCATTCGTTCTTTCAATCACTTTAGCAATAATACATTACTTGGTTGACAGGTTTGTCATGGTACGAATATGAGTAATATTAGATTAAGCTTACTTTATGCTTACATTGAAATAAGATTGTTTTTGGAAAGGTTATGGTAGGATCCCTGGATTGTTTGTGCGGTGCGATTCAAATCCAACGATGGCCCGTCTCATACTCTACTACACTTATACGCTAGAGATTTTAATGGCGACTACTTTGATGCTGTCGTAGTGGTTCACTTTTAGCTCACAATAGTGTAGTGTGTGTCACCGATCCGATAAGAAGAAGAATAGAAGCAGTATATGACCAAATACACTTTAATATGGATAGTGCTCTAATAATTACAAAAATATGATTAGAATAAAACAAAAGTATTTTAAACATTTAATGTAACGGTTAAACGTTTGCGATACTTTCTCCGACTTCGAGCATAAAATAAATACAATGAACAATTTTAAAACATCAATTTAACAGTGCAACCTCATTAATTAATTAAATTACTTCTGCAGAGTTTTGTAAATTTTGCAATAGCAATTTACAAGACTGGAAACTTTCTTTTATTTCTTTGAAATTTGTTTAAATTAATGATAGTGGAATTGAATTTTGACATGTATAAATTAACGCAAATTACGCGTTGTCAACATTTTGTAAATACCCTCAATACCATCGTTAAATATAGAAACACTATTTTACTAAGTTCATACTGTCATTTCTCTTTTGTTCTACTATAAGGGCGTCACCATATTAGACGCTTGTAGAAACGCTGCAGTGGTGCGTCTGTGGCACTGCTACTACTAATTTTCATGTAATATTCTGCGAAAGAGGCGCGTGAGTGGCGCGACTGTGGTGCCACAGTTGCGCTCTAGATATTGTATGGAAATTAGTTGAATTAGTTGGATTAGCGCTTCTATAAGCGTCTAATTTGAAGGTGCCTTAAGCATACCGCACATGAAACCAAATACTATCGTAACTCAAGTTTTAAAAAAACTTAAAATTGTGGTGTTGAGAAAAACGATTTGAAAATAAAAAAAAACTGAATGGATTATTTTTAATTTAATTGCGAATAATGTTATTAATTTTTATTTATACATAACATTCGGATATCCGTATACAAACGAGAATATATATTTATAGGTTTAATTCAGTCTTTCAAATCCTGTCTCCTCAATTTCACAATTTCGAGTTACGACATTATTAGGTTTCATGTGCGATATGTGGCATATCATTTTTTTTCTATCTAATTCTTGGAAAACACAATACAATAAATGAAATTTCTAATTTTCTTAACCATATTCATAAAAAAATAAGGTTCTTTTCTGAATGAAAGCTATTATGATCCTAATTACGATTAGAAACATATACGCAATTAGAGCGTTTGCTTACACACTGGCTTACAGTGAAAGCTGATTAATGAATGAATTTTAGCGCAGCCAGAGTATGTTGGGCCTTCCATTAAACACGTGGTGAAATATTTTGCAATAAATTATTCTCGGCTTTTGTTGGAACTCGAAATGTAACTAAGAAAGACTAAAGGAAAGTAAGCTGAGGTTAATTTTAGTGGTGTATTGGTATTTGGCACATTGTTCATCATGATAGTCATCTATTTTTTGTGAAAATACTCCACTATTTGTTACTATTATTGATACAAAGGTCGAACAAAAACAAAGAAAATTCCTACGCTGCGACTGGTCATGAGCCACCGTCTGTCACCTCAAGTGGCTACCACTTTTATCAACTGAGCTACGGATCGAGCTTCGGCTTCACTTCGAGCAGTAGCCACGACAGATGCTGGTTCGTGTCCAGGTGGTGCGAAGGAATTTTTCTTTGCGTTTGTTCGTTTATATCAAAAGAATAATTTGGCACATTATTTTTTTCTTGTTTTTAAAGTGTTTATCTGGTGTTATTTTAAAATTAAATTATGCATTTTATGCAATTTGATAGTTTTGTTATTGTAGATGCGCGGTCATTGTTATTTAGTGATAGAATATTTTCCCGTTATACAATTTGCAAACCATATTATGGAGAGGATTATGATTCACCGAAAGTATGCCAACTTTTAAATCAAAGGCAGTCAAATATATGTATAAATAAAGTAGATAGATTGTAATTTTACTTTAATTGACATGACAATTCTTAAGATCATGTAAACTAATATTTAATTTTACAAAATTTTGTGACTATAATAATTTCATATCGAGTGTAACTAGTTTTCGGATTTAAATAAAGAGCCACTCATGACCAAGAGACGTATAAAGAGCCCGAAACGTTGGTATATCTGAAAAACTAAATATAGTCGATTTAGATCTCAAAAAGTAATGTAACATTATTTCTGTAATTCAAAATGTTTCTGAATTTGTACGCAAAAGCTCTTTAATGTGTACGCAAAACTTGAAAAGACCTTATAAAGCAGCTAGCGCGTCTTATTTGAGTCATGTCCGTAACAAAATTATACTGTAACGTGACGGCTGTTTCAGGAAGCACCATAATCAAATTTTTTTACGGCGTTGTGTGTAAAATAAATATAAATTTTGGTCGCAAAAGAGAGCTGAACTAATTTTTTTAGAACCACTTTAATATAAAAATCTAAATTTTTATGCTTTAGAACGAAGCCGTATCTGCACATACTAGTGGCAACATGAGGTTTAGAATTCGCAGATCTACAGCCAAGCGCTATTTGAAAAGCACAAAATTTTTTGGCCCTAATAGGATTACGGATTGAACTAAATCTCCTTTCTGAAACACAGTTTCAAAATAGTACAAAATATACAAACAACACACTATGGAGCCAATGGTTTTAAAGGTAGTCAATGTAAAAATTTGTCGACTGATTCTTAGTTTATCTTTATCTTTTTATAAAAAAGTTGATCAGCATAATTGTCTTTATGAAATATAAGTGTTTCGAAGTGATACATGTGAAAGTGTTCATCCAGGGAAGTACTGCCACCTTTCTTATGTCTGCCGCCAAACGGTAATGTGAGCTTTACTGCATTCCGCTTTTATAGGGTGCTAGTGAAGTCACAGGCACACGGGATTTATCAACTTTGTGATTTTTAAATGTTTGTGAGAGCTCTGAGTGTCACTGCGACTGCTATGGATAGGTGTGTCGCTTTTGTTGTTCTTACTTCCAGGCGCACGCCTAGTGCGTCCTGTCAATTGGTATCATAAAAAAAATATTTTGTTTAGAAAACACTGTTATTATTTAAATAGTTTTGCTCAGTTTCTTTCGAGTTGTGCATAAATTAAAACTGCGTGATTAATAGTGGACCCCGCTGGTGAAATCGGTGGAAAGCAAATGGTGTGGCAAGCGGACGGACAGGCGGGTTTTGGGTTGGCTGGTCGAATGCGCTAATTTGCAATGCGACTACACTTTTCAGCGCCCCCTGCAGAGCATTGTTCGCAACTAGCGTCTGCTTTCGACAGCTAAAGCGGCGAAATTTTCGCTTATTTGTTTATTTTCATCGTTCTTTGTTAGCGGCAGTCAGCGTTACTTTGTGTTTGTCGCCATTATGCGCGCATTTGAACATACAAATAAAGTGAATTGCATAACCTACTTTAGTTTGCAAAAAAGCATTGCAAGGCATTAGGTGTTCTGGATAATACCCTGGAGTTAATTTCGTTATTTTGCTACTCATAGTACAGACAATTCCCTACTTTGCAGCGTGGTAATTGGGGGGATTGTCTCGCACATCGCTAATAATCTAACAGTCTCACTATTTTGTTTTAAGTATAATAGCCGCGCACTGCGGATATCCTGTATCGCGGGTGCCATGGACATACACATAGACAACCACAAATGATACCCAAAATCACGAGAGAAATAGATGTAGGCCATACAAATATTTCTCCCGGCCCGGGAATCGAACCCGAGACCTCTGCGTGGCAGTCCACCATGGTAACCGTCCGGCCACAGAGGCTGTTAAACTATGTCTTACTACAGTTATAGCTACAACGACAATGTACATATAATTTTGTTTATTTGACTCATTTTATTGGTAGGAGAACACTAAGTGGTAGTTCTTTTACTCAGTGATGCTTGCAAGTGCGGTGGTCTTTTTATGTTTTGATAAATAAATTAATAAATAAATAAAGTAATTTTTTTTTTTTGAGATTTGTTTTTATTTTGTTAAGCACTGTATGCTATTTATTAAATCTGGAAATTTGTTGGCATTTCATTACTCATTTTTAAGTTTAACTATAATTTGAATGTGTCCGTGAATTGTTCTAAAATATAAAAGAGAAAAAATGCCTGAGAAAGGTTATGCTGTAAGCCAAAGGTAATCGAAGATACAACAAAAAAACCGTTTTAGGAACTAATATTAATCATTAATTACCGTCTACTTATAATTAATGCGGTCCAGTAAATCTTTCCACGTAAATTTGTATTAGTAGCCAACTCAATGCATGCGTAATTCAGGTGTTTGGTTCCCATGTTCAACCGTCCTTGCGCTGATCCCTCTTGATTGGACTCTGGTGTGACGCAGATCGACTATCCAGATAAAGTGCGTTATTCTCAGCGGAAATTCCGAACATGGTAGTGATTTTAGAGCGCCTTAAGTAATAAATTACCTAATACCGTCGCAGTATAGTAGTTATTTATTGTCTCATTACAATATTTCATTAAAATCTAATTTAGACAAATGGAATAAAATAAATTTGAGACAAAAGATAGAGGCTCAGTTTATGTTGGCACGTCAATGAGACAGTGCAACGTTGTTATTCGGTATTTCCCTAATCGTCGTAGTCTCGAGTGGGAGTCAAGTCAATGAGAGCTGATGAATTGTTTCTTACAAACTAAAAACATAATATTTGCATAACACTTTTGAAAAAATTGTATGAACCTTAAGAGAAAAAATGTATGAAGAAAAAAAATATGACAAAGACAAAAAAAAGAAAAGCAGTAAAAATAGTTTATGGAATTCGTGTGCGAGTGTACGTGTTTAGTATTAAACTTAATAAGGCAAAATTGGCTAAATCAAAACGTGTATTTTAATTCGACTTATTTTTATGTTACTAAGTGACGGAACGAAGTTTCGACTTTTGGCAATTCAGCATAGAATTTGATACAAAAAAGCAATATACCCTTTATCGTATACGACGTTGTACCCAATAATGTAATGTATATTCGCAGTAACAAAAAGGTCGTACCATATTTCAGTTGCTGATCGTACTCATGATAACAAATAACTTTAGAAAAAATGTAATTTGTATTCGCGAAAAAGTTTTTGGTATTTCTTTCAATCGAATATTTGTACATATTTGATTGGAATTAATACGATTACCATCTTTGTTACATGCGCTTAGACTTTTTTAATACATCACATTATTTATACTAATAGAAACGATTTTTTTGCAAAGTGTACTTCCTACATCTTGGTGGTAAGCGACCAGCGGTCAGAACTTCAAAACGCAAAGATCAGAGGGGCACTTCCAGCGCGCTCGTCATCCTGAGACTTAGGTTGGCAAGCCGAAAACCGAAACGCTGTACTGTTTACATTACAGCTTGGCAACAGAAATAGGCACGGTGGCAGTACCTGGTCGAACTCTTTCCCAAGACGGTTTACTGCTACTAAAAATAGTTTGCCTCTTAGGTAAATCCGGCACTGGAATTTGACATAAAACAATTGGATAAGTAAATAAAATAAAACTTACTTACTTACAAACTTAGTTCATTGATTCGTTTGTACGAAAAGCAAAATTTTCTTGTGTTTGCGATATCAAACAACCCACAGATTTGCAGCCAAACAACCTGTAACCACGTATTTCCCATTACGTCTACTAGCAATATATTTTCATGCCAATAGGCAGACCGGGACGCAGTAATGCTCATATTACTGCTTGGCGGCAGAAATGGGTGAGATTCCCTGGACGAACTCGTTCACAAGGAGCAGACTACTGCTACTAAAATATTTTATTGACGGCCGCGCCCTCGAGGCTTATTCTTTAGCGAAAGTGGCTGCCAGTCTTCCGTTCGCCTCTTTGAATGCGACTTTAACGAAGAGTTTGGCCTGTGATCCATGTTTTCTACCGCAAAAGTAGCATTGTAGCACTGACTAAAGTTGGCATAATATTTTTATATTAAAGTTGGCATATAGTTAAGCCTTTTGGTATTTCACGGTTGCACTCGTTAGGTAAAGATAAAGATAAAAATAAAGACAAAGATAAAGATAAATTTATTTCAATATAACTTAATCTAATACAATACAATTAAAACAAGTGTAAATAAAGCTATTGTAGTATTTGTACGCTGTTCCATACACTTATAAATGATAGTATGACAACTGTTAAGAATGTTTATTTTGATTAGTTTTGATTTACAACTAATAATGATACATTTGATAGGTGTGAAATGAGTACACTGCGCGATGGCTGATTGTGAAATATAAATTATAACTAAATATCGCATGAATACGTAAAATGCCGAATAAACACAATGTACGATATTGCACCGTACAGTATTAAAATAAGGTGTTCGAATAATGAAAGTAAAACTGCCTCCGTGGCCGACCGGTTACCATGCCGGACTGCCACGCAGAGGTCTCAGGTTCGATTCCCGGGCCTGAAGAAACATTTGTATGGCCTACATTTATTTCTCTCGTGAGTTTGGGTGTAATTTGTGGTTGTCTATGTGTGTCCATGGCACCCGCGACACAGGGTATCCCTAGTGCGGGGCTATGTCGAGTGTGTGCGTTATTATTATTATTATTAAAAGCAAAGTGCTTTATGCGAATTGATGGAACATCTACCACATAATATGAAATCCCTCATCGCAATTTGTTATTTGTTGCTATACTGAAATTTATCTGTACTTATTTATTTTTAAAGTATACTGGATAATGTTTTTTAAGAAAATGCTATTAGATCATTTTCCAAACTAACACTTAAAAAATTACAGTTATGTTAAATTCATTGATCAGAGACGTTGATGTAGAATAAGAATGTTTTTTTTCCATTTATTATCTAAAACATAAATAATTATGGTTAACAAAAACGGTTATGGGGTAAAAGACACTGAGGGGATCTAAAGAGTTCGTAAAAGTCGGTAAAACAAACAAGCAAATTAGTTTAAACGATTTTAAAGAAATGTCGCTACGATTCTCCTAATTCAAAAGGCGACAAAAACAAATTTGATAGTATTGAAATCTTGAGTACACGAGGTATACAGCGCTTCCATTTTCGCAATGGCCCTCGGCAAACTTCGTGTTTCGGCTGTCGTCGATGTCATTTTATTCAGTTGCCCTTTGCCTTTGGTACAGACCGACATGACCGATAATTTACAGTGTGTAATTTTATTTTTTACAAAAAGCCGATACATTCAAGAAAGACAACAATGGTTATTTTCAAAAAGTCCAAAAACTTGTTTCAGTAGCTTGTGGTGTTTCAATCGGAACAGTAAAGAATATTTTAAAAGAATATAATAATAAAGACAAATCTGTTCGTAGTCCTTTCCTTTACTTTATATTTTTGTTAACTTGCTTATTGACATGGAGTAAATTGTTTGTTGTTAAAAATAGGGAAATGGTTATATGTAGTATATCCATGTAGTTCACGCGGAAATGAAAACAAAACAAAAGTAAAGTACGTTGTTCAAAATTCACATTATTATTGATTTTAAACCTAATAATTAATGGGCATGGAAATCAATATTAGTGTGCATTCGGAAATCCGATGATTGCCGAGGGGTATTGAGAAAATAGAAGCACTGTACATTATCTTTATAAAAAACACGACGTCTGTTCTTCTTACCCCATTTTTGTGCAAAGAGAAACGTCAGAACATTTTTTTTAGAACATTTTATATTATTATTATACATTTGAACGTTTTCCGCAAATGCATCGTAAGTATTGAATTTAAGGCATGTAATGGTTGTTAAAACATGTAAAGCTGATAAACAAAGGCAAGTTTAGCGTTCTTCAAAATTCTTAAAAGACAGTCTGTTCTTCCTAGAGCTCAAAACATTTGATCCTCTAACCCCACGTGACCTTAACCTATCTTTCACGAGTTTATACGTAGGCGTCTACAGTTGCCGTCTATCACAGCATTATGCGTTATTACGTAATGGAGGAAGAAATTACCTAATAAAATAAAAATAAAAATTCTACTCTGATAAAAATTTTCTAATTTGATCTTACATTTTGATTAATTAATGCAATAATAATTCTAGTATTAAATAAGTGGCAGTGGAGCTCCTTGTGAAAGAATTCGTCGAGGGAAGTACTGCCACTTTACCTATTTCTGCCACCAAGCAGTAATGTTAGCCTTACTCTGTTCCAGTTTTTAAGGGTAAGGGTGCTGATGAAAATATAGACACATGGGACTTGTGTCTCAGGATGTCGAGCGTAGTGGCAGTGCCCTCTCTTGATATATTTGCGATTTAAAGCTCTGAGTGGCACTGCAACTGTTATGGATAGGCGTGTAGCTTACCATCAGGCGCACGACTTGTTTGTCTTGTCACTTAATATTATATGAAAAAAATGGTGTATTTTCTCAACACAACGAAAACAAATGTTATATTATAATACAGTAGACCAATAATATTAAATGTTGTATTTCCAGTGAGAGATTGGAAAGAACGTACTAGGCAAATGTATCGATTGATAGAAAAATGTTTTTAAAGTGTTTTTGTATTGTGTCGTAAACTATTACCTGCAATACTTTACAAAATTTCTAGATGCGCCTTACGTAAACTCTACTGCTACATTGAAACCTACGTGAAATACGAGTATGTAGTATTTATGAAATATTAATGCTCGAATTTTATATCGCCAAATTAAGAAATTAACTTCAATTAAAAATCATTCTCAGTATAAGATTAATTCACACAAAACTCAATCCCCAAAACAATTATCTCCAAATCAAAGGGAAAGTTAATTTGACAATTATTGCCCCAAAGCGCCTCGGGGGGTTCGTTAATCATGAAATATAAGTTTGTCGCCTTGTCGTTGTCGGGATTATCCATTTTGTTAATTGAAGTGTCAGGGCAGGTCACGCGAGGTTCCGATTAAGGGGCTGTGCAAACATAACGTCTGAAAGGTCGGTCATGCAAGGTAGACTAGTTTTGGAGCGTTTCTTTAGACATTATCCGCCGCACTGCGTGTTTTCAAAGTGATTGTGAATTCTGTCAATCATCGCTTTGTGACGGCCTACTAGTCAACGCGTTAGTAAAAGCCAAAATCCAATATAGCAGAAAGCTATTTACATTGTCTGTTTTTTTAGCAAGACAATAAAGAAAAGTAAAGAAAGCAGTCTGCTAAAACTTTTATTATAGATTATAAAATTTTAAGTAATATTCAAAATCTCAACACTTTACAGTGTACATTTTTTTACAACTTAAGGATTTCTGACCATTTCACGGTACTTTATTTTATGACTTAATCCCATCTGATCCCCAAAACGGATCCACTGCCAACTATAAATTGCAACTGATCCCCCTGATAAAGATATTTTGCAACTCCCAACGGAATCCTTCACTGTATTTGTAAGATAAGTACAATCAAGAGAAAAAGAAGTTTTGAAATCAAAGTTAATACAGTTATATCAGTTAGTACAGTTAATGTTGTTCATTTCTAATAAACTAAATGAAATACAGCATAGCCGTCGAATACATTTTCTTGTTGACTGTACTACAGTACCTACCAAAAATAAACTTGTGAGTAGCAGGATATCAGGTGAGAATAAAATATTAATATTTATTCTTGATTCCCTATATTGGGGATACGATGAGAATAGAAAATAATTTAAAATAAAAAGGATCCTCCACTGGATCGGTTTTAGGGGATCAGACGGGAATAAGCCAATTTTATTTATAAAATTTACTCATAGTACTAAAGAAACAAAGCAAATATGTACGCTACTGCAATTTGTTATATTCTGTCAGCTAAATACAATAAGCTTAAACAATATCACGTTATTATTGTTCTTCTTCCTTCCGTTTACGAGCTCGGCTCTTGTCCGTGGAGTAATCGCCAATCATCTCTGTTCAGCGCCCTAGCTTTGAGTAACTCTTTGCCTTATCTGGGTCTAGGTCAACCCTAGCCTCTCTTGCCTATAATTGTTCCTTCAACGTGGGGCGGACTATAAGTTTCCGGAATGAATAAGAAAAAAATACTATGAATGGCTAGAAATGAATTTATTGTTTCTCAAAATATTCTCCATTAGCGTTAATGCACTTTTTCATACGAATGAACCAATTTTGAAAACATTTATGCCACTCCTCCGTGACAATCTCTGAAACATATTTTTCATACTCTTCGATAGCCTCTTCAGGTGATGAAAAGCGTTGACCGCATAACTGGTTCTTAATTTTTGGAAACAAATAAAGTCACAGGGTGCCTGGGCGGGGCTGTGCGCGGAATGGTTCATAAGGTCAACGTTGTTCACCTTCAAAAAATTAATTGTCTGTCTGGCCGTGTGAGAACTGGCATTATCGTGGTGCAAGATCATACGGCGTTAACGGTTATTTTTACGGAATTTGTCAATAACTTCCGGCAAATAAATGGTCGTGAACCAATCACTATTCACGGTACAACGATTATCCAAAGCAACAGTAGCCACGTGTCTAGTTTTTTAAAAAAAGAAGCAATTATCCGCTTAGAGGAACTTTGCGCGCGCTACTTTGGTTGGTTTCGGCTCATCCCGCAAGACTCATACGCTTGATTGCTGCTTTATTTTGGGATCATAACTATAAATCCATGTTTCGTCACCTGTTGCTATGTGTCACACCAAATTTGACGCCCCTTCGATGAATCTGGTAAGCACCAAGTGACACGATCCGTTTTTTGAGCCTCAGTCAAATTGTGTGTGATAAAGATGCCCGAATCTCATGGTATGTCACATGCCTGTCTATTTTGATCATACGGCGCATAGCATCGACGTTTTTGTTGTTCACAGCAGTGGACGGGCGACCATCACGAAATTGGTCACTGAGATTCACACGACTGCGTTTGAATTCTGCAAAGCAGCAGTCGTCTTACATGGTGCTTCATCACCAAAAGCAGTTTGAAGCCGAGCGAAGCTCCGCTCAGTGATGGGCGTTAATCAATTAAATTTCAATCAATAATTCAATCAGATTAAAAAATCAATTCAATTGAAATCGCGACGCGTCGCAATTGATTTCAATTGAATTGATTTTAATTGCAATTAAATTTGCAATTAAAATCAATTCCGGCCGGTTGGGGGCCCCGGCTGGGAACCCCGCTTGGGGGCCCCGGCTGGGATCCCCGGTTGGGGGCCCCGGTTGGGATCCCCGGTTGGGGGGCCCGGTTGGGGGCCCGGTTGGGGGCCCGGTTGGGGGCCCGGT
>NW_020654748.1:8213365-8213623 GCF_003589595.1 Hyposmocoma kahamanoa
GCCCGGTTGGGGGCCCGGTTGGGGGCCCGGTTGGGGACCCGGTTGGTGGCCCCCAACAGGCCCCCACAACCAACGCCCTAACTCACCCCCATATGCCCTATAAATTTATCATAATTGTCAGTTTTAATTGTTAATTGTTAATCAAAAACATTGAAAATATTGAAAATTGATTAATTGTTAATTGTAGATATTTGCGATTAACGATTGATCAATTGTTAGTTGCGACAACCGCAATTAACAATTGATTAATTGTTAATT
>NW_020654748.1:8223623-8232424 GCF_003589595.1 Hyposmocoma kahamanoa
GACTCCAGGTAGATCGAAGGAATTTTTCTTTGTGTTCGATCTTTGTGGGTTTCCTTATGTTAATTTTTATTCCAGAGAACATGCCAGTCCTATTGTAGCCTTATTCTATTTGTTATAAAATTTTGCAGTAAAAATGACAATATTTATTAAAGTTATTAAAAGTACAATGTCAAGTAATGGTGATTTACTATGTCACGCAATATTTTTGTGTATCTTGATAAGGATTTAGATAGAATAAGATGAAAGAAACCAATGTCGGAGAGATACATTTTAATGTAATCATCAATAGTTCCTTTTTAATTTTTAAACTAAAATTTAAGTAATTGCAGTATCTAACTTAGAAGATATGGCTCCCTACCTACCTAACTTTTACTAAGAGAGGAATATAATGCGTCGGAGAATTTGTCTCATTTCATCAAAGTATTGACGTGACGAGAAAAACTTAATTCGAATTAAAACTGGGACTGTGAATACATCAGCTACGCCGTAAAAAGCACACAAAAAAGGTCACAATATAATCGAATTGTATGCACTGAGAGTCGCGAACGCTGGCAGCATGATCCATTTATGATTACCTCACATTTTTTATTCGTAATAAAAATGTTAATGTATTATAAAACATGCATACGCGAGGTATGCAAGCTCGGTCCCTTTCTATTTTATGACAATAAGTACATAAGAACTATCGCATCGGTCTCATAATAGAGTAGGAAGAGACCTGGGACCTCCACTGGGTACGTTTATGTGATACTGCACTCTTTTGTTTTTTTGTTTTTTTTTATTTTATAACATCAAGTGACGGGACGAACAAGGCGTGCGCCTGATGGTAAGCAACACGCCTGTCCATGACAGTAACAGTTAAAAATAACTTTTCGTTATTTTTGGTCTTGTTACTTATGACCCTCTTGTTTAAGAACATTCTAATCTGACTGATATATGTACACTGAGTTCGACCATTTCCGGCTCATCACAATCAACTGCCCTATATACATCCCACTCTACTCTGAAAAAAGAGTATTCACACTAAGTAATACAATAAAATCCAAAAAAGTTGCGTTCGGTTGTATCGTATATTTTTAGGATATTATCGAAAGCTTCCAGCGCTTGAGTGATATTAAATGAAGATTATCGTTTGTTCATGTTATATTTAAATATATGTATGACGATGCACATGAACGTTAACTTATGAAACACGAGATAATCCAATTTGAAGTATGTTGACGTTTACAGTGTTGTTCCAAATATGTGAGACTTTTAATATACGGTCTCTTTAGGTATCAAATGTTATTGTGCATATATGTTATAATACATTGCGCATGTCATTAATATAATATACAGCCAACGCTGCAATAGACAAGGAGGAACTGAAATAAGCGATGCACTTTATAGTATCCATTACAGGATCGTGTTGGCCCCTAACTTTACATCTGAAATCTGGGAAGCAAAAGGAAGAATGCAAATGCTTCGAGAGTAGTAAATCGAAAACTCTGTAGAAAAAAAGTTGATGAACGTTATCGTTATAAGTAACTGTAGAGCTTCTTATGAAAGAGTTCATTTAGGGAAGTATTACCACAGTACCTATTTCTGCCGCCAAGCGGTCATATGGGTATTACCGCGTTGCGGATTTGAATAAGGGTACATATGAAAGTACAGGCACATGGGACTTCTTCTTCTTGAGGTGCCAACTCCTACCGGACGTCGGCGATCATTAAGGATATCTATATTTTAGACAAAGCTACACGGAAGAAGGGTTTTGTGCTCAGGTTGAACCTTGTCCGGAGATTCTTAAGCCGCGAATTACGCCTTCTTCCAATTGGTCGTTTTCCCTGGATTTTTGCGTTTGCGTTTTTTGATGGAACTCAAAACCTCTAATTGCTTATTCACCATCTGCAATACTCTTTCATTGGATAATCTATCCGTCAAGGATATTTTCAAAATTCTTCTGTATATCCACATTTCGAATTCATCTAAACTGGGAAATGGGACATGAAACATGGGACTTGACAGCTTTATGTCTCAGCATGATAGGCAAACTGACTTCAGATCTTTATGACTTAAGCTCTGAGTAGCACTACAATTGTTATGTGTAGGAGTGTCACTTATATCATTAAGCACATGACCTGTTTGTCTCATCGATTGATGTTATCAAAAATCATTATCTTGAGCACATATCTTACCTGTCTACGGTCCGCAACATTGACTGAAGTCATCTAC
Organism: Hyposmocoma kahamanoa; assembly: GCF_003589595.1. Taxonomy (NCBI): domain Eukaryota; kingdom Metazoa; phylum Arthropoda; class Insecta; order Lepidoptera; family Cosmopterigidae; genus Hyposmocoma; species Hyposmocoma kahamanoa. Next base: position 8,225,838 of record NW_020654748.1, read on the forward strand.
CCATTCCACTACAATCGTAATGAATTACAGTAACGAAAAAATCAAAAACGTAAAAATCGAAAAGGCTTTAAATTCTTCGGAAACATTATGAAGTTTAAATGAGGCAAGAACAATGTCCTAACGTTTTAATAAAAGTCAATTTTGTTCTCCAAGCGTGGAATCTCTGTTGTCGTAAGATAGTTACGAGTTGAAACCTCTGATAAGGCTGCACTTAGAACCACATCTGATGTTGTTGCAATCATAGTCAATTTTGCCATCATTATATTGTATATATAACCGTTAAACTGGGATAAAAAATATAATATAAATCATGATTTAGAAACAAATGTAATTTAAATTTTAATGATTAATATTTTTTATAAATACATTGGTCAACAGATGATCACACATTTTTTGTTTTACCAAATGTATGTATATAAACTTTTGAGTGCAAAAATTATGCGTTTTCCTATAGTTAAGTAATTTTCTGTAAAAATTTCAAATAACTGGTTTTCGTAGCATAACGACAATATATAATATGAAATCGCTGTCGTCGAAAAACGTTCTTTCGAAATTGTTTTCTGTCGTACATTTATTAAAGCTCTTGATAGGCCTTACGATAAGGATCACGTTACATGTTACAATTTATGTTTATTTTGGGATGGTATATTTGCATGTCAGTCTTCGAAATTGAAAAGAAGGGGTTTTTCATTATTTTGGTCTTCTGTACGTTTGTACAGAAGTTCAAAATATATTTATAACATATATTTTCATTTCATGCTTAGTTCAGTTTGCTTGTTTTGTGCAGGAGTAAGATAGTTTATGAAATTGAAAATAAAAGAAATCTGAATTACCGAAAGTTGTTTTGGTATTCCTGAATACAGTTAAACTTTAAATATTCCACAGAACACCTTAAAAATTTTGTAAAAAGTTCTCTTCAATTTTATAAACATTGGCAAAAACAAAAGTAGGTACTTGGTTAGTTGAAGGCACTCGTCAAGCCATAAAAAGAAAGTCTCAATTAGAAAAGTTCCGAAGTAACACTCACACCGCTGTAATCCTAGGATAATGACGTCACGTATTATTGAGGACATCCTTTAATAGTGTAACGAAGACAAAGAACCTTCTTCTTTCAAAATATTTTAAGCCAACGTATGTTTATGTGACCAAGAAGTGGGCCCATAGAAATATGATGTAGACGAGAATATTGTACGCAGTAATAAAATAACGGTTTTTACATGGCTGGAAGTCATATTTATATATGATATTTGATGTGCCATGTTTTAGCATATGTTTATATAGTACTTACAAGGCATTTCTATAGTAACATTGACATAAGTTATCCGTATTCACATTGTGATTAGCTCAGTCTGATTTGTTCAAAGCGTTAAATTTCTTAGCACGCTTGTGAATGGAATATTAAAATTATCTGTGGAAGTTTGGCGACTGTAAAATTGTACTCTATATCATTATTGAGGACACGCTATCTCGCGAACAGTAAAACAAATTGCTTGGATTACGCACTCGTCGGGCGAGATGGTAATAAAAACTTTAATGTCATAAAGCCTTTGCCGAAAAAAAGAGTTTCGTGGCCCGTTTTTCGTTTTCATGCGTTTGCTCAATATCGTATGAAATGTTCAAATTTTATTGCCACATTATATTTACCTACAGGTTGTGAGGAAACCGCGTACCTGACATGAATTCGGTTACCTTCTCATCTTGTTTAATACGTGTTCCTAGATAACACCCTCAAATTTCCTGATTCCTGAAAAAGTTTTAACTAATATTTACTTCAGTATTTTAATATCTAAAACACTTAATAGGCTGTTCTCTTCTCACATTTGTAGACGCGACAGACTATTTATTTTTCATGTCTGGTACGAGGCCTTTGCACATCCTATTTCACTGGGAATTTCTCTGAACGCTGCTGCCCAGTTTTTCCCGTAATAAATCCTTATTATTACACAATTTTACATCGGAACTTTTCAAATATTTCAATGTTTTTACATTTTGACGTAAGACTTATCTGATATTTTCATTTATACACAAGTAATTCTATATACATTGAGATTGGAATAATTTTTATTTGATCTAAAATCGCGTAGGTTCAATTTAACGTTTTGGGCTCGGGCTTAAAGATGTAGTAGTACTAACCTAACCATCTTCTACAATCTTTGCTTCCATAAATTATCCATTATAGTATGTTTTCATTCCTCATGTTAATTTGAATTTAGATTGAATTTGTTGACTCAGTAGGTCGTCAATAGTCGTTTGTAGTTCGTTTCTGAGAAATAATCTTGACAAACCACAAAGGCTCAGTTTCGGAGTCCTACTACTTTCATAGTCCTTTCTCTAAAAGGCCGCGAAGCCTCTAGGCACAATTTTTAATCATCTGCGCCTACTTCTGTATGCCAGCCGTCGTAACAGACTACCGTAACTACATACAAGTGCCAGCCTACACGCAGTCTCGAGGTCGCTTTGTCGGCGCACTCCTACGTCTGCCTTACTTTTGCTTCTGCTGTGTATCGACGACTCCCCGTCACCACCGCTGAGACCGCCGTCTCGCCGTGGTTATTGCCACCTTCCGCTATTCCACCTTTGTCCATTTCTAGTTTGAGACCAGAAGCATCCAACCCCGATATGTTTTCATCGCTACTTTCACTCATATTACCAGCCCTACTCCAACCAATTCCACTACTCTCGAAAACACCTGTTACTAAATACAATACAGTGTATAATGTTTCTTTATTATTTATAGCACCTCTCTTCTTTTTAATTAGTGTCGCTCTACGAGAAGATTCTAAAACATTGAAAAGTTAATTAATGCGAAATTAGAGTACATTTGTAGTTTTTACGTATAAATTAACTAAAAATAATTGAACTATGAAGAAAGATAAAATTCAACTTTAATTGTCAACTTACAATAATAAGTTGCAAGTCTTTATAGAGAGATGAATGTACGCAAGGCATAGATAGGCACGAACCGCTATTTTTACTATAAGGTGAATAACAAAATCAGTCGTTTTTACCATGTTTATAAATACTGCTCATAACAACACTTTTCAATTGCTTATTTTCTATAATTAACTGAAATCAATAGTAACACCATTCTACCAGATTATTTACGTGATGTAACCTTGCAATTAAGTAGAGTCAATATTTTCGTACTCATTGCCTCAATCAGTAAAGTCCTTAGGATTATTCTAATTTGAAAGCGAGGAGGCTTAAATTTAAATCAGTTTGAAATCTTTGAAAGCTCTCTTTGATTATTAAATATACCATTTGCTGTCAGCAACGTGAAATAAAGAAGAGATATTTAAATGGTTACAGACGATGCCATTAGCTGGACTGATTACATTTTATCTCATTAGAGTTGAAAGTAAAACAAAATCAAAAACTTGTACTCTACTCTTGTACTTTAATCTGTCAATAGTAATTTCATAGCCTATATATTATACAGGCATAAAGGCGCTTTTTTTTGTTCTGAATCAAAATTCTATTGTCTATGGTACTCGCGACTGAGCTGAAAATTTTATGAGTATTACAGTACACAGAACTATATTGAGTTTCAAAAAAAGAACGTCGTATTTTTTGCTAATTAAAATATCAATGATGACGCTACTCAAACTGCTGCTGATTCTGACTGATCAAATTGCCTAAAAATCTTGCACCCGGGCCATAAATATTTATAAAAAAATTATTGGTTAAAATATTTGCGGTACTCGGAAAGTTCTATTCTATCTTTTTGGTTTTTTGATTTGTAGCGTTTGTTTGGCTTTCGTCTAAATATATGAAGAGGCTATATGGTGGAACCTTTATTTATTGGTTAAAGTTTGGTGCGTGGAACATTGGGGTGCATGGGAGGAGCCTCCCCGTGTGTAGCATCGACACAATATTATGTGCCCGGCGCCATGGGCAACGGTCTGTGGACGGCAAGTCGGTAATGCAGACTTAACGGTTCTCCCATCACGACTCAAAGCTTCCTCAACGGTCTTTCTCAGGGCCACCGAACAGCCTTTGTTAAGGCAGACCTCATGAGGGACAAAAATCTCCGCTCTCAGAACCAGAGTTAAACGTTGTTTCTATTAATATAGAAGGATTTTTGGACGACAAATCTGTAATCCTTTCGGAAACATGCCGCAAAAATCGAGTCGATGTCATATGCGTTTTCTTCTTCTTCTTTATCTTGACACGCTAAGAAGAATATAAGTTAAATTTATTTAAAAAAATTGCGTTTGTTGTCATGAATTCTTAACAAAATATACATTAATTATTACTTCTTTTCATTATTTTATTATGATGTTTCATTATTTTATTATATTATGATGTATTTGTATTTGTGACCAGTGCTAAATTCCGTAACAACATCACACCAAATACGATGTGACTGCACTCGGTCCTTTCTCTTTACAATTAAATAAATGACATGCATCGGGCGGAGTTGCGCTCGTAGACAAAGCAAGCGTGTGGGTCTACCTAGGTAGATGTATCCTGAAGTATGGTATCACCTTTGCTATTATTCCACGTAGAGTAGAAACATAGTATAATAATTCAAGTAGTCCAACTCCAGCTTGTTTGGCGCGTGTTAGTGCATCCACATATCTCGGAGCCAAGGGTTGTCACATTATTATTTTAGTTCTACCTGCAGGTTGTAAACATAATTTTAAAAAGTATTCATCACAGTATTCTCATTCTATATTGAAATTTCAAATGCAGTACTTATTCATTGATATATTTATACCAGCATCGCGGTTTGGTATCTCGATTATGGGAGTATGATTATGAAATAAAATGCTGAACAAATCTGAATGTAAGGCACTCTTATTCAAATTACTATAAACAGAACAATACACATGTCTGCTATTTGATGTCATTTTTTAAACAACGAGCAAATGCTTCAATTCTACAAAATGCCATAGCGCATCGAGAGTGTTTCGCGAGATTAAGCGAATGTATGCGTCTGTGGCGGTCGTGCATATAAACAAGCCGCGCTGCTACGTTTGTATGGAGTTACACTACTTGTTATTGTGCTTTACACTAGTGGTATGAAAAATATTTTTAAACAGTTTTCTAGTATAAATATTATACGTGTTGTATGTATGTATTTACGTGTACATGTTTCACCATAATTAAATTAGACTATACGCCCCTTCTAGGACTAGTTCTCGCTGATTAGAGTATAGAGTACCTAAAGAGAATATTTTTTTAGAATCGATGAAAAATTAATTGTTCACTTTACGCGAATAATTATTAAAATTTATGCACAGGTTAAACTTTATTACAGACATTTAAACAATTTCTTACTTGTCAAATACCTAGTCTTGCCATAAATATTGTAATAAAGAAAAAAAAAATTTTTTTTCACTGCAAATAACATTTATTACTTTTATAGTGTGTGAGTTTAATACATAAATATACAACAATTAAAAATATAAAAAGCTTATTCGAAGTGGTCTCCATTGGCTGCAATACAGTCCTTTAAACGTTGAGGCCAGTTATCAATAGAAGCACGCACTCTTTCCATGGGAAAATTCTTCCCTGCCAATCGTATAGATTGTTTTAGGGACTCCAAATTATCATGGCGTTTAGAGCAAGCTGTACTCTCTAAAACTGACCATAAATCATAATCCAGCGGATTAAGATCGGGACTAGACGACGGCCAGTCTTCAGCTCTGATGAAGTCCGAAACGTTCGCTTCCAACCAAGACTGCGTGGACCGAGCTTTATGACCCGGCGCCGAGTCTTGCTGGAAGGACCATACTTGGTTATTGAACATGGTGATGTTAAGAGGCTTAACTACCTTCTCAAGAATGATATCTTGATACACTTGTGCCGATGTTTTGACACCTTTTTCACAAAAATATGGCTCAGTCACTCCTTCATAGCTAACACCCCACCAAACCATCACTGAAGTCGGATAATGTCCACGTTGCACTCTGTCGACTAATTGGGAAGCTTCCTTAGAGCTTTGAGCATAAATACGGTCATTTTGTTTATTAAAATGTTGCTCAATTATAAAAATTTTCTCATCCGTAAACAAAATTTTTCTGTGACCTCCCTTTGCGTACCGCTTCAGTAGTTGTTTCGATTTTACCACCCTATTCTTCTTTAAATTATCAGTTAAGAAATGACCAGTGCGTCTCTTATAGGCTGCAAGTCCTAAGTCATCTTTTAAAATACGCGACATGGTTCTAGGTGCTATCTTCATTTCCCGAGATAAAATCTTTTGCTTTCGGACAGGATTTCTTCGAATTCTTTCCCTTACTGCTTTGACCACCTTTTTCGTACGAACACTACGTGGACGACCAGATCTTTTTCTGTCACAAACAGAGGAAGTCTCTTTGTACCTATTAATAGCCCGGTACACAAACATTTTACTAATACCAAGTGTATGGAGAGTTTTAAAAATTGCATTTGGCTCCATACCTACTTTGTTTAATGCAATCACAGCGATTCGGTTCTCTTTATCACCCCACTCCATTTTAATATCGCAAAATATTGTACAATGTATTGGCGCCAAAATGAGAAAACACAATGAACAATCGTATAAAAATGACAGATTCGAAATTCAAATGTAATATTTTTTTATTTTTAAGTGTAACAGTATT
>NW_020654748.1:8232434-8243458 GCF_003589595.1 Hyposmocoma kahamanoa
CGATATAATAATCTTTAATTTCATATATTTTAATTTACAACACTATTGTAATAGCAATGCGTATTGACACTCAATAATAAAGTGACGAAATTAGAAAAGTAATTTTTGGAAAACACATAATAGATTAAAAAAAACTTATGTGGCACCAGCCATACATGCCATTAGACTGGTTGAAATACATAATAATAAAATTCTCATTTGAGAGAAAAATATTTATTGAATAATACAGGGTGTCCCAAAACTCAACGATAACCTGCAAACAGGATGTTGCCTAGTTTGTAACAACCCAGAAAAAAATATTTAAAAAATTGGAGTAATTTTTTTTTGTGATTTAAACATTTTAATGAAAAATGTTGAAAATGTACGCCCTGTACACCATTTTTAAGTACTACAATTACAAATTTGCTCATATCGCTGTTATATCACAAAAAAAGACTCCGATTTTTTAAATATTTTTTTTTCTGGACAAACTAGGCAACATCCTGTTCCCAGGTTATCGTTGAGTTTTGGGATATCCTGTATATTAATGAATGTATCAATAAAAAAAATGTGTACTTTTCGAATTGCGTACTTTATTTTCAAGGTTGTGATAAGTACATAGTGAAATCACTATCAATCTCTGTAAATATTTGTGACAATATTGAAATATCATATACATTTACGTTAATTCCTTTATGGTTTTGTCATTGTCCATGCCTAACATTTCTATAGAAGTATAGTAAACTCATAACGGTCATACGGTTGTTTGATTCTGAGAAAGAATCTTACTAAATCACAAGGATCGCGAAAACTGCCTCGAGCCCTTTCTCTAAAAGGCTGCGATGCCTCTCGGCACTACTTTGGCTACCTTGGCTACCTCAGTAGATACTTCAGTTGTCCTAACAGACCATCACAACTATATGCACTTGCATATAGTAGTGATAGTAATATTTACCAGCTTATTTGCGGTATCGATGTTCGGAGCTTTTTTTTTTATAATGCCAAGTGATGGGATGAGCAAGTCGTGCGTACTTTTCCCGTATCTGTGTCTAGGTCTAGGTTAACCCATGTCCCTTTTGCCTATAATTGTTCTTTCTATAATGCTGCTACGGAAACTGTCACAATAGTTCTCCAAACGTGGAAGAAACGAGGAAGTCTTTCCTCTTCTATTATCTTTAATAAACTTTTCTTTTTCTGGACTATTCTTCACACCTCGTCATTGTTTTCTCTCTCTATCCAAGAGATTCCCTTCATTATGTTATTATTAAGTGAGGTTAATTAAATTAATGAAGTAATTCGGAAATTTTTATTCTATTGTTTTCTTGACAGTGAAAAACCTTTTCTCTAACCATTTACGATGATTTCTGTACCGTGTAGTGGTTATTACCTAGTAGTAATTATTATTGAGGTTTGGGTTTGATTTCAAACAGAGCCATTTCAGAAACGATTTTTGTTTTGACACCAAGTGACAGGACAAGTAAGTCGTGCGCGTGGTAGTAAGCGACACGCCTCTGTGGCATTACAAGTGTTATGTAGAGACATAATAGTTGTAATGCCACTCGGTGCTTTATATCACAAAGATCTGAAGAGCACTGCCTCTGCGACCATCACCCAGACATAAGTTGATAAGTCCCATATGCCTGTAATTTCACCAGCACCCTCTTACCTTTCAAAATCGGAACACAGTACTTCCTTAGACAAACTCTTTCACAAAGAGCTCTAGTGCTACTAAAGCTGCTTTGTTGCCATACTTCTACCCCTATCTTACATCTGTTTCTTGACACAGAATAACTTGCCTGTACAGACCAACCTTAAGACGGTGCCAGCAAAATACTTTCTTCACGATGTCCAAGATGTTCTTGGCAACGTCAATCAGAGTTTTAGTTTCAGTTTCACTGTCTCAGATTTCAGTTAGCAACCTATCGAGATGTTTGCATTTTCTCACCCTCCCAAGTTTTTGTCCTGCGATTGTTATAATATATAATAAAGAGTAAATACTGCTTCTATAGTAACCTGTTAGTTAATGTACGAGTAAATGCATGTGCTAGAGTGAATATAAATACAGTTGTAAGCAGAAATTCTGATTATTAATGTGTTTTAATGTAATTAAATGAAGTGAAAGTTCTAGAAAGTTCGAAGAAAAGAGATATGTGAAATGAAGTAGTGACAGATAGACACACTTTTAAACTAAACAGATTTTTGTAGAGATTTAATAGAGAGATAGAAGAAATATCTGAGATGAACATAATCGGGGACATAAAATCTGCTCGACTTCGCTGGTTGGGACATGTGAAAGTGAAAAAGAGAAAAGAATGGGAGAGGATCGAGCTGCCAAAAGAGCGTATTTGAGGTGGTCAGTGGTCCGTCCAAGATATCGCTGCAAGGATGAAGTCGCCAAAGACCTTGAAACGCGCTGCTGGCACCGCTTAAGCATGTCGTGGAGATTGTAATGTAGCCTCCGCAGCCTCCACACATCTTGCTTAGCGAGTTTAAACTTCAAAATTTAAAAAAAATGAAATAGTGGAAATAAATCCGGTTTTATAAAAAATTTTTGAAATGTTTATCGCGCGAAAGATTTTTGATAACTGGTGAACGGATCAGAATTCGACGAGCAACACTGCTCGCGACAGCGATTGAGCAGATAGTGACGACGGAACGAAACTAAATCAGAATGTCGAGGCAAAGGAATCAAAGAATTATTCAAAATTTGAAAGCAAGAACGTTTTTTAGCGAGAGTGGGCGATTCCATATAATGCTCCCAATCCGTGTTGGTAAAGCTCGTAGCGTACAAGCGCCAGAATGTTATTCCAGTATTATGATGCTAAATATATTCAAAACCACTCTTTAATGTTACCATAAGTACACAGAATCGGGCAGATCTGTCCCTGTAGCTCAAGTTAACATTATATACTCAGTGTCGAATATCAAATAAAAGACCTGCATATACGGGATTTTGATTTTGATAATTATTTGGTATTCTGGCTATGTTATTTGATCTACAATTATATCAAAGCCTACGTGTACTTTAATTGGAATCATCTGCTTTGACATTCGTGGTGAGTGTATTTTAAGCTCGTGAAAAGAAAACAGACTATTTGTATAAAAGAAACTAATTTACTAATTATTAAGACATCCGTGCAATTGTTATTTGGATATTTATTTTCTTATGATATCCGTTTTTACGATACCAAGTGAAGGCATGAAAAAGCCGTGTGCATTATTAAAATTCGAACAAAACTCAATTCAAGTGTCCGAATTGTCAGACTTACTGCTGTAAAGAAAGAAACGCATAATGATGTACATTGATATAATTTTGGGGAGACTGGCTCAGGCAGAGAATAATCCAACAAGCGCCTGAAATACAGTCCACCCTTAGTCGCGTGCCTTGGTTTCTTTACGCCACAATCATGGTCATTAGAATATATCGGAGAAACTTAAAATTTGGTAAAATATCACATATAGAATTTTTCCACAGATTTTTTGAATTTTGTAAATTATTGGAGAGGCCGGGAAATAAGGAATTGCCGGACGAGTATGAGTATTATATTATACGAGACAGGCAATCCCCGTTCCCGGCGAAGTATATATGGTACTTTTCTCAAACAATGCTAGGAAATAATAAATTACTAAAGAATGAAGGAGAATGTTTAACAGAATAACTAAAATAAGTTTATCATTAATTTTTTTTTATTCTCGCTATTCCAGACACTGATGCCTAGTGAGCAGTTGGCTTTTCTTTAGTTTTGTTACACAGCTCTTTGTTAGTATATATTTAAAAGTTTGGAGCAGCGGACAGTAATGCAATTTCATACTTATTTCGCCGACTTAGGTCGGCAAAGAGTTGCACGTTCCATAAATGATAAACTTTGCGGATTCTTTGCTTGGTATTGTTTGCATTATTTTATTATTAATATTATGAACCAAATTACGTAATCCCATCACATAGCAAACATTCTTTGATGCCACGGTTTATTCCTGTCTTTTATAGTAATTTTAAACAACGAACAAACCTGTCATAAGGCGTGGTTAAAAATAGATTAACATAATGTACCTTATCATTGATCATCAGTCTCAAATTATGGTGACTGAATGAATAGCGACAAATCGATATCTTTTAAAAGTTTTAAATAGGTTAATCGGGTTGATTAACTTTTCGTTTGTTTGTGTATACAAGGTGTTCCACGGTTATTCGTCGCAGAGGCTAAGTGCTATAAATAAAGTAGACAGAATATTTTGCTTCAAGGAGGCATTACGTGATTTTTAAAATTAAGAAATACTGATTTCAAAGACTTTTCAAAAGTTGATTGCCTTATCTGAGAATCGAACCGACCAAATGTGAAAAAAGCGTAATGTATTTTTAGTAAGCTGATCGAAAGGGTCAATAATTATTTACTGCTGCCACCTTTGGGACGGCTCTGCCCAATACCAGTTAGCTGCCTTGGACTCGGTGGAGCGTAAAGCAAAGAGACTTATTAACAATAATCCTCTTGTGGAGTCGAAGCTCCAAAATCTCGATCATCGCAGAAAAGTAGCCTGCTTGTCGGTTTTCTATCGGATACATTTCGGGGAGTGTGCGCAGGAACTTTTCAATTTGGTTCCGCCCTCACCGTTCCTCCTTCGGTCGACTAGAAGGTCCGGTGCACTCCATTCTTATGTCGTTGATATTCCACCTATTCGCACTAAGCGCTTTGCCTCCTCCTTTCTGATGCGTACGGCAAAGGAATGGAATGCTCTACCGGCATCTGTATTTCCCGAAAAGTACAATTTGGGGCTATTCAAGGCTAGAGTGAATAGGCATTTTTTAGGCAAACGCGTCCCATCGTCGGTCACATCGTCGCTTAACATCAGGTGAGATTGTGGCCAAGCGTGTGTCTATTATATATTAAAAAAAAAATAAAAAAATAAAATATTTAAGAATTAATTTGATTAAATGAATTAATTGTATTATTTTAAGTATAACATAATTGTTAATTATATTTCCGTTTAAGAACTATAAAAGAGTAGAAATTATATTTTAAGCTTTAATTGTACAGTATTGCGTTTGAAGAAGAAAATACAGGATTTAATCCAAAAAAACAGAGTTGCGAGGTCTTCAAGGAACAATGCCCAATTTGGATTCGCAATTTGTTTTGGAACGATAATTTGAAATTGAAAGTGTGTATCTATCTAAATAACCGTTATAAAATAATTATAAGTTACATTCATAAAATTTCGTAACAAGTTGAAGTAAATAGACATGAATTTTTTTAAATACCTGGAAAAGCATTTTAAATATTTGTTTTTTAACGTAACAAACTTACACTTTGACATTTTATTTTAAGCCTCGCTTACACTTGTCACGATTTCTTCAATGTTAAAATCATTATGAATGAAAGTTACTTACAACTATTGTGATACCGATAACCAATGATCTTATCCTTAACTTGAACATAATTCTCAACTTCAAAGTTTTATGAAAATTCTTAATAGAAATTCAACCTTGGAGAAATCATGTCAAGTGTAAACGTGACTTCAAATTAAATGTCAAAATATAGATTGCGCTACTTTAAAAAATATATGCTAACTCTGTTAATACATAACTAACTTTACTTAACTAATACTTTCCCTAGTTAAAAAAATATATAAATCCAGTATAATTAGAAATTATATTATGGAAATACAACGGTAACCCTCTATGTGCGATCGATGGGTCGTCTTTTTTTAGCTGGACCTGGATTGTATGGAACTTGGGCATTATTCTTTAGCCGACGCGTTGCATATTGCTCCATATTCCGTAACATGATCCACAGGGAGCGAGGTAAAATTAGACGGTGAATTTACATAGTTACTCATAGTGTCTCAAGCACTACCAATTATTTTAAACAAATATTTTCTGTGGCTATTTGAAAAGCAATTTCGAGACGAAGGCTTTACAAAGTAGCTTGTGTTTGTATATGTTATAGAATTTATTTTTATTATTTTTTTATTTCTTTATGAAGTGTTTGAAATTTATGTATTGTGCATGTTAAATAAAGAAGATTTTATTTATATATTTTTATTTAGTACGTTAAATTCAAGCAGTTAAAAAATAACTACAGTCTTTTAGCATTGCTGCTTTAAGATATTGATGTTGAGGGCTTCATATAAAATCATATCATAGGAAATGAAACTATTTTTCCGGATTTAAATCGCGTATATTTGTTTTTTCAAACAAACCGACGTTTCCATGGGACCTGTAAAGGGCCCGAAATGTCGGTTTGTTTGAAAAAACAAATATACGCGATTTAAATCCGGAAAAATAATTACATTTCTTATGTGTAACAATCGCGAAAAACTAAGAACTCGATATATCATATACAGCCTGACTTCACCCACTGCTAGGTATAGGCCTCCAAGTTTCTGTGCCGCTCCCCACGATCCCGTGCCAATTGAGGCCTTCACTTAGTTATAATTCTATCAAAACTTGAATATGATTGATGCTAAACGCATCTAAGGATTCATCCACTCGGTACCGACTAAAATACAAATACAATTAATCCTTAACTGATCTATTTTAGTAGGTCGTGTTTAATAGAATTATACATATAGAAAGCATCTTCATCTCCACCTGCACGTTTTCCAAATGTCTATGAAATGTGAATAAAGCGATACCCCCACGACACAGGTTCACATCCCTCTTGCCCTTTATCAAGCCTTGTTTCGTTAATAGCTAAAACGTCAGGAGAATGACCCTCTATTGCAATAAGCAACTCGTTGTGTTCAGTACACCGTAAGTCAGTTAGTATTTAGGGACTGCATTGTGTAAACCAATTTGTGTGTAATATTAACTTTATTGAATATCACGATGTCCTACTACCATGATATTAAATTATTTTTGTAAAATTACTTCACTAGTTTGATACAATTATTAATAAAAAGATCGAACACAAAGAAACATTCCTTCGATTAGACTGGACTCGAACCAGTATCTGCTACCTCAATGGAGTTACAAATCAGTCAAGAGACGTAGACTATCACAACAACATAAAACTATCAAAAATTTAATAAAAAATTAATACGTTCAGAATTTTAGGCTAAAGATCACAATAATGCAACTGAATATAAGTTTGAGGTAACATTATGAACATTACACACACAAGAGAGTCTCTGAAATTGGACGAAGGAGTAAATACTAATAATAAATAACACAAAATGTATCGAGTTCTTAGGTTTTCACGATTGTGACAAAAAGGAAATGAAACTATTTTTCCAAATTTCAATCGCTTATATTTGTGTTTTCAAACACACCAACGTTTCGGGCCTTTTACAGGTCCATGGGAACCAACCAACCGCGACCATGGGAGTATACGCAATTGAAATCCGGAAAAATAGTTTCATTTCGTAAACACAAAAGATAATAAATAAAAATATTTTTGGAACAGGTGTCAAATAATAAATCGCGATAAATCACACTGGCGGACAAAATGCGTCAACCCTAACTCCAGATATAATATTACCAGTAAAAAGCAAGATATTTCGTCCATCGTCTCCTTAAAGTGTAGATGTATTAGCCCGCAAATCAATATAATTACAAATAGGTAAAAACTTTGCCCAGTGAGAGATTTCTTCTATACGATGTTAAACTGTCGCACACTTCTTATCGGAGTATGGAACGTCGATTTCATGGACCGAGTGTATGGCCTATCTATATAGTCAATATCAGAGCAGGATATTGAGTTAGAGTACTGGTAGAAGAATGCTTAATTTTTTAAAAACGGTGGGCTCACGAACTGAATCAGCAGACTTACTGCTCACCAGCCAACTTGCGCTAGATGAGCGAGTCCCCCCGAATAGGTTCCCGCCTTGTCGTGGCGGAGGGGCTCCCATGGCTCTTGGGTAGCGGACTTGTTGGAGTTCGTTGCCCAGCATGGAGGGGCCCGAGATGGAAGGCTCATCTAGTATTCGGCGAGTCTTACATTTGGAGTCGGGGGATTGTCGTGTCCCGGGGAGGGGCTGCGTTGAGCAGCCCCTCGTTGATGCAGCGGAGAGGAGGAACACCCCTGGGGTTTGGTGTGGTCGGACTGCTCCTCCCACATGACCCCTCCTGTGCCCCCGCTTAGCTGGAGTATCTATAAGCAGATTCCTTCGAATAATTAAAAAAAAATGAGCGGGACAGGTTAACTTAAAGAGGGGCCTCTTCTAATATTCCCAGAAGTCAAAAGTCAACTCGAAGCTTAAAAAGAGGACAAGTATGGGGCGCCACAGGCTTATAATAAATAAAATATAAATATGATATAAGTGGGAGAATGCTTCTCAACAGAGAGACCGACATTTAAAACGTAAGACTTAAGGACTTAAGGAACATCGTGATAAAACCTCCGTGTCGAAGATGATTCACAACTCTAGGGCAGTCTATGAACTGCTCATTCGCATTTGGCCAATATGGTTTAAACTCTATCTTCATATGGTTATTTGTACCTATTTATGTGTTTGACATAATTGGCAAACAATCACCATGTGTTGACAGTACGTATGATAAAGTATTGACTTTGTTTGCCTATTTCACAAATACATCAAACACCAAACACGCGGTAAAGGGGTGCCACACGGGCGGTGCCAGTGCATTGCATCGTAGCAGCGCTATGATTTTAACGCTTCAACTGCCGCACGAGCAATGCGGTTTCGTAACGCCGCTTACTTAGATATGGCAAAAACGACTATTTGTCAATAATTTATTATTATTATATTCTTTATTGTACAAAGAAAAGACACATGAAACACACGTTACAATGGACATAATATACAAATTTTATTATATTGTTATGCGATTTTTCAACAACTGTTATTGTAAGGTGTTGTCAGAAAACCTGTTATTCTGCTGTTTTGTAGTTTTCCATACAATATGATGAAGCGAATGAGAGCGAATAAATATTGTGTAGTTATACCCCACACTATGGTCTTATTCATTATTTTAATTCCTAATTTGGAACCATGAGTAGACGATCATATTTGTCAGTATCTACTTGTTTGTCGAATGTCATTTTTTTCCGAGTACAATATACACCCAATAGTAAATATAAGCAACCTTGTGAGTGCCGCCTTAGTGAAGAGAAGACCTGTTCCTGAAAGTGATGAATGATTATGACGCTGTATACTGGAATTTAGTACAAAAAGTTACTACAGAGATCAATCTATCTTTACTGATTCTTTCCAATTCATAACTCAATAAGCCAAATCAAAAGTTTGAACCAAGAAATCGCTTACTCCGACAGAGAACTCGAAGTTTTCTCTACGCCCCAGATTAGTACGCTGTTGTTCTCAAGCAAGGTAATCTTGCTGAAAAGGGACGGTTTTCGACATAGCATTATGATTTTGCTCTGAGGGGTTTTGTGGGGTATAGTAACTTGGGACATTTATTTAATTTAATTAGGTGAATTGAAAAACTTACTTTATTGATTGTAGTAAAATTTACTTATTGAGATTTTTTAGGAAAATAACTCCACTACACTAGTTTTGTTACAATTATGAATACAAAGATCGAACACACAGAAAATTTTTCGTTGATCCGGTGGAACTCGAACCCACGTCCATGCTGCACCGCAGAATAGCTCTAACCATCTGAGCCACGGGTCCAGTTACCGAGTCGTCGAAATTCTCCTATGTGTTTTTGTTATAGATCATTGTACTTTGTGCTTAGGCTTGTCGGCATTCGTCGCCGCTAGTGACATCTAGTGAGAGATTTTTGAATAACCTCCGAATCTGGCATCTGTGAATCTGGTGTTCTGCTAATCTGATATTCTGCCCGTTTGGTATGTTGCGTTTCTGGTATAAAGCGTCAAAACGATCTCATTGTAATCATCTTTTCTAAATAATGCAACTAACCCTTCCGTAGAACACGACTATGTATCAAAGATTTCTTTATACTATACCTCCTTGTACGATTGTATTGGAGACAGTTGTCCTACAGTACAATGTTACAAATTACGTCATTGTTACAACGAAAATAATTTTGTTTATTTTTATTTATTTATTTTCAGGTTACTAAATGCCCACACCACACATACCTTATAGACTAACATACATAAAAACATTATTTATTTATTTACACGCATGGACCGCGGTGTGTGACGCAACGTGGATGTCCGATAGCCGTCCTCGGAAACGCCGGAACATGACACCCTTCGGTCAAAAGTCCTCCTTCATGAAGGGCGACAGATGTTGAGTTGGTACTCTCACCACAAATAAATTAAAATTCATATTGTAGCGGGACTCCAACTACTCGACCCTCAGAGTAGCATTGGTTTTCACCCGTATGTACTCCACAATATCCGTAGACATTGTGGACTAATGGAGCTGGACGCAATAAATGATTGGGGAGAGTCGGGGCGGTGCCACTAAGTTGACGGCTAGTGTACTTTTTCTTTTTCACCATTTTGAAGCCGTCGACGTCGCACTGGTCTATTCCTGTCGGTGGTCCGTTTTTTCTGTTGCTGTTGCTTGCCTTAATTACCTGTTTAGTTTAAAATATTCGCCTATTGAGCTATACTTTCTAAAAATCTATTTCAGTTTCAATTACTCCCGTTGATTACTACCCAATTATCAAAAGATCGATTGACTTCAAAGGACTACCGTAATTGTTTGTTAACTGATTGTTTATTAAAGTTACAAGGAAATTTGACGCAATTCGATATTATCTCCTGAGGTCCTTTTCATTTGCTTTTAAAAGCAATTATGTCGGTTTTGCTTCTTAATTTACTTGCACTTTTTAATTTACCCGAGGCTTATTTTACTTCTAAATCTTTTTGTTTTCCTTTTTGATTTTACCTTTTTAGTTTTAAGATATAATAATATTCAATTTTATATTTGCAAATTGTTTAGCGACTATTTCTTAAATTGTACTTTTTTAATTATATCAAGTGACGGGACGAATAAGTCATTGCACCTTCCATACATTTTACCATTTTTTAATCTACCCATAGTGAATAACATCGATAGTCCGAGTTGTTGATAAAAAACATCAATTACGATAATAATAACATAATAATAATAATAATAATAATAATAACGCTCACACTCAACATAGCCCC
>NW_020654748.1:8243468-8249867 GCF_003589595.1 Hyposmocoma kahamanoa
CCACAAGAACATCGTTCTTTATTAATGTAAGCAAAATTATATAACAAAAATGACAAAAACAATAAACCAAAAAAAAACCGTAATCTTAAATACAATCATGCAACTTAGTTTTGTTTTGTTATTACACAAAGTTTACTAACAGCTTACGCTAGACGCTTGAATATTCCAGATTTACATTTAACCGTGACAACTCTCGTTTTATTATGAGGTCCAGTATGTTTCTGTATAACTTTACCTAAAATCCATTTAGCAGGAGAAATATTGTCCTCTTTCAAAACAACAACATCATTAATCTTAGGCTCATTAGTATATTTATTATTCCATTTATATCTCTGATTACGATTTACTAAATATTCCTTGTACCGTCTATTCCAAAAATCAGTTACCATTTTTTGCGTTTGACGCCATCTATCTAAACCAATTACATTACAATTAGTAAGATTTTCATCGGCTATGTTTAACAACAGTTCACCCACCAAGAAGTGACCCGGTGTCAAGGGGAGAGGGTCGTTTGGATCATCGTTCAGTAACGTTATAGGCCGTGAATTCAAACATGCTTCCACTTACGCCAGGACTGTCGCCATCTCCTCATAAGTAAGGGTGTTGTTTCTCACTACCTTACGTAAATATCTCTTGGTGCTACGTACTCCCGCTCCCCAAATTCCTCCAAAATTGGGTGCGTGGAGGGGATATGAAGTGCCATGTTGTATGCTCCAACGTGAACAATGCTGGTATTTCATCGGGTAGTGATGACTTGGCACTATTAAACATGTTTCGCATTTCACTGTCTGCATCGATGAAATTAGTACCGTTGTCGCTATATAAAACGTGACAGTGACCTCTTCGAGCAGTAAAACGACGGAAGGCTGCAATGAAACCATCAAGTCCGTAACTGCTTCGAGATGAATTGCACGGGTTACCATGCACACGAACAGGCATATGTAACCTTTATACGATGTTGCTCCTCTGCCCGGTGAGAACCTTATATTAATGGGACCACAGTAATGCACCCCTGTAGATTTAAATGGTTTACACAGTTTAAGTCTCGCTGTAGGAAGAAGTCTCATTAATGGTGTAGACTTCTTCGTCGAATATCTCACGCATGTTGTACATTCTCTGTAGATCTCCTTGACACGATCCTTGGCATGTAAGATCCAGTACTTAGCTCTTAAGAAGTTTAGCATAGTTTGGGGACCGCCATGTAATGTTCGATGATGAGCATCAACACCCCATTATAACCAACACACAATTATAAGCTTGGTACAATGATTTTTAGCAGGCATAATTATTGGATGTCTTGTATCGTAAGATGTGTCCGACTGTACGATTCGTCCACTCACTCTTAATGTCCCGTTTTCATCGAAAAAAGGACAAAATGTGCGAAGGCTACTCTTCCTAGGTACAACTCCTCTACTTTTTAACTGTTCTATTTCTACCGAAAACTCGCGATGTTGAACCTGTTTAATTCATGAAAGTAAAGTATTATTTATTTCCTCTGAAGTTACAAAAATTGGTAATGTTAATCTCTATTTAATTGGCAATTATAAATTTAATACTCTTCTACAGTATGAAATAACCCTTAACAATCTAGACAATGACGAAAACCGCAACCAAATTGATGATTCCTCATCAATGTGGGGATAAAACAGTCAAAGATGTGAGTCTTTCCTCCTCGTGTGTATCTTCTACAGTTGTGTTGGTTGTCTCTACTTTAATTTTTGCTAGCCACTGCGGACCAGTCCACCATAATGGATGATCCAGTAGTTCCTTGGGTTGTAAACCTCTAGATGCGCAATCCGCAGGGTTACACTCAGTTGGTACATGATCCCATTGCTCAACACCGTAGTATTTAATATTGTGGACACTCGGTTACTCACAAATGTAGTCCAACGAGATGAGCCTCCTTTGAGACAAGCCAGTAAAGCCGGTGGAGTCCGTCCAGCCGTACAAATTGTCCTTAGGTATCTCCATCACCTGTGCGAATTCAAATATGAGTTTAGCTCCTAATGTTGCTGCACACAACTCAAGTCTCGAGATTGATATTTCCTTTTCAGTAGAGGCGACCTTCGTTTCAGCTGTTACTAAGTGTACATGTACATTGTTTAATTCATCAATGACTCGAACGTACACTGTTGTCGCAAAGGCTGACTTCGAAGCGTCTGAAAAAACGTGTAACACTCTTTTGGAACTCCGCAAAGCATTTAATCATCTTGGTATTGTTAGCTGCTTTAGATCGACCAATTCATCTTTGTATATCAGTCACTCATTCAATAAATCCTTCATCAAGGAAGCATCCCACTCAAGACCCGATTTCCATAGTTTCTGAATAAACATTTCGGCAACGACTACCACTGGAGCAATCCATCCCAGTGGATCATACAATCTCGCTGCATCCGCGAGTACTTATCTCCTTGTGATTGGCTCTTTAAATTCAGATAGATTTAGCGTATATTCAAAGTTGTCATTCACCCTGTTCCAAGTCACGCCAAGAACCTTCATTGATTTATTTAATTTTATGTGCACTGACTAATTATCTCGCTCTTTAGTTCTTCCAAATTTCTGTAGTAATGTTTCACAGTTACTATTCCATTTTTGAAGTTTAAATCCACCGGCTTTCATTAACTCGTTCATCTCATCAACTATATTTAATGCATCAGTTTCCGTTTCCGCTCCTGTAATTAAATCATCCATGTAAAAATCTTGTTTTGTTATTCTCGCAGCCAATGGATACTTTGCTTGTGCCAACTCAGAAAGTCTTTGTAACGATTTTACAGCCAAATACGGCGCACAGGCTGTTCCAAACGTCAGTCTCAATAGTTTAAAATGTTGTATAGGCCCACCTGAATTAAATCTCTATACTATTCTCTGAAAATCAGTATCTTCCTCAGCAACACAAACCATTCTGTACATTTTAATTATATCTGCTACAACGCACACCTTGTCACTTCTCCATCTCATTAAAATGTGTCTCAAGTCTTATTGTAATTTCGGTCCAACAAGAAGGTCATCATTCAGGGAAAAGTCATTATCTCCCTTCCTCGACGCATCGAAGACGACTCTCACCCTTGTGGTCTCTTTATCTTTTAGCTTCTATCTTCTAGCAGTTACTAATAGTACGCTGTTGGGTTGAAGCACATCTCTCGAAATCGCCGCTGTAATATGTGTGTTACCTCGTGACGTGCTCGGTGTCTCGTGTGTGGTTCCACTCGGTGACGACAGCGCCGCTACTTCGCCTGTTGCTTTGTTCTCCTGGTTCTTCTCTTTACTTTCTCGCTCAAAATGTAGTAAGGTGTGATGTATCCTTGCACATTTCCTGCAACTCAATTACTGCCGATACTTCAGTACCGAATGAGTAGGCGACAGGCAGTTAAAACACAGTTTACGTCCCTGGTTTTATTTTTTTGTTCAATTGACGTATGAAACGTTTTAGCTTTTACTACAGGTTTAGATGCCTGTGTTCCGCGAGACGCATTAGTGTCCATCATCTCTAATGACCTAAATCTATACTCCAAATATTCTAGTAATTGATCCCATGTAGGTAGTTCACTACCGAAGCTATTTAGATGCTGCTCCCACTGTTTCATAGATTCAGTGTCCAACTTTGAAGTTACTAAAAACACAAAAATTACGTTACGTTACGTTACGTAAAAACGTTCCATGAGCTAGTGCTTATGCCCATATTCTGTAATGATTTCAAGCAGGTTGATGTGGTATCTATTAAATGCCTCACTGCATTAGCAGACTCAGAATTTATTTTCTTCGTTGCAAATAAATCTCTCAAAACAGCATTACAGTTATACCGCTTATTATCATACCGTTGAACTAATTGTTTCCAAGCCTCCTCATAATATGCCTCTATAGTTGAAAAATTACGTAATAGATTCTGCGCTTCTCCTGGCAAATTGCCCTTTAAATAATGCAGTTTTTGAACAGATGTAATATTCCTGTTCTTATGAATCAACGAAGAAAACATATCGTAAAACGTTTGCCACTCTTCATATTTGCCACTAAAGGTAGATAAGTTTATTCGAGGTAATTTGACGTCAGACGGTTGTGTAATTGATGTCGAAAATTATTCCAAAGCTTCAAGTAAAATGGTTTTATATTGTATATTGAGTAAAACATGATTCATTTCTTTCTTTCTAGGCATACGAAATTACGGTTTTATGCCCGTTTTTAAAATATTTAAACTGTTGCTCGAGGACCTTAAGTCCAGTTTCTAAATAAGGCCGTTTAATTCGATCTTTAGGTGTTTCTTGAAGTTCTTTTCTCCACTCTTTAGATTGTCTAACAGCTCTTCTTGATACCTAATAAACTCCTCCAATTTAGTCATAATGACTCACTTTTTAACAATCCCAATAAACATACGTAAGTTAACAATTAATTAAATTGAAATAAATATCTCGTAAACGTGGTTTGATCAGTTCGTTATAGTAATTCACTCACTCAACGTACGATCGCATAATACGAAAAGTCTCAAAATCGCTTATAAATACTCGTTTTTTAACACTTAAAGTTAATGTTGTTACACGTAATCGTAATTTCTCTAGAAAAATTAATAATTCGCCGTTCGCCGAGTCGTTCTTTTTTTTTCTAAAACAGGTTGCTCGTTGCCGGCTATTGTTTTCGTAGGCCGACCACTCGACGACAGTTGGAATGCAATCCGACTCGATCTGGACCATATGTTTTTGCTATTAGGGGTGACTTTGGTTTGTAGGGATTATCTTCAAACAAACAAACGTGTGTTTTGTGTGCTCCTTTATTCTTACCTGATTTATACATTTTCTGTGGACTGTCTCTATATCTATAACTAAGTATACTTAAATATCTATAGTAACTTGAACATCCGTTTATTTGTCAAAAGCGTTATGTAGCAATAATTTTACGAAAAAAAAAATCAACTAGTACTTACGTTTCTTCACGTTTAATATAGTATTAATGTAATTGTAACATATTTTTTTAAATGACTATTTTATTAAAAAAACTGACCTCAAAAGTTCGTGGAATTACTTAAATCTATTTGCAAAGTTTCATTGAAATCGGGAACCGGAAAGTGCGCGAAACCGGATTCATTCCCTAGTTTGCCACACTTAGAGGTGGAATATTTTTTTCAAACACAAAAAAAATACAGTTGATATTAGAATCTCCATCTTTTTTTGAAGTCAATTACAAGATATTTATAAAATTTTTTACGATGTAGTATCTATTACTTACTTATTATCACATATTTAATGAGGTGCACGAAAGTGCCTTGCGTGGGGGGTCACGACGCCGACGAACAGACTTTTTAACAGCAGTAGAAGTGTGGAAGAGTTCGTCCAGGGAAATACTGTCACCTTACCTATTTCTGCCGCCAAGCAGTAATGTTAGAATGACTGCGTTCTGGTTTAGAATGGTAAGGGTGCTGGTGATATTATAGGCATATGGGACTTGTCAACTTATTTTTCAGGGTGACGGCCGCAGTGGCAGTGCCCCTCAGATCTTTGCGATTGAAAGCTCTGAATGGCATTGCAACTGTTATGGGCAGGCGTGTAGCTTACCATCAGGAGCACGACTTGTTCTTACCGACACTTGATATTATAAAAAAAAAATTCTGTACCTACATCTGAAGAATCCTAAACATCAGTCGGCGGCCATTTTACGCCGATTGGCAAATCCTCTCACCACGATGGCAATTATAGTGTACGCCATCGATCGATATGATAAGAAGAACACATTCAAAGTTCGCTAATAATGTTTTTAGTATATTTATTTATTTATTTTTATTTATTTATTTATTTATTTATTCAGGATATTCCACATAGCAATACACTATACATTAAATTTGAACATATTCGCTTAAAACTAAGTGCTTCTATAGTTAAGGAACATCACAGCATGCATACAAAAAAATAAATTGTTGTTTTTTGAAACTGTCGAGCATATAGTTAATCTAAAAAATAATATGTTATATTCATATTTCTTATTGCATATCATCACACAAACATACCGATCACACATGCAAGCGTAGATATATTCACCCGTTTGGTCATCATCATTTATTTCTCTCGTGAGTTTGGATGTAATTTGTGGTTGTCTATGTGTGTGTCCATGGCACCCGCGATACAGGGTTTCCCTAGTGCGGGGCTATGCTGAGTGTGTGCGTTATTATTCTGCGTTATCATCAACTCATTTTATACGTCCCACTGCTGGGCACGGGTCTCCTCTCAGGCGAGGGTTTACGCCGTAGTCCGCTACGCTGGCACAATGCGGTTTGAGGACTTGACACGTTTTCCGAGGGTTGTGAACATTCTTCAACGCGCAGGTTTCATCACGATGTTTCCCTTCGCCGAAAAGCAAAAAAAAATTGAAATAAAATTTCGCATATAAATTTCGAAAAAAATCAGAGGTATGAACCCG
>NW_020654748.1:8254867-8297354 GCF_003589595.1 Hyposmocoma kahamanoa
TATATATATATATATATGTGTAATGTGTGATATATGACTATGATATACGATAAACTTCCTATCATATAAATATAAGAAATATTTTACTGACATACCTAACTTATGTTGGAAGAAATAAAATTTTCATTACAAAATTGAGGTTATTTCTTCACGCCAACCACATTTCACACAATGACTTCACTGTATTTCTATTGACGGACGGCACAATACACATACACAACATTGAAGTACAGTAAGTAGTTTACGTGCTCATATCAATTCTTTTTATATAATAATAATAATAATAATATTTATTTCAGATTATCTCCATATTGTGTTAGTAACAATTGTAACCTTATGACTATGTTAGTTAATACAAATTTTAAATTACATTAAATTAATCCCTCCTTGCTGTCGCGTGAAGAGCCTCCCATGCCTGTACAAATGGGCCGTCGACTCTGTCCGCAACAATGGCCAGGAGGCCGTTGGAGCTGCCGCGCACGCGCCGCAGCAACGACACAACGCGCTTACGCATAATGGCGTGAAACCCGTCCGTTTGCGTCTCCGCGAACATTCCTGACGCACTACAATGGCGCGGCAGCCCCAACAACATCCTGAACGCGTTGTTGTATTGGACTCGCAGGGCGCTGTAAGCCTTTTGAGTGTAGTGGATCCATAGGCTGCACGTGTAAAATGATTGACAGTATGCCCTGAAGAGCGTAATTTTTACGTTATTGGTACAGTTTGCGAACCTACGGATCAAAATATTACTTCTGACTGCCAGCGCCCTACGCTCCCGCTCCAAGTCCACGTTATCCTTAAGAGTTGCAGTGACCCAGTGCCCCAGGTACTTAAACTCAGTAACGCGCTTCAGAGGCGTGCCATTAAGTCGAACAGGCGGAACTTGAGCAGCCAATACTGCACCCTTTGCCTCAAAAATCAGCAACTCGCTTTTTGAAGTATTGTACCTGAGGCCATGCATCTCCGCATACTGCTCACATACAGCCAGTAACTTCCTAAGGGCGCTGATTGACGGGCTCAGCAGCACCATATCATCTGCGTAACTTATGTTATTCACAAAAGTCCCATCCACGGAGCAGCCTACCATAGTGCTGCTGAGCTCCTCAATCAGCCGATTAACATACAAGCTGAAGAGCCTGGGTGACGTCAGCCCCCCCTGTCTCACCCCACACCCCAACCTGTATGGATCGGATAGCGTGTCTGCCCACCTCACAACATTTGTCTGGTGACCATACCAGAACCTGAACAACTCCACCAGATCACCAGGCAGTGTTGTGTCTTCGTACAGCTTCTGCCATAGTTTACCATAGGACACCAAATCAAAGGCCTTCGACAAGTCCAGGAAACATGCGAATACAGGTGTTTTCCTGTCTGTATAGTATCGAACAGTGTGCTTAAGACAAAGAACTGCTGTCTCCGTGGAGAGTCCGGGTCTAAAACCAAATTGCGCGTCATTGAGTTTTATATGACTATCTAGTTCTTCGTCGAGCACACTGTCCAACACCTTTGCTACAATTGTTGCCAATGAAATGGGCCTATAGTTCCCCATGTCAGATGCATCCCCTGTTCGGTTCTTTATGATCGGTACTACCACGGTTTTCATCATATCTTCAGGTAGATATGTATGACCGACACAGAAGGTGAAGAGCATGGCTAGTACTCTGGGTAAATGTACTCCAGCATGTTGCAGATGTTCAATACTAAGGTAGTCGTGTCCAGGTGACTTACCGCGCGTCATGCCCCTCACCAATCGCGCCACTTTCTTAGCTGTGATAATCACAGGGGGAGCCGTAGCCGCTCGTCTTACAGGAAGTGGTTCCTCACTCGCTGCCAATGGAGACTCAACTTGGAAGTGTTGTTTAAAAAGCTGGGCAATCTGGTCTGTCTCGCTAACACCATCCACGCTCACAGGGAGGCCCGACCTGGGACTCAACTTGTTGGTCTGTTTCCAGAATTTACTAAAATTTTTATTCGAATGATGTGTTGCTAAAATGTCCATTTTAATTTTTTCAGCATTTGTTTGACACCATTTTAATTTTTGTTTGAATATTTTTCTTGTTTCTGACATGACATTAAACACAGGCCCACTGTTAGGCTTTCCACACGCGACCCAGTTTTGAAACCCAAGTCGAGCCTCCACGTGAGCTTGTCGTACATATTTGTTCCACCCTATAACGTGACGCTTCCGTTTCAAATTCACATTATTACTATAACTAAAAATCGCAGCTCCTCTTAATATGTCAATAATATTAGCGTAAAACTTGTCAATAACTAACCTATGTTGCACATTATCACAGTGTTTGTCACTACAATTTCTAAATTCAATCGGAAAGTCAATAGCTCTAAAATAATCATTACAATACTGTGTATACAATGTCATTTGTTCTGGGTTTCGCTCCCCCCCAAATAATTTTATTACATTTCTTATTATTTGACACATTTTTAGTCCTAATCATATTTAAATCGCATTCTATCTCCAGCGGCTGATGATCAGACCAATAAACATCGTAATGTATTTTAGCATTCTGTACCGATTTGCACGCTGCCTCAGACACTACACAATGGTCCAACCAGCTTCTCGTGCCATTAATGTCACTAACGTACGTATACGAAGCTGACCCTGCTCCTAATATTTCCAGATCAGCACACTGCCACTTTTGCTCCGCACAAAAGTCTAGGAGTTCCCTACCAAATCTCCTATCAGGGTGAGCATTAAAGTCGCCTAGGATGAAAACGGAATCTATCTGACACTCTTCCACTATTGCCGCTAACTCACCCAGACACTCGGTAAACTCCATAAGATTATCAGCAGAGTCAGTTGGCATGTACACGGAAAACACTAATAGCGACCGGTCCGATAACACTATCTTTATGGCAGCTATGCGCACACTTTTACATTGCACTACTGACACTGATGTAAACAAACTCTTACGCCAGAGCACCCCGACACCACCGAACGGTCTCCCGCGCAGAATCCCAGCTCCTGTATCGACTGCTGATTTCCCAGTAAACCCGAATTCAGGGTCAATGCTACTTAAATACGGTATATCTTCTTGTAGCAGCCATAGTTCTTGCAAGCAAATGATATCCGCCGTGCAACATAAGGTTCTAACACAATCGACCGAGCGCGTAACCGACCTACAATTAAAACTAAACAGTTTTATATTTTTATGTTTTAAGTTAGTGTTTTGATCCATTAAGACATGTTTTTCTTGTCAATAATCTTTTCACTACCATTATTTTGGTCATACTTATTCCTATTAAAGTAAACAAATCGTCGGACCTTTACTCCTTCCGGCCATAGACTGTCATCGAGGAATGCGGATACTTTTGTGTGTGGTACAAAGATTTTATACGCGTCATATCGTTTTCGTTTTAGCATATTTATCTTCTTGATATCCACCAACACTCCGGTTTTCTCCTCGATGTATTCAATTATATTTTCACAGCTTGTCTGTTTGTTTACTTGGTGAACAAACAAAGGAATTTTTATATCAGCAGCACGGAATTTTTCATTCAGTTTTACCACCGCTTTTCCCTCAAAATCTGCCAGTCTATTTTTTCTCTGTTTCCTTTCTTTATGGGTCGGTACTTTTTCCCACGTTCCCTCAGACTCGTTCTTGTTTACTTTGTGGACCGCCTCATTCACAATACTCGCATAAGTCTGTACTTTAGGCCGCACGCTAACATCGGAATTCGATTGTCGTTGTTCCGTCTCATGCGGCGCCGGCACAAATACGCTGCGTGTTGATGCTGTCTCTTTCTCTGTGCCCTCGTACAGTTGTTTACCTGACAGCTCGCTGTTCTCGCACTCATCAGCTGTTACGTTGTTGCCATTCGGTGTGCTGCAACTACCATCTATTTTTTTCTCCATAAATGGGGGTAGGCCAATCGGGCCACTGTCTAAATAAAAACTATCTTTCATGCCACCTCCTCGCTTTCGGTTTATATTTAAATCGAAGTTGTTAATGAGAGATGCTTGCTTTAGGTTAACGACCTCGTTTTTCACCTCAATCAGCTGTTTTTCGGTGACGTAAGTTTCTTTTATGATACTTAACTCATTTTTAAGTACCAAGATATCTTTTAGCAGTCTTGTGCAATCGACGTGGTCGAAAGTTAATGGCGGCAAACGATGTAAATCCTTTGCCACAAAAATTGGCAATTCTTCAGGCTCGCTATTCCTAAAAATCGCGATCATGTCATTTATATTACGCTCAGATTTGCCCGCATTTTTGCGCCGTACACTTTTTTGTTGGGTCGTGAGCGATTCAAATAATAACGTCTTCGCAGAGTCAATCTCTTTGGTTGAAAATGCCGATGTACACACTTTCACCAAACTATCCGCGGTCATTACATTCTGTTTATTCTGGATAAACGCTAAAACTTCACAAATAACAATATTGCATGATTTGCATTTAATCACATTAGAGGTCGTTGCCCCCTCCATTAGCCACAATAACACGTCCGAACGTATACGAGAGTACGCGATGACTGTGATTTTATCACTTATATGTCAACAAACAAAAATATGATCGGCCCGCGCGCGAATTACGACTATTGTATCCAGCGTTCCCAATTTGTGGGGAATTCCCCAAATTGTGGGCAATTTCAACTAGATTGGGGATTTTGTGGGGATTAGCGCTATGTGAGGAAAATGTGGGAATTCTAACATTCTATCATTTTGTTTAATCCATCAATTGCTGATGCATCGCTAGTTTGATCGTTACTGTTATGGACTATATCGACGTGTTTTTCAACATCGCACATCCCTCATATTATTAACAAGCAGCTTAAATATAATTATTATTAGAGCACTTGGTTCTGAATTGTAAAATTACTAGGCGGTGCGTTTTGAGTTCGCGATTCTTTCTCACGCTTAGGCCGGTCCCCGTATGAAGCAAAACGAAATCAGCTATTGATAAACAAAGCCGAGCAGTTGGTACTTCCACACCACAACTTACCACTCGTCAACTTTAAATATTAAATATAGGTCGAAACCCATTGATTATTTCCAGCATTAACATAGTGTCACCAAATGCATAACAAATAATCAATTTACTTAATTTTGTAAGGCAAAGAAAAATGATTTTTTCAGACTGATTACAGATTAATGTTGAATCTAATTAAAATAAATAAACGATTTAAGGTCATCTATTTCTATAATTAGTTTTACTTTTCACATTCTGTTTACATTAACAGCAAACGTAATAGATTATTACATTTTGAGTTCCTAATTCTTTATTATATTTTTAAGCGATGTATTTCTAATAAATAATGAAAACTCGAGATGTGGGAAATTTGTGGGGAATATGAACTTTGCTTTCCCCAAATTTGTGGATTTTAACCGTGCTTTTTGGGGATTTTGAACAATTGGCATGGGCAACGCTGATTGTATCAAATTATGTGACTTAATATCCAATGTTCACCACCTCCACCAGATCTTTTAATATTCTTTACTTTTTGCATGAACTCTTACAACGTCCAATAGAGTAAAAATCTTAATAGTAGTATTTTTTAAAATAAAATCTTCTGAAGACGCGCTATAATGCGATTGTCGATAAATACAAACACTACAGAATGTCTATAAATTAAATATATCTAGAATAAACTTAAAAACACTAGTTTTTAGAGTATTAACCATTGACTTACAATTATATGGACGTCGGGTCCGCGCTAAAAAGTGTCCGCACTTGTAAGGCGCTAAAATCGTATACAGAGCGCGACACTCCGTTTTAGTCTTCATTTGTTCTACGGACAGCGCGATACTGCGATGACATTACAATTTAAATTTCGAATAGGTTGACTTGGGACATTTTTTTCGTGGTTTTTGTATTAGACCCGTCGTCCATTTATTTGTAAGTCAATGGTATTAACAGACTTAACTGGATGTGTATAGATCAATTTTACTAAAAATAATAATAATCCTCCGAAGGCGAGACGTGTTGCGGCATCCAAAAAGTAATATTGGCCAATTTTCCCATTTAGATTTTGTTTTGATTTGACCATTTTAAATTTTTATAATACCGTCGTTTAGTTCACCCAATTTCTTGTCCTTTTTTTTCTTATAACAAAATTATGTTTTTGACAATTACTGTGAAGCGTGAAAGTTGATTAGTTTTTTTTTTATGGCTACGGCTGCTCGAAAATTTCATTTATATATATATATTTTTTTCTTGTTTTTTAAAGTTGCTATGCACGGAACTGGCAGATCTGCAGTAACAAAATATTATTTAAATTATTATTATTATTTTCTAATCATTATATATTTTATAAATTGATTTATATATAATACAGTAGTTTATTATAATAAAATTTATGTCGATAAGCAGTGATAATGACGATGTTTCTTGTAGTTCTCATAGCAGTAGTGACAGTGATGTTAGCTTTTCGATACCTCCAATGAACACTACGCCATCTTTATTTTTTGGTCGTCTTCTGTTATTTTTGTAAACAGCCATATTTATTTGCCTTAGTAAGTGCTTAATATAAATATAATCTTAATTGTGCTCCCCTAAGTTTGTGAAAAAAAGAAACAAGAACAAAAAAAACTAATTTTGTAAAAAAAAAGAAACAAAAAACAAAATAAAAACAGAGCAGGTCCAAAAATTAAGTTGGCTTAGTGTTCATTGAAGGTATCGTTTTGTAACATTCCATCCCTTTCGAGCACAATTGACTCGGTATTTTGTGACGTTCCCAAACATTTTAATATCATCCATATAAATGCGCAGAGTATTCCGGCTCATTTTTCAGATATGCTGGCATCATTTGATAATAAAAATCTTCATGCTATCCTTATCTCTGAATCCTGGTTAAAACCGTGCCTTCAGTCCTCGTCTTACTCTTTACCAGGATTTAACTTAATTCGTAACGATCGCATTGGTTGCGGCGGAGGTGGCGTTGCTATTTACCTACGATCTCATATACCATTTTCAATAGTTAGCACATCCTCTCAATCGCTATCCAATGCTGGTGAGCACGTTTTCATTGAAGTTCTCTTTTTTCATACTAAACTATTACTTGGTATCTACTATTGTCCCTCTCTTCGTATTAGCTTTTTCACTTCTTTTGAAAAATTATTAGAGGACTTCTCGCCTTCCTATGAACATAGCATAATAATTATGGGTGACTTTAATACTTGCCTTCTCAAACGAGATAGTCGTTCTTCTTGTTTTGAATCACTTATAATGGCTAACAATATGACCATTCTTCCACTTAATGCTACACATAATTTTCCCAACTCAACTCCTTCACTTCTTGACTTAATAATTGTGTCATCTTTGAACCTCGTTAGTAAACATGGTCAGTGCGCTGCGGACGCTTTTTCTTATCATGACTTGATTTATCTTTCCTACAAAATCCGCCCACCCAAGGCTAAACCCAAAATTCTTCTGCAGCGCAATTTTCGTGGAGTTGATTTGGACTGTTTGCGAAGTGATGCTCGTGAAATTGACTGGGGTAACGTTGTGAATGTTATATCAATAGATAGCAAAGTGTCCGAGTTTAACAACACATTGATGAATCTTTACGATAAACATGCACCAGTACGGCCAGTTAAAATGAAACACCTCCCTGCACCTTGGCTAGACCAGAATGTTACTGTTATGAATAAAAAGCTCACAGCTAAGGCCAGATTTAAGTACAGTCCTACAGACGAGAATAAGCGCATCTATAATGAGCGTCGTAATCACTGCAATTGGTTGTGTAGGGATGGACAACGCCGACATATTCATAGTTCTTTAGAAACTGATGATCCGGCTAAAGTCTGGAAGTTTCTTAGGTCGCTGGGAGTTGGTAAGTCACGTCAAGATAGTTTCCCATAAAATTTAAACCTTGATGCTCTTAATCATCATTTCTCTAATTCCGTTGCCTTCGACGGGTCGACTAAAACATCTACCTTAAATTATCTTTCCACGCTTCCAACCGCCGACCATCCTCCGTTTTCTTTAAAAGAGTTTACTGATATTGATGTTAAGAAGGGCATATAATCTATTTCGTCCAATGCTGTTGGCAGTGACCATATTGGTCGTAAAATGTTTTATTCATAGTTGATGAGATTTTACCTGTGATCCGGTATATTCTTAATTTTTCTATCAGCAGCGGAGAATTTCCTTCCCTTGGGAAGGAAGCTCTCATTACTCCTCTTCCCAAAAAAGCCAATCCATCTAACTTTTCTGATTTCTGACCTATTTCTATACTTCCCTTTCTATCAAAGCTGCTAGAGCGACTAGTTCATAACCAAATTACTCCTTTTCTCATACGTAACAACCTTCTTAATCCCTTTCAATCCGGCTTCCGACCAGGACACAGCACTGTGACTGCTCTTGTTAGGATCACTGATGACATTAGGTATAGTATGTCGCAACAGCAACTCACTGTAATGTCATTGCTTGATTTCAGCAATGCTTTCAACAACATTAAAATTAGTGACAATGTAAAAAATCTATGTATACTTATTGATAGGCAGCTATCTTGGGCACCTCAATTAGTTGAGACCAGCCGCAAATTGTTTGCGTCTGCCGCATCTCTCAGACGGTTACGTAATTTTTTTAAGCGAACGGACGTGTCGAGAATTAACTGCGCGCGCGCTATTGTTCTGACCACAATAAAAATAAAAATGGTGAAGTGTACTAAATGCAGTAAAATAATCAACAAAAAGAGTCCGGGAGTGCAATGTAATAAGTGTAGTAAGTGGTATCATGGCCCTTGCGCATCCATCACAGTAGAACAATTGAGTGCACTATCTGTGGCAGACGCGGAATGGAAATGTCGCGATTGCAACAATGGCGGCGCAAAATCAAAGCGTATTTCCGTGATTTTGCCGGATACTGAGGAAGAAGAATCCGACGTGGAGACCATTAGTGCGTCAACACAAGGTCAATTGCTATACGACATTCGTCAAGAGCTACGAGAAATGCGAAAAACAGTCCGTGACATTATTCGAGAAGAACTACAAAGTACCTTACAATTCTATTCGAAAAAAATTGACGACTATGAGTCGAAAATGCATGAGTATGAGAATCGCATTAAGTTGATGGATAATCAACTCAAAAATGTGTCAAATGCGAGCAAAAATATACAACTAAAATATGACGTAATGGAGCAAAAAGTAAACAAATTGGAGCAGGCACAGATTTGTAATAAAATTGAAATATGTGGTATAGACGAGAAAGAGCAAGACGTGAGGAAAATAGCGGAAAAGTGCGCAGTTTTATTACAACAAAAAATGGACTGTATAACCAATGTGTACAGAAAAAACATCGCTAGCCGCTCCGGCACGGCTCGAGCAGCCCGCGCCGCTGCTGATGCACCAATAATAGTATCATTGCGAGAAGGATGTAGCACAATTTGGCTACAAGCAGCAAGAAATGTCGACATCTGTAGCAGTGAATTAGGATTGCAGGGCGGAACCAAAATATACCTACGTGCGTCGTTAAGCCCAACCACAGCATTCTTGCTGTGGAAGGCAAAATCAGACCTAAAGGATAAATCGCTATGCAAATTCATTTGGTGCAAAGATGGTGTGATAATGGTACGCAAAAATGAAGGTGATAAAAAGATTTATTATGTGCGGTCAGCCGGAGATATTGAGACCATAAAGAAGGAGTTGATAAAATGAGTGAGTACGCTAGAGATTAAACATTACTTCTTGTCTACAGTCAAAATATGACAATTTAATAAAAGCAATAATGAATTACAATGATCCAAGTGTATTAGAAACAAGACATAATACGTGGAACGAATTTGTTTCTAATAGCAAACCGCAAACAAACAAATTGTTGTTACTACACGTAAATATACGATCATTAATAAAATATCATGCTCAACTTGAGTACATTGTTGCAAGTAGCCAAGTAACAATTCACCTAATCATAATTACTGAGGCGAACATCACAGATTCAACTAAACAATTATTTGGATTGGAAAATTATAAAATGTACACAAAACTACGCACGAAACGTAAAGGAGGAGGAGTAATAGTATACGTGCACAGTAGTGTAACGTTTTTACAGAATGAAGTGGAAACAAGTTTTTTTGAGTGCATTTATGGTGAAGTGATTTTAGCTGATGGGTACAAAACATACTTGTGTGCTGTGTATCGTCCCCCTAAATTAAGTAGGCGTCTCTTTGTTGATGAATTTCGGACTCATGTTAAAAATTACCCGAATGAATCAAACTGTATTATTGTTGGTGATGTTAATATAGACTTAACAGCTTTGGACAAGTGAGCAGGCTCATATCAGAACGCATTAGCGGACATGGGTTTCATGTGTTGTATAACACAATACACAAGAATAGAAACTACAGTGTTAGGCACATCAAAAACTTGTATAGATCACATTTTCATTCGCAATTATTTAAAGCATGGTGAGGGTAAGTGTTCAATCCAATCTGCCGTTGTGCAAAACGCAATAGCAGATCACTTTATTACTGGTTTAGCTTTTACAAGTGCGAACCGAGTACCCCGCAAAAAACAAGTGTATACAATAGATGAGGACATGACAAGACAGGAGCTTGATAAGGTGAACTGGAGCCCTGCACTTAAAAAAAGTGACCCAAATGATATACATAACTTAATTGTACAAGAATTTGATAAAGTTTACAATAAATGCCAAATGTCAAAAACAATAATTATAGATAGTAAAAGAAAGAACTATTGGATTACAGATAATTTAATTAAAATGTCAAAAAAAAAAACAGAACTTTTACAAGTGCATTTAAGTGATATAACCAATAAACAAAATGAGCTAATTTATAAAGCATATAGAAATAAAACAAATAGATGTATGAACAAAGCTAGAAATAATTGTACAAAAAGGGAAATATGTAGCAATTTTAGTAATCCCAAAAAAATGTGGGAAATTGTGAACAAATTAACAGGTAGACTAATAAAAGCAGTAGATGAAATATTATTAAAATCTTTTAGAATGAAAGCTAAACAACTGTCAGAAAAGTTTGCTCAGGAATTTGAATCAAATGTAAAAAATGTGTTAATAACATGTGATGAACCATTACTTGACGAGAAACAATATATAAATAACCCAACAATGTCAATAAAATGTAATAAAATTAGTCAACAAAAATTGTACAGGATAATATGTAATATTAACGAAAACAAGAGTCCGGGACTTGACAAAATAAGAGCAAAGGATGTAAAATATATAGCTAGTAACATAACTCCAGTCTTAACACATCTAATTAACCAGTGCATTGTTACAAGTACATATCCGGATAAATTAATAATTGGAAAGGTAAGACCAATCCATAAAAAAGGAAGCTATACAGATTTTAATAACTATAGGCCTATTACTATATTGTCATGTATAGACAAAATCATTGAAAGATATTATGGTCAAATGTTGAATGGTTTCTTGTCAAGTAACGGGGTCATTCACGAAAAACAATTTGGGTTTCAAAAAAATAAAAGTACTACACAATTGCTAACATTGTTCACAGACGAAGTAAATAATTACCTTAATAATAAACAACATGTATTAGCTATAATGATCGACTTTAGTAAGGCATTTGACACATTGAATTTAGGAACACTATTTAGTAAGATGGAGCAGAATGGTATACAGAATGGTTTAGGAACTATCACGAACAAAGGTACAACATGGTCAACATAAATGGGGAGTACAGCAACTTAAAATCGACTATGCACGGATGTGCTCAAGGATCAATTCTAGGTCCAACTGAATATCTGCTGTACGTAAATGACATGTGCAATATATTCAGAAACGGCTCTGTATACCAATTTGCTGACGATACTTGTATATTAACAGCTCATAAAGATATAGAGGTGGCGCAAAAGATGATGCAAATAGAATTTGATACATTATGTAAATGGGCACATGATGTGGGATTATCCATAAATTATAATAAAACAAAATTAATGCACATTCATTCACCATACTTAAAAGTGAACACAATCCCCCGAATAGTGGCCCATGATCACCAATGTATGCATTTGCAATGCACACCCTGTAGCTGTGAAGCACTGGATTTTGTCAAAAATCACACCTACTTAGGATTAAAAATTGATCATAAGTTTTGTTGGGGTCCTCACGTAGATCATGTATGTAATAGATTAAGAGCAATTCTGGCAAATATTAGTATTCTAAAATGTAAGATGCCATACAACACATTGAGGCTACTTTACTTGTCAATGGCGGACTCTGTTATAAGTAATGGGTTGTCTAGTTATGGCAGAACTTTCAAAACACATCTTAAAAAAATTTATCAATTACAAATAAGACTACTTAAGAAAATTGTACCATTGAAAATTAAACACAAATATAAAGATAACTATGAGAAGCTATTTCAATACTGTAAAGTGTTCAATGTGTATGATAAAGTAGATCTTGCTATAATATCCGAATACCAAGGGAAAATTCAATGTCTAGAAAAAGAAAATAGATTACCAAGATTACGATTATTGCCTAACATTCGAACATTTAAGCTCCCAAAGTATAACAATGTGTATGGTAGGAGAATGTGGTCTTTTGTACTGCCAGATGTTTTGAACAGAGTCCCAAAGGAATTAGTACAAAGAATAGAGTCATCAAATAAAAAGCTATATAGTAAAGTAATAAAACATTTGTTTAAGGGTAATATTAAATAAGAGATATGTGTAAGTCTAGCTAATAAATGTCGCTGAGGAGGGGACGATGCGTAGAGGACATAATTTTAAAATATAAAAATTCTTACTCTATAGCATTAAGTTAGTTTTAATTTATATTATTTTTTTTTCTGAATTAAACAGCTTAAAATTTAATTATTTTTTTTTATTACCTATTGCCACGAAAACTGCGCTTGCCCAAACTCTTCTTCTTCCAATTCTTGATTATGCTGATGCCTGCTATCTGGATTTAACCGAAGAACAGCTCAATAAACTCGAACGTCTACAAAACTTTTTCATCCGTTTCATTTATGGTCTGAGGAAATTTGATCATGTTTCCATTTATCGCAATGAGCTGAAGTGGTTACCCATTAGACTTCGCCGGAATGCTCATATTCTTAATCTTCTCTATGGCATCTTATTCATTCCTCACACACCACCTTATCTTAAGGAGCGATTTGAATTCGCCCATCAATACAACCCCCGACTTCTGCGCTCTTCTTCAACTCTCCAACTTAAGATGCCATTGCATACCTCCCAGTATTACGACAAGTCCTTTACTGTTCAGGCTATTCGTTTGTGGAACGCTTTACCTTTGTCTATTCAACAAGCGAAATCATTGAATATATTAAAAAATATGGTAAAAGTACACTACCTTAATTTAGTGTGACCTGGACTGCTTAGGTATTTTTATGTTTTAAAATTACGTTTTAGAAATTTTTATATTTATAAGTATAAGAATATATAGTAGTTTACGATATTCATATATACATATGTATTGGTTTTATTATTTATTTATAAATATATGTATATTTGCATTTATTTATCAATTTTTATCTGTTGATTAGTAATTCTTCATACACCGCCGTCTTTTTCCTGTGAATTATATAATTACTTCCATCCAAAGGTTGTCTGGCAGAAATCGCTTAAAGCGATAAGACCGCCCAGTGTACCACCGCTTATTTTTAATTTAATTGTATTGTATAATCAGTTGTTCTACAGATGAACTTAAAATAAGGACTATAAGAGTAAATCTTATTAATAAGGTATTCGTATTAAGTTTTGAAAGTTTAAACATTTTGACTAGAGTGAAATAAGTCTATAAGAACAATTTCTTTTTTCTATAACCATTTATAGATAACTATTATCTAAATTTATACCATATTAAAACTGTTTATAGATATAACAGTTTTAAGGCTTGTAAAGTGTGCTCCTTGGACAAGCCCGTGTGGCATCGCTCATAGCGCCCAGGTGCTATCTATACCTGGCGCTCTTTAGTAGGTATACTATCAAAATGGAATCCTTACAGTTACATTTTCCCCAGTGATCGGTAATTCTGGTTCAAATGGTGCAACCATAAATGATGTTGGGAAGCAAAAACCCGTTTACTTCGCTTGCGCCGCGAGTGATGCAGGTTCTTTGGAGGTGTCGCGAGCGGCCTTTGGCGCCCTCTAATATCTTGCGCACGTGTACGCCACATACCCTTTTTTATGTTACTAAGTGACGGGACGAACAAGTCGTGTGCTTGGTGGTAAGCGACACGCCTGTCCATAATAGTTGCAGGGCCACTCAGAGCATTAAGTCACAAGTATCTGAGAGGCACTACCACTGTCACTCCCACCCTGAGACGTAAGTTGACAAGTCCCACATGGCTGTAATTTCACCAGCACCCAAAACACATTACTGCTTGGCAGCAGAAATATGTATTACTGACAGTACTTTCCTGGACGAACTCTTTCACAAGGCATTCTATTGCTACTAGAACCGTTCTACAGTGGGTAAAGCCGGCACGGAAATTTTACGTAAAACAATTGGATTTGTAAATAAAATAAAATTTACCTTCTCGTACAAACTAAGTTCATTGATTCATTTGTACGAAAAGTAAAATTTTCTAATTCACATTTGATTTTTGTCATCGAACGTGTTTGCGATATCAAACAACCCACTTAAAGATTTGCAGTCAAGTACTTAACAACCTGTACACACGTATTCCCCATTACATCTACATGCAATGTCTTTTCATGCCAATAGGCGACCATAAAGCATATTGGGTATCAAGTCACGTACCCACTAACATTTACCTTCAGCAAGAGATCGGATGCAACTACAGGGTGTTTTGAATTCATTTCCGGCCATTTGGCGAACGGAAATAGAACGGAATACCACCGGAGGTTCTGGTTCTATTCACTTACAGTCGCTTTGTGTCCACCTAGAAATAGACTCATTTAATATAATGAAATCGTTCTGAATGAAGAACTTATCAGTTAATGGACTACACCTAGCCGTTTGATGCAACCTTTATGTCATCATTTCATAAATATGTGAATTTATTTTATTTTCATCATCATCATCACAAGTTTTCCGAAGGTTGTGAACCATCTTCGGCGTGCAGGTTTCATCACGAAGAGCTCACCGTAAATTTCAAATTATTAAATAATTATATAAATTCCGAAAAACTCAGAGGTGCCAGCGCGCATTCGAATCCACGGCTTCAGCTAGAAAGGGGTAGGTTTAACCATTAAGCTACCAAGGCTTTTATTTTATTTATTTAAGGATAAATACTTGCATGATTGGCGAAATTACTATTTAATTTGGTGGGAAATATATAATACAACATCTGTTAAATTTTCATTTAAAAAATGAAAGAAGATAGCGCAGTAATTTACTTAGTTAAATTTCAGGTCATTACTGCAGGTAGGCAAACAGGTTTGCTGTTGTAGTCTTTTTTTATAATACCAAGTGACGGGACGAACAAGTCGTGCGCCTGATGGTAAGCGACACGCCTATTCATAACAGTTGTAGTGTCACTCAAAGCTTTAAATCGCAAAGATTTGGGGGCATAAATTAATTAATTGGTCACATTTAGCAAGGATATAATATTTAGGGACATACTGCCGTCCGCTGACTAAAACGTCAACTCATAACCCAGTTTTTGAATATTGAAATTGTTTAATGATGTTTCAGCACAACAGTACATCGTTAGGGTAAATGTCGATAAGTCGAACACGTTAACTAATTTTAACTGTTTTTATAAGAGAATTTTGTGTTCTATCTTTTGCTATTTAAAACGGATATTTGACTATTTATCACTTAACATCGTTTTAGTTAGTGGGCGGCAGCTAGTGGTCGTGGTAAATTGCATAATAACACAATAAACATCAAAGTAAAAAAGAAAAATGGTACATTTGTAAGTAATCAAATTATAGTTCAAACTGTCACTTTCGTTATTATTATTATTTAATTTTAGGAAGACCAACGGCTATCTTACATAACATAAATTTAAATAAAAACGGAGAGCCAATTATAGGTCCTCACCAGTAGACACACATTAAGTTAATTAAAGAGCTGTAAATTATAACTATATAACTAATAATTATACTATATAGGTAATGACATAATCGCACACACAACAATTAGCTACTCGTCAAAAAACAAACCACTAATAAGACGCTTCACCGATGCAACACTAGTGTTAAAAAGGTCAATATCAACCTGCTTAAATATAATAATAATTTTATTATTAATATATTCCATTTTTCAACGTTTTAAATTTTTTATTTGAATTTAAAAAAACATAATAGGTTTTTGTTTACATCCTGTATAAAGCAGTGCTTTAAAGGCTATGTGAATTTAAGTCGATATCAATCGATCATCATTCATCATGCATTATAATATGTATAGAGTCACCCCAAAAGGTCTGCGAGACTTTTAAGATTTTTTAGTTACAATAGAAACCTCACTAAGTGTAACAAAGGTACTTTTTCCAAGCTGAAATATACCCTAGTGTAATGTATGTAAAAAATTGATTTATTTTCGCGATTTTAGA
The DNA here is from genome assembly GCF_003589595.1 of Hyposmocoma kahamanoa. NCBI lineage: Eukaryota > Metazoa > Arthropoda > Insecta > Lepidoptera > Cosmopterigidae > Hyposmocoma > Hyposmocoma kahamanoa. The sequence continues at coordinate 8,271,313 of NW_020654748.1, forward strand.
TACCCCTCTGGAATTGAGGAGATACATATTTCTGCCGTCAAGCAGTAATGTGAGCATTACTGTGATTCGCTTTTGAAGGATAAGTGTCAACTTATGTCCGAGAATTACGAGCGCAGTGGCAGTGTCCCTCAGATTTGTGTAATTTGAAGCACTGAGTGTCGCTGCAACTGCTTTAGACAGGCGTGTCGCTTACCACCTGGCGCACACGTATCAAATAAAAAAGAAAATTTATACAGGGTCCCCCATATTGAGTTGTTATTAATTTAGATATATTTATTTATTTAAATACACGTTATTACAATATCGAACCATACTGTTTTTGTCCCTCAAGTAGTAGGGTTGAAGCATAGCTGTGAAACCGAGAGAAATTAATAATTTTATTTCGGCAAATAATCCCTTGTTTATGCTTTCAGTTAAGAGTTTTGGAGGCAGAAAGTTACGCGATAAATTCAAGCAATAAACAGCCGGTGATATTATTCATGACGTTTGTTAAGTTTGTTTTAACGGCTGTACCTTTTATAATTAGTTGATTAAAAAGTTCTTTTGTTGTTGCCCGAGCTACTTGAAGAATAGCCCGAGTTTAAACTTGGCGTTTTGTTGGGGATTCCCTCTATTGCGGTTCCAACTTTGAAGAAGCATTATATTAATTGGTTATTAGTGTAATTGATTAATCCTTTTAACCAAAATACACGTTAAGATCTTATTAAAAAACTGTATAACAATGTAATTTACCGGGGTTTGTATTTTTTTTATAAAACCAAGTGACAGGAGGAATAATGCGTGCGCCTGGTGGCAAGCGACACGTCTGTCCATATCATTTTCTGTAAATCGCAAATATCCGAGGAGCATTGCCACTGCGCCCATCACCCTGAGACATAGGCTTGATTCATATCGCCGGGACGCAACGTAACGCGATGTGACGCGGCGCGGAGCTGCATTATAGCGTGCAGTGCAGTGCTCTACAAAATAAGGCAACATTTCATTAACAAAAAAAATTAAAACGAGCTGCAGCAAGCTGCGACGGGCTGCAGTGAGCTGCGACAGGCGCACTTTAGAAAATGCAATATACTGTAGTACATATTCCCTATTAAATAAAGTACACATTTCTTCAAACAATAAAAAACAAAAGAGTAAAGCCGCGCAGCGTTCCGCTGATGGACTGCGCCCACTTGTCCTGTCTCTGACAATACAAAGTGTAACTTAGCGTCTCAACAATAACGTATATTTCTTTAAAAGGCAGCGATCAGCTGATCAAGGGCAGTTGTGTTTATGCAATTTGTAGATTTTATATGCAATTAATATAATAGTCCAAATAAGGTGATCTTGGTGGCTCAACGGTTTGCACTGTCGGCACTGCATGAGAAGGTTCCGGGTTCGAGTCCCGGTAGAACCAATTTGGGAAATAAACTTTTCTAAAGTGTTTTTGGCCTAGTTGTTTTGCGTAGTGACGCGGAGCGAACTTCGTAGCTCTTGGTTCTGGGTTCGATTCCCGGTGGAACCAATTTCGAAAATTAACTTTTCTGGTGACTTTGGCCTAGATATTCTGGTAATGACCCTGTTTGGATTTCGTTGTTCTGGTACTCGGTAGAGAGTTCCCTTGCTTGTCAGCATGCGTAGCATGACAGTATATTGCATACGACATGTGATAAGCCTCCATCTGATATATATAATGCAGTTGATAAAGCGGTTCATTTCCAATAGTTCCATGTACTCAGTTCAGTACATGGAACAGTTGTAATCCAAAAGTTCCAAAAGCTATGTTGTCATTATATTATATTATATTATTGTGTGTCGGTAAGATACCGCACTAACGTCATTCGTTCTTAAGTTTGCTTGCTAATGAACGCTTGTTATACATTTTGCAGAACAAGGATAGCGATACAAAATTGCATATTTAGCTAACTTTGTCATTTAATCATCGAAAATTATAAACCTTTTAATTGCATCGTTGTAAAACGACGAAACAAAAAATCGTTCATTATGAAAAAAAAAACAAAATAACATATGTTGCCACACTACGCATGCGGTTTCTTTTTATTTCGTTTGTCGCGCTCAATTTTTATGTTTATAAAATTACCGTAAAGTACTTTCAAAATGTTTTAAAATCAGTTGTGACCATGTTTGACATTGCGGTGTTCTTTCGCGGCCATTGATCTCGGCCCGCGCGGTGCGTCAAAAATCGTCGTCGTCGACGTTACGGTGCTCACCAAATTCGCTATAGTCAAAAATAAAAATGGCAGTCGTATCAATTTAACTAGACAGCTAAATTTGGTTATAATAGGTTTATTGCGGCGTTATGCTACGGGCACTGGCAGTTGCCTGACAACAGAACAGGTATAAGTTCATCCCCTTTGTTTCATTATTTAGTTCATCAAGTTTATCCAGAACAGTTCATTTCGAAATTGGATCTATCGAGAATCGCGCCCGGGACCATAGGCTATGAAATTCACTCCGCGGCACTACTCAGAACACCTAGGCTAATTCTATTTAAAAAAAATGGTTCAAAATTGGTTCTACCGGGAATGAAACCCGGGACCTTCTCATCCACGCAATATTAATTGCATGTATAATCTACATGTTGCTTAAACACGACCACTCATCCATAAAGTAGATGTAGCAAGAGGTCGAGCTTCGCCGGGCGCACTTTATAATATGCATTATAATATAGAACATACTGCCTACTAAATACAGTATATATTGCTTCTATTAAAAGAGATTTTGCTTGGCTTTCAAAGGAATATCGACTTTGTTTAGTATATTATATATATAATATTATTATACTACATTGCATCTACTACGCAATCTGGCTTTCAAAGAAATATACCTTGTTGTTGAGAAGCTAAGTTATACTTTGTATTGTCAGAGGCGAGACAAGACGGCGGAGTCGTGAAGCGTGACGCCGCGCGGCTTTACTCTTTTGCTTGAGAAATGTATACTTTATAAAATAAAGAATATGTTCTCTAGTATTTTGTATTTTATAAAGTGCGCCCGCCACACCTCTCTGCAGCCCGCCGCCCCTTGAAGGACCTTCGTTTTCATGTGTTTGTTTAATGAAATGTTGCCTTATTTTGTTGAGCATAAAGTTTATGTTGCATTACTCGCTTGGATGCAGCTGCGTGCTGCGTTGCGTAGCGACTCCGTGATGTGAATCAACGCATAAGTTAACAAGCAGTAATGCTCACATTACTGCTTGGCGTCAGAAATATTTAAGATAATAATAACGCACATACTCATAGCACCGCACTAGGGAAACCCTGTATCGCGGGTGCCATGAACATACACATAAATAACCAGAAATTACACCCAAGCTCATGAGAAAAACAGATGTAGGCCTTACAAATGCTTCTCCCGGCCCGAGGATCGAACCCGAGACCTCTGCGTGGCAGTCAACCGACCGGCCGCGGAGGTAGTTGGCTGTATTTCCCTGGACGAACTTTTTCACAAGAAGGTCTACTGTTACTGAAATTACTTAATATGCATATTAAGTGTTAACCATATCATATTTTTTTTAAATGTAACTAGTTATCAACACGAAACGTGAGAGAGAGAGAAAAAAGATTTTTGGTTTAGTTAAATTTATCATTCGACTGTGTCATCATTACCAGCGAAAATCGGCGCTGTGATTGTCACGTAGACTCTAGAGAAAACACCATATTCTAACGTGCAAATGTAATCAGAGTGAAACATTGATTTGTCATTAATATAGGAAATAAAACTATTTTTTCGGATCCAAATCGTGTTAATTAGTTTTTTTAAACAAATCAACTTCATGGTCACCATTGGACCTGTAACGAGACGAAAATTATTTCAAAAAGAACTCGTTATCATTAACAATTTAACAGAAAACAGGGCTGGGAAGGAGCCAAAGTACCTACGAATCAGTAAAAATAATATTTTCAACTGATTTTCTAAGAACTGTAACCTTTAATTATAAATACCGAAAAAGTTTTCACCGTTTGAAAGAAACGTTCTAAATATAACGGGAAACAAAAGTGTTGTTCTTATTCACGACAACGTGCGTCAACGTGCGCCGGATGCGTATTTACAAACTTGCTGTGTCGGAATCAGAAAATAATTTATTTAAGAAAATCAACAACAACATGTCTTCCTTTTCATGACCATATATATAAATATATAATAGTGATATAAATGCTTTCGTATTTTTTATCTTATGAGGTGATCATAAGGGCCAGTCCAAAACCACCACAATATCCCATTTTCTTTCGACTTTTAATAATCTTTAGGGAAGGACAATTCCCATGCGTCTAACAAAATTGCATGCGGGCAACCAACTAAAATAATTCCTTTTTTAAAGTGCATCGTCTTCCCTTAGAGAGACTTCGTTACCAAATGGGCTTGCGAAGCGACTACATCCAACCGGGTAGATTTCCCGAAGGAAACGCATATTTTATACGCGTTCGTAATTTAAGTGGCTGCTCTTTTATTATGACGTCTATGACGTGACGTCGCGTCGCTCCCTTCGTGTGTGTTATCCATCATTTTGTCACGAAATTCTTTTACCTTTTCCCCTATGTTTATCAGGTCTGGTAAGGAAATTGTTATCGCAGGAAAAGGGTATCTTGGAAACATTATTTTAATGTTTTAGAGATGAAAATAATGTTTGATTATGTTGAGTTTACTTTAAAATTGCTTTACCTATTATTAAAGATGTATTCATGTATTCAGATTGTATTGATAACATTTCCACAGATTCTTAAACAATTTTATTGCGGATGAGCCATTTTCCGTCATAATCAAACAAAATCATAAAATAGGCCTAAAATGTCTTTAAGTTTGTATATTAATTGCCTCAGTAGCTGAACGGTTACCACACTGGTGTGTCACGCAGAGGTCCCAGGTTCGATTCCCGGGCCGGACCAAATATTTTAATGGCCTGAATTTATTTCTCTGGTGAAATTGAGTGTAATTTGTGGATGTCTATGTGTGTGTCCATGGCACCCGCTATACAGGGTTTCCTTAGTCCGGGGCCGATTATTATTCATTATCAAAATCAAATATTAATGGGGTAGCATGGGGCATTTCTATGACATTGTTATTTTATTTTTGCACAGCTGTTTATTATGAAACTGAAAAATAGAAAATTATGGCATAGTAAAATAAGACAAGTATGGTAACTCCACGTAGCAGAGCAGTTTGTATGTGCGCACGCCTGCTCAGGGCCATGTACGTATGCACACTTTCGCATAATTTCGCGATGCACTTGCGTTACATATTATGCGCGTTATGCGAATGTGTGTGTCCGTACACGGCACGTGGCAGGCGTGTATGTGTGCATACAAACAGCGCTACTACGTTTACATAGTTACCATACTAGTCTTATTAGATGCTTCCTAATAATATTTAGGTTAGCTAATTTATGATTCTCCATCCTAGAACCCAGTGCCTAGATTGTCTAATCTTGCCAACACAATGTTACAACAGATTTTCATAAAGAACGCAATGAAATATAGATGCACCGTATGGTCGCTAAACAAATTCAATATGCCAATAATATCGCGCACAAATGCCTCTAGATAACAATCTGCTTGGAGAAAGCAAAAGCAGTACGATATGAGTGGCTTTATTGAACAATTCCATTCCCTTGTAACCGGTTGCCAGTGCAACCGAGTCATGAATGCCAACTTCGTCGTTCGATGTTTACGAATTCCGCCCACTTGCAGAACCTTTATTTTTTTTTGCGAAGCACGCACCCTTACCGTGTCTCTGACGTAGAATAATGGACCACCCGCTTGGCAAATGGAAATTCGGATTATGATAAATCACAAACTTTTGAAATTTGGCTCCTGTTCCTCTGATTTATTTGTGAAATGTACATGGAACGATATGCGCTGTTTTTGCGAGTGTCCAGCACAGAGGCATGAAATGTTGGGGTTACCCTTGTCGTATTTTGTTGAAAATAGAACCAGTTATTATTCTTATTCCTCGTATTATATCATGTATTATGAGTTGATTCTTTTATACTGCCAGCATTCTATATTTAATTGGTATTCGATAGTATATAGGTCATATGGGTTACAAATAACGTCTACACAATTTAGCAATTGTTGAAAATCAACGTATTTTAAAATAAACTTTATGTATTTGAAGGTTAAGGGTGCTGGTGAAATTCCAGGCACATGAGATTTGTCAACTTAGCGTTGATTCACATCGCGGAGGCGCTACGCGACACGGCGCGGCGCTGCATTCAAGCGAGCAATGCAACATAAACTTTATCCTCAACAAAATAAGCCAACATTTCATTAAACAAACACATGAAAACGAAGCTGCTTCAAGGGGCGGCGGGCTACAGAGAGGTGTGGCGGGCGCACTCTATAACATGCGATATACTCTAGAACATATTCTTTATTTAATAAAGTATATAAGTCTCGGCGATATGAATCAAGACTTATGTCTCAGGTTGACAGGCGCAGTGGCAGTGTCCGTCAGATTTTTGCGATGTAAAACTCTGAGTGGCACTGTAACTGCTATAGACAAACGTGTCGCTTAACACCAGGCGCATGACATGTTTGTCCTGTCACTCGCTATAAGGAAAATAGTTAATATACGTTAATAATAAAAGCAGAAAGTTGAGAGTTATTTGGAAAAGTTATATTCGAGTTTTTACACTTCAAATCGAAACGCACACGATGTTATGACTAAAATAACTTTCTTATGGGTTAAATATCTTTTTGATGGCAATTGAATAAAATTTCATATATTTGTGAATATAATAGAACTGCTGATCGCAACAAATATTACCTTTTCAAGTTACCTGTTTAAGTATATGTAAATAAAAAGAGGGGCTTGGCTTTTTTTAACATACCAAGTGACGGGACGAATAAGTCGTGGGCCTGGTGGTAAGCGACATGCCTGTCCATAACAGTTGCAGTGCCATTTAGAGCTTAGTTACAAAGATTTGACGGGTGCTGCCACTGCGTCCGTCACATGAGACAAAAGGCGACAAGTCCCATTATCCCCAGCACCCTTACCTTATTACGCTTGGCGGCAGAAATAGGTAAGGTGGCAGCATTTTCTTGGAGGAACTCTTTCACAGGGACTCTACCGCCAATACCAAGCTTTGTTTGAAGATGAAATATGAAGATCTGTTTAACTAAAGATCATCAGCTGTTTTTTTCAATTGTTGTAGGGAACAGGGATAGGTTTGAACTGCCTCTGTGGCAGAACGGTTACCGTGCTGGAATGCCACACCAGAGGTCCCGGCTTCGATACGGGAAAAATATTTGTATGGCCTACAATTATTTCTCTCACGAGTTTCGGTGTAACTTGTGGTTGTCTATGTGTGTGGCGATAGCACTCGCGATACAGGGTTTCCCTAGTGCTGGGCTGTGAGTGTGTTGCGTTATATTATATTGACGCAGCCTTTCCACCACAGATGTGCGAAGTAGCGAGGCGGTGTGCGACGAAATAATCCACCAATAAGATTACTTCATTTTCCTACCCTCGCTTAGCGCAGCTCCGGTGGAAAAGGGTTAGCGGAGCTAAGTATTCGCGCATACAAAATAGCGACAGATGTGTGCGAGGAATGTGTGCGGGGGATACGGGCGAGGAATGTGTGCAAAACGGTGTAGGAAACTAGAGCTACTGAAAGTATGACACTAACACACTCACACACGTCCACCGCTCACCCCACCACACCGTACCCAGCCCGCGCGTAGCTGAAAAGAATCCGTAACACATCTCTCTCTCTCACCGCCTAGCTTCCTCACACGGCTTTGGTGGAAAACATCACACTGTTTCACAGCGACGCTACACGTCCTCGCACCGCCTCGCTACCTCTCACGTCTCTGGTGGAAAGGCAAACTTATAACTGAGTGACGCTAAAAATTTCGATTACGTTAATTATGGTCAGGAGGGCAGTATTATGTGTAAAAATGGCACTCCAATGTCTTTGCGTGACACATGAATCTAATAAAATCTATAGCTAATTTCATATTCGATTTGCATATTTTAATTTACTAATCTTTGTTTGATAAAGATCTTTTTAACTAAGATCATTGGCTATTTTTTCAGCTGTTGTAGAAAACTGATACAAAATGAATATTTATTTTTTATTTATTTATTTATTTTATTTATTTATTTATTTATTTTAGGCAACTAGGACCCATATATACATACCTTACAGACTAACATACATATAATATAACAATAATATAATAAAACAATAACAGAAATATTAAATAAATACCTTACGGACTAATCATAAATACAATATAACATGATAATATACATACAACACCATTTATTTACACGTATGTACTTCGACGCGTGACGCAACGTGGGTGTCCGGTAGCCGTCCTCGGAAACGCCGATACATGACACCCTTCGGCCAAAAGTCTTTTCTCATGAAGTCGACAGGTGTTGAGTTGGTACTCGCACCACATATGAATTAAAATTAACATTGTAGCGCGACTCCAACCGCTCGACCCTCAGGTTTGCGTTGGCCTTCACTCGCATGTACTCCACAATATCGACTTGGTGGAGTAATGAAGATGCGACACGTATAACAACGTCGTCGGTACCGCTGGACGCAATAAATGATTCGGGCCAGTCAGGGCGGTGCCACTAAGGTTTCTTTTCCACCTTCCTAAAGCCGTCCTCGTCGCACTGATCAACTCGTCTCGGTGGTACTGACGACGCAGCTCCAGATTGTAATAGTTTCACTAATCCTATCGTCTTGAAATATACTATGGACTTTATTGACATTTTCAGTACATTGCTTTAGATAGTTTTTTTTTAATTTCCATTAAAAATTTTATTAATTATCATTCTAATTCTTCATATTTTTGGGGATTTGTTGAAATATTTCGAGTATCTGATTTATTTCTCTTTGTATTGGATAGATATCAGCAAATCCTATTTATAAGGTTCTCATCCCACTTGTTGTAACGGCGTAGCCGCAGAAACCGCACGTCAAGTGATAACAGAGTGATTTACAGCGACAGTGGCACAAAACGTTGGCGTTTTACCCAAAAACCGACACCGTTTTCATTAAGACTATGATGATACGGTTTATTATGTATTCGAACTTTTCTAATCTTAAAAGAACGTATATCGATAGTATTATTTTCAAACAACTCACAACCTCATTTACGGTATTCTTAACATAAAAACAAACAACTTTTGTTATTTACCTCTTCATAAAAGAAAGTAGAACTTCAAAGTACTAAAAAATAAACCAAATAATAATATACTTGTTAATCATGAAATGAATTTGGTTTTATTTGCAAGCAAACACGGTATTTGTTAAAGTATATAAAACTAGTTGAAGAGTGTTGCGTCATTTCTTATAAGTATATGCAAAAATTTTGCAATATTCCATCCATTTTGTATGATCATAGCGTGCAGCCGTATCATATTAAAATAAACTCAGTAGTTTTTCAACATTATTTTATTTTTAACATTATTTTTATCGAATGCGTATTACAACATAATAATTATTGTGATAATATAAGTAAATTTGAAATAAAAAATTCAATTTACACTATAAAAACGATTATCTAAAAGTAGACATAATTTCTAAATTCCCTTTGTGACATTTTTTCACATTTTGGCATTTTTTTATGGCACCGAATGACGGGACGAACAATTACTAAGCGACATGCCCATAAATAACAGTTGCATTTGCCAGTCAGAGCTTTAAACCACGAAGATCTGAGGGACACTGTCACTGCGCCTGTCACCTTTTTTTGTAACATCAAGTCGTGCACCTGATGGTAAGCTACACGCCTGTCCATAACAGTTACACTGCCACTCAGAGCTTTAAATTGCAAAGATCTTAGGGGCACTACCACTGAGCCCGTCACCCTGAGACAAAGTTGACAAGTCTCTTGTGCCTGTAATGTCACCAACACTCTAACCCTTCTAAACCGGAACGCAATAATGTTCACATTACAAACGAACTCTTTCACAAGGAGCTCTACTATTGCTAAAGTTCAGTGCAAGTGGACATTAGTTTTATTAGAATCACCAGTTAAACAATTTGGAAATTTTGATGGGTATGAGTACTGCTTTTCAAACAAGATGAGATTCTTCTTGATAAACATACAGACTTCTTGTAACTTTAGCATATAAAGGTCTACCGATTCCAAGATTCCGACTTGGTATTATCGTCCTCGCGCGTTCGTTTTGTAGTATAAATATATAGCGTGAAAGCTATTTATAATAGAACAAGTAGAGTAACTCCATACAAAAACAGCAGCGCGGCTTGTAAGTGTGCGCGCCAATCACGCGCCCTGTACGGATGCATACACTCACATAAAGTCGCGCGGCACTTGCGTTGCACAGCGCCCGGTCGTCGCACACGTCATTAATTATAGAATTGCAACATTCGATCAGTGTTTAAAAAATGACATTAAATAATAGACATATTTATTGTTATGTTGGTGGTTTTTTGAACAAGGGTGCTTCAAATTCATAATAGTTCAGCATTTCGTTTGTATGTATTTATTTATTGAAAGATACACTCGCGACATAACACAAAACAATCTTGGAAGATGATTCATATACGTTCACTATACAAGGTGCCAGTCACTTTTTTTATAATGTCATGGGACGGGACGAACAGGTCGTGTGCCGGATGGTAATCCACACGCCTGTCCATAACAATTGCAGTGTCACTCAGAGTTTTAAATCACAAAGATCTGAGGGGCACTGCCACTGTGCCCGTTACCCTGAGAAATAATTGACATAGTTGACATGTTCCATGTGTCTGTAATTTCTCCAGCACCTTTAACCTTTAAAACCGGAACACAGTAATGTTGACATTACTGCTTACGGCACACGACATTACGGCAGTACTTCCCTGGACGAACTTTTTTCGCTACAGGTTATATAGCACTAATACAAAGAGTTAACAATTTAAATACAATATGCAACAATTGCTAGCACATGCGAATACGCTGCTTAGTGTTTTTAATACGAAAGATATCTATCTATGGCAGTGTCATTGGTCACAGTCAAGTCATTGATTGTATGAATGCAAAAGTATGTTCAAGGGTGCATACCTTCCGAGATTAGTTCACCTACTAGACAAAACAAACGTTTTGGCAATGGGGAACTAGGCACTCTACGAGGAAGGTTTAAATTGATGAGGGCCAGTGTCTCTGCCTGTATATTTTATAACAATACTCCTATAGCCTAGATACCAATTCGCGATACTGGTATATAAATATCAATATGTAAGTGTTGCATTTGACAAATTTTGTTTTGATACAGCATTAAAATATTATGACGAACAACTTATTTTCTTATAATTATGTTTTTTAGAACTAAAATTATATTTTGACAATTGTACACTTTGAGCAATGTGCGGGCATAGAAGCGCCGAACAGGCGGATTTTTGCGTTAACGCAGTCTTTATCATACTTCTTGTTCCGACCAACACTGACAGAAACATTTTAGTGGATTGCGTATATATAAATTTCAGACGTTCTTCTTTCAAAAATGTAAATATAATAAAAATAATAACCAGGACAGTTCCACATAAACAACAGTACTTTTACAATGAGTTTATAGGTACATTCGTCGCTAGCGACCGCTTAAAAAAAATTATATGTAAAATGTTACTTGTTCCTGGGACCACTAGACACTAAAATTTTTTTGCCTTATAAAATCGTTAAATATAGGAAATGAAACTCCGTACCTGAGAAGTATTACACTGTAACCGCCATTTTTGTAATTTTACAGGAGAAGCAATTTTGTGTCAAAATGCAGCATGTATAACATTTAGGATGCCATAAAAATAAAACTGATCAATTTTTAATAACAGTATGTTCTAATATTATAAGTTTGGTAATTAGAGATCAAGGCTGTTCATATAATGAGTCAATTTCTTACATTTAGCGATATTAATAACAATAAAACAAAAAAACTAAACAAAACAAAAATTAAACAAAAATCCAATAGAAAAAAGTTACCGTAATGTAATATGACACCTCTTACAAATGAAAAGAAAAAATACAACAAGAAAATTGTTGTATTTTTAGGTTACATTAGTTAAAAAATAAGTTTCTTTTGTTTTTGTTGCTACAAAATTTATGAAGAAGTTTGTTTTTATGTTCAAAATTACTTTTTTGTATTATTTTTCATGAAAATAGTACAATAATTGTTGATATTTCGGAGTCAGGTATGTGTACTATATAAAGTGATCTATCCCTTGTGAAGTTTTGGTTCAGGAGACGTCCAGTCAAGATCAGATTCGTTATTTTCTGTAGCATAAGGATCAGCGGGAGTGTCAACGAAATTTTCATTATCAAATAATTGAGTGCTATTTTACCCAGATCTCTGAGATTTCTACATACATAAGCTTTGTTTATAGTAACCCTCCATATCAACCTCTTGGTTATACGGATAACCAAGAAGTTGATATGGAGGGTCAACCTCTTGGTTATCCGTATAACCATTATATACTTGGTTATCCGTATAACCAAGAGGTTGATATGGAGGGCACTATAATCTGTCCGAGCAAACCCATAACGGGACCTTGTCAGTCAGACCTTGGCCCCCTGATCATCCCGCTTGCATGAACTTCATCCGGTTCTCAAAAGGATAGTGCCTTGGGTGAGCTGCCTCAGGTACACGTACAGCACCCTCTGGAAAATAGTCTCAGATAGCACCGAACCTGTAGGTATGCTCACTTAGTTGTGCAGTGCTCAACTAACGGTTGCCACCGTTAAGCCGTCGACTCTAAGTCAACTACCAAATGTCCTCTTTGGTGGCGGAGCTGTAGGCACGCTCATTTCTCGACGCCGAAGCGTCTCTGTAGTTCCCATAAACCTACACATCTGGAGGGATCGGAGGATGTCTAGCTTATCCTTTACTGGCTCTCCGGGCTAGTGCCGAAGATGCTGGTCATAGTGTCTTGCGACAATGTCCGGAGATAGCTTCCGACTTAAAGTGCAACTCACGTGACCCGCGCATCTCTTCGCCTTAGGCCCTCGTCTAGACCGCTACTAAAACGCGATAGCTGCGTGCGGGACAAACGCCCCGACCACATGTTACCGGGGCAGACGAACGTATTCATCCCTGCGGCTAACCACAAACCCCGGCGAGTCCATGGCCGGGTCCACCAGAGACGCCCGTGAAGGCGTATCACTGGCGGAGGGCTTGGCCCGGATGCCCACCGTACCCTGGTTTTGTCGAGGAGGCCGTAATCTCTCCAGAACTCCCTATCTGTCGGGTCAGTAAATAGAAACAGCACTCACTGTGCAAACAGACTAACATCACTCGAATCAGAACCTAATTTGTAGCTTTGATATGGAGATGTTTGCCGAGTTAATTCATGGTCAATTTGTAACAAGTTGTTCAATATATTGTTAACAGAACCCACTGATTGGATTGGCACAGGAACTTTTTCATATTGAAACATAAATTTTTCTAGAATTTCTGTAAGGGTAGCGAGACTATCTAACCTCAATTCGGGAATTTCGCGGTGTGTTCCTTGATCAGGCACCGGCGACTCGTATTCTATATACTATTATTTGTTTTCGTTATCTTATAACATTATACTGTATCTGTACTAAAATTGAGTACCTATAACTCCGAACTTACAATAAAATGCTTCGTAGTGCGTAGCGGTCTTACATCAAAATACTTTTAAAGAACTCAGTACCTATGGCGAATTTCGAAGATACAGTTTCATGGGTCGATAGAGCTCCAAAAAATATGTTGGATAGCGTTAAGAACTCAAAATAGTAAAAAATGAAGTTACAGTATTATGATTCTCAGGTACGGAACTACTTTTGGGATTTAAATTGCGTATATTTATTTTTTCAAACAAAACAACGTTTCGGGCTCTTTGTGAGTAACAGGTCCCAAACCGGTTACTCACGATTGACTAGGTGGTAAAATCATCAACCAGTTATGTATACCTTATTTTTCACTATAGTTACAAAAGTTATTAATCAAATACATTATTTTTAATTTTTTTACAAGGAAAATTCCAATATACGCCATATTATGTCTTACAATTACTATATTTTAACAATATTATTTTTTTATAAATTAAATTTATTATTAAAATTTTGTTTGTGGTTTGTTTGAAAAAACAAATATACGCGATTTAAATCCGAAAAATAGTTTCATTTCCTATGTGTAACAATCGCCAAAACCTAAGGACTCGACACGACTCGTCAATTGTCACAGTAAGCTCATGGTAGAGGTGCTGGTTACGTATTCCCTAAACATTGTGTAACTAGAAAGCGATCTTACATCTCAATAAACATTTCATATAATGGATCCTGAATTTAAGACGATACCGCGAAAATAAGTCGTGATATATGGGGCACGGCTTGGCAGAATTCGCGGGGTGCACCACCGCACAAAACATTGTTATCATTCATTCAACCGTTTTGGCGCTTTCATTAATATCGAACCTATACAATAAAAAAAGGGATGGTGAGTTTTCATTTTCGACGAATTTTTTCCGAGTACTAGCAAATTTATGGGAAAAGTTAATGCTAAAATTACATCGCGTTTATTAATCGCATAATTAAATATTAAAATGTCAAACAATCATCTATGATTTGAACATTTTCCTTAACACAGTATAATTAAGTGGGGCAACCACCAGCCATGTTATTTTATCTGATAATGGTACAATTACGAAGACATCAAGCTTCATACATTGGACTTTGGACCGTTTTATTATAATTGGCACATTGTCATAAAGGAACAACGAAGCTGAAACGGATATTAAAAGTAAATCTTAGCGGTAACGAAAGCGGATGTGGAAGCATAATTACAAATATTATTAAGATCTCAATGAAATTGTTACAAACACGGGGCCTACCATAACCTTTCCAAAAACAATCTTATTTCAATGTAAACTTAAAGTAAGCTTCATTGTAATATTCCTCGTATTCGTACCACGACGAACCAGTCAACCAAATAATGTATTATTGCAAAAGTGATTGAAAGGAAACGAATGATTTCCCAATGTTGTTTATTCCTTACTAAAAATAGGAAAGAGATAACACTATGTGAACTGTATAATGCCATCTTTTTCTTTTTTGATTTTCCGAATCGTCTTATCGTAGTATAATGTTTAAGTACTTAATGTTATTTACATTCCGAGAATTTTAACTGTAAAAATATAAAAGTATGTAATAATAAAATCTACATATTAAAATTACGTTGTTTTCAATAATTATTCCGCATGTTCATGAAAAAAAATAAAATAAAACAAGCTGAGTATTGATAGTCACGTTGTGAGTTAGGAACTATAATCTAGTTTCAACTGTTAGTTTCGCCAAGGAGCATATAGATGGCGCTGCTATAATTTTACGAAATAAACGTCGCGTATTTGTATTTAACGAAAAATTATTTACTATGTGTTATTAAATAAAAAATAAAAATAACATTGAAGAGATATATGTAAATAAATAAGTTCAACTTAACTTTTAATCGTTACAAATCAATATTAAGACAATAAAACTGAAAATAATATTGTTTCCATTGCATCCGTGTAACTATTTTAAGATTGCAAAATTTGACATAAGAGCAATATTACTTTAATGTTAAAGTACAAACTGAGTGAATGAATAGCCACAAAGCTGCCAATAAAACATCATAGTTTTAACATTACAATAAGCTTACTTTAAGCACGTTGTGGTACGAAAAGTCAATGTAAAGTAATATTATTTTAAGAGGTTGTGGCAGGCCCCCTGGGCTTTTCTTGTTTCATAATAATAGTTAACAAAATGCAAAATCTGCCTGTACGATTGAGAACGTTGTGAATGTCCGTTATAAAAGTTGTGGAAGCAGAAATAGAGGTCTATTGCATCACTAACAACGATTGTTATTAGATGCGAAGGGTGATTCTATATCACAAAGAAATGTACTTATGTATGTAATAAATTTATCCTATCACGTAAAAGTATATTACTTCCTTGATTACTTTATTTACTCATAATTGCCGCCACGGTGAGTAACCCAAATACTGAGCTCTTGGAAATGATTTACGAAGCGAGATGCGGATTGAATGCTCACGTCAATCCGAATAGTAAATAAAGTACGTATTAATAGTACAAATAAAACGAAATAATTTCATAGATTTGTCATAGATATCACTATGGCTAAAAAGTCGTTAAAAACCAGATACAAAGACCCGACAAATAAGCACATAGAAAAATTCGTGAGGTCCGCGTTTCATTCCGTGGCTTAGTTGGAACAGTTTTACTAGAAGACGGCGTCGGTTCGAATCCAGCCGGATCGAAAGAATTTTTTTAAGTGTTCGATCTTTGTATTAATAGTTATAACAAACTAGTGGGGTAATTTCACACGAAAATAATAGAATATTATGATAGTGAAACATCCTGACATTCAATAAAATATTTAAATACAAATAAAATTAGATAAATATGAAAAATCCCTTAATAACTTTAGCAGCAAACGAATATTTAATTAAGGAGCACTATTTCTCTATCACATTATATTGCTAGCGTGCTTTCCGTCTATCTCAGTTAATAAGAACGTCTGTTGGTGTTACTAACGAAAACAAATGTCTCACGGAGGTGTTACATTTTATATTTTTGTATCACGCAAACGCCTTCGATTTATTGCCGCGTTTGCTCTTTACGATCTGGAGTGAATAGAAAAGAAATTGTTTGTTTAGATTCCGTTTTTGTTACTCAAAGAAGGATAGGTAAAGTTGATTGACGTTAGGTAAACCTAACCTAAATACCAGAACCCTGAACCATGAAATTTCTATTTTGTGTTTGCTAGCGATCACGTAAAATGGTTGTCGCTCTTGCGTTGTACAATTTGTGATGTAAGTTGTAACTGTTGTTATAACGTTAACACTCTAAGCTTTTAGTAGATGTTAAGTTCTGTTTTGGTAAAGAGTAGAGTCGTGGTTTGTTGAAGGAGTTTATTACCGCGCGTTGACACTGCTTGTCATTACTTGAATGCTGAAACGCGTAAGCACTTTTATACACGTGGTACCCATAAAAGGTTTTTGAAATGTGTACTTTTCGAGTTTTGTTCGGAGTTTAAATAAATAGTGATTAGATGTGAGTTTGTGTCTTATTTTATAATGCTCTACTGAGCATTTTAAATTGTACTCAAGGTTATAGAGTCGTAATTTAGAGATAACATTCGTGATACCGTATTATAATAAAAGTAAATAGGACTAGTCTTCCGCCTGTTCGGCGCATCAATTGCCCACACTTCGTTCGGAGTGTAAAGTTGTTAGATTACTATTTTAGTTGTACCTATTAGTTGTAAACATAATTTGGAAAAAAGTGTTCGTCACTCTATTCTCTTTCTATATTAAAATAACCTTTGTTGAATGCGGTAGGCACTTACGTATTGATAATTCTATACCAGCATCGTGGATAGGTATTTATTTATGGAGTATGATTATGAAATACAAATGAAATGCTGAATAATTCTGAATTTGAGACACTCAAGAAATTTGACATTGTCGCTTAGGTCATCTTAACCATCCTCAGTACGGAACATTTAAACGAAGGTATGGTAACTGGCATTTCACACGATAATAGTAGCTATAGTCCATGTGTGGCATATATAGAAGGGAAGCAAACTAGATTACCATTTCCTAAACAGTCTTATAGTAGAGTAATGGACGTTTTGGAGTTCACTCAGACTTGTGTGGTCCCATCCCTTCACAACTCGACGTTTTTTTTTTTTTTTTTAATATATAATAGACACACGCTTGGCCACAATCTCACCTGATGTTAAGCGACGATGTGACCGACGATGGGACGCGTTTGCCTAAAAAATGCCTATTCACTCTAGCCTTGAATAGCCCCAAATTGTACTTTTCGGGAAATACAGATGCCTGTAGAGCATTCCATTCCTTTGCCGTACGCATCAGAAAGGAGGAGGCAAAGCGCTTAGTGCGAATAGGTGGAATATCAACGACATAAGAATGGAGTGCTCCGGACCTTCTAGTCGACCGAAGGAGGAACGGTGAGGGCGGAACCAAATTGAAAAGTTCCTGCGCACACTCCCCGAAATGTATTCGATAGAAAACCGACAAGCAGGCTACTTTTCTGCGATGATCGAGATTTTGGAGCTTCGACTCCACAAGAGGATTATTGTTAATAAGTCTCTTTGCTTTACGCTCCACCGAGTCCAAGGCAGCTAACTGGTATTGGGCAGAGCCGTCCCAAAGGTGGCAGCAGTACTCCATACAGGATCGAACTTGTGCTTTATACAGATTTAAAAGCTGTTCAGGTGTGAAGTACCGCCTGACCTTGAAAAGTATGCCTAGTTTTCTGGCAGCAGTTTTTGCCAAGCACTCGATGTATCGCACAAAGTTGAGGTTGGATGATAAGTCCAGACCAAGTAGCTCAAGGTGGTCCCTTATCGGCACGGATACACCTCGGAAAGTCGGAGTAAGGTGTAGGGGACTCCGTTTTGATGAGAAAAGACACGCCTGTGTTTTAGCCGCATTAAACCTGACCCTGTTAGCATCTCCCCAGTCGGAAGCAGCTTTCAGACTCAGGTTCAACCGGGTGACCATCGCCTCTCGCTTACACCGGATCTCTTCACTGTTGTCTCGGGCGTCTGGCACATAACTCACCGCCACTGTGCTGTCGTCTGCGTATCCAAAGATACCGGGCATCAGCAGCAGGTCGTTGATATGCAGCAAGAATAGAGTGGCGGAGAGGACAGATCCCTGAGGTACACCGGCATTTATACCATGAGGAGCAGACGAGTAACCATCTACAACTACACGGATTGACCTATCCTTCAGAAAATCGCCTATCCATGTGCAAAAGCCAACAGGAATTCCGTAAGCTGGAAGCTTGTTTAACAGGCTATCATGCCAAACCCTATCAAAGGCCTTTGATATGTCGAGAGACACGGCAAGCGATTCACCGCGTTTCTCGACAGCCTCGCTCCATAAATGTGTGGCGTACGCAAGAAGATCCCCAGTAGATCGTCCACGGCGAAAACCATATTGTCGATCACTGAGGAGATCGTTATCTTCGAGGTATCCAAGGAGACGGCTGTTCAATACACGCTCCATAGTCTTACAGAGTATGGAGGTGATTGCGATAGGTCGATAATTAGATGGGTCGGCATGGCTACCTTTCTTAGGTACAGGCTGTACATTTGCAAGCTTCCAGGATTTCGGGACTTGTCCAGAACTCATAGAGAGGCAATACAGGCGAGTCAACACCGGAGACAACTCGGGTGCACAGTTCCGCAGGACAATCGCTGGGACTCTGTCAGGGCCACTGGCTTTGTTGACGTCTAATTTGCGTAAAGCTTTCAACACCTCTTTTTGACGGATAGTGATTTCGGGCATTTCCGAGTCACATCGAGGTAGTGTAGGTGGTGTTTGCAAAGTAGCGTCAAGACGGGAGTTGGAAGCAAAAAGAGAAACAAAAAGATTTGCTTTCTCTTCAGCGGTATGAGCCAGCGATCCGTCATCTCTCATTAAAGGCGGAAGGGATGACCTGCAGAAATTCGCTTCGACCTTTTTATCACTCAATGACTTCTTAATAAAGTGCCCCACCTTTCTACATCTAAAGCACTTCGGTTGTCTACGTGCAACTAGGGCCAATGCGCTGTCAGGTTTGCATCTCGGCGAAGATTTTCTTGTAATATCTTTCCTTTAACAACATCACTGGAGAATTTCGTATTTGAATTTTCTATCGCCATTATTAAAAGATCGCAATCCATTGATACGCCACTTATCATGATCACGTTTAAGTGGTGAACTAATCTCACTTCAGCTGCAGTGATATTTCAGTGATTTTATTGACATAAATTTCCATATTTTCATTCTCACTCAGCTTAGTCCCAAATAACGTTGTTAGTAATCCGAGTCTGAGGTACAGCCTTTTGTCTTCGTATGCCCTTTGTAACTGACTACACGCATGATGACTCGTAGTTGC
Source organism: Hyposmocoma kahamanoa (assembly GCF_003589595.1). Lineage (NCBI taxonomy): Eukaryota > Metazoa > Arthropoda > Insecta > Lepidoptera > Cosmopterigidae > Hyposmocoma > Hyposmocoma kahamanoa. Next base: position 8,291,205 of record NW_020654748.1, read on the forward strand.
ATTCCTTATATGGGGAATAGCCGCAGGATTAACTGCCAATGCTATTTTAGTGAGTGCTTTCTGGGACTGCAACAGCTTCATGGTGTCGCCGCTGGTATCTCCGATCTTCACACAATCCCATAGCTCCTCATGAATGAGCACCATTTTCATAATAAATTCCCATGACCTATAATTTTCTATATATTTGAGATTGATTTGTCTGTATGTAATATTATTTACTAGTTTCCTTGAGATTGTATTGATGGTGCAATTGTTAAGCGTCCGTTACTTTTTTTATAATCAGCAGTGTTATTATTTTTTTTTAATTTAAATTATATTACAATGACATTCTGAGATTGTTTTTATTCTCTAGTGTTAATAATGTTTTCTTCACACCACATCGTGTAACAATGGGCTTCCTGTTGTGGTTCCAAAAATGTCGATTCCCGTGATGCCCGCCTAGGTTCGGTTTATAGTCAATGGATCGCAGACCACTATGGTTCTAATAAAAAAACCTACAATTAAATTATGAAACATGTATTATAATAACATTTTTATTATTTTTGAATATCGCAAATAGTCAAAAGAATATCCAATAATATAGTCAAAAAAATATCGTAGTCGAAAGGAATATCCAAAATCCATGCTCTGTAGAGAATGTGTGTGTAATAACCATCTCCTGTTTTTCGAAGGCACTTTTCACAGCGTCCGGTCTACTGGCGATCTTCTCGTATATGTTGCACACTTATGATTAGAAAGCATTGAGATTCACTTGCGACGTGTGTTTGAAGAGACACACGTCACACACGTTATTATGCCTTAATTGAAGAATTAAGGCATAATAAGATATGGCAAATATCATTATAAATTTTGTTTTGTTTTTGGCAAGTAAATCTATTCTACGGAATAGCTACAGAATCTGCATCAGTTAGGAGCGGAGTGCCTGGGGGCAGGTCAATGGGGTATTCAACTTACTGGATATTAATACTAAAGCCCCCAAAATTCCATTCTATTCGCAACTATCCACTTGTTACATATCGACGATCAACTATAATTTCTGGTATCTTTAGGTACACTGACTATAGGATCGTTACGGAGTTTGATGCCAGGTCCGGTCCTCAAGTACAATCGCTCGCTTACTATCAAGTAGATAGAGTGAATTTAACTCTCCAGGCCCTATCCGACAGTAGATATGGCATGTTGGACAGAAACACCTATGTTGAAACGGAATCGATTTCGACTATTCAGTATCTCTGACATGTATTCGTTGCCCGTGCCGATCTCAAATAATCTTGAGGTTTTAAGTTTGAATATTTCTGCCAGTCTTAATATCGGTCACTACATTAATTGTAACAACTGCTTGAAAAAAACTTTGCGTCATTTTCTAAGTCAGACGGTATTTGGCGTGCTTTATTATTTACCTTAATCTTTATTGAGGCGAAATTCTTCTCCTATGGAGTACAATTGTCAGCTTTGGGTAGTATCTGCGAGGTACGACCAAAGAGAGAGAGAGAGAGAGAGAGAGAGAGATTGTGTGAGGTATGATTTATCCTGCCGACTCCTTTCGGTTACTAGACATGATGAATTGAAATATGTAATAATAATATATAGTAATGAAATGAAATTTTATCCTTAAAGTTTTGACGTCCTCGGGGCTTAACGTTGGATACAGAGATTCTGGGTTCGATTTCCGGTAGAACTCTTCTAAATTGGTTCCGGTCTTGGTGTTACCAGGTAGTGTTTCGAAGTGAATGTCGTTACTCTAGTACTCATAATACAAATAATTCTCTAGTTTGATACCAGGCAGACGAAACATCGATATTCCATTACTTCGCAGAAATTATTTGCCTCATTATTATGCTCACACACACACAGTCACAGCTAAGGCATAGAACTAGTGTTGTGTATTTACTGAAATATATTTAAGGTCTAATTAAATCATCATCATCATCGTCAACCATTTATGCGTTCCACTGCTGGACACGGGTCTTCTCTTCGGCGAGGGTTTAGATCATAGTCCGCCACCCTGACCCAATGCGGGTTGGGTACTACACATGTTTTCCGAGGTTATGACAGCGACAGCGACAGCGACAGCGACAGCGACAGCGACAGCGACAGCGACAGCGATAGCGCCAGCGACAGCGCCAGCGACAGCGACAGCGACAGCGTCAGCGACAGCGACAGCGACAGCATCAGTGACAGCGACAGCCAAAGCTATAGCAATAGCAATAGCAATAAAAATAACAATAATAATAACTCAACACTGCCCCGCACTAAGGAAGAGTCGCGGGTGCCATAGACACACGCATAGACAGCCACGAATTACACCCAAATTCACGTGAGAAATAAATGTAGGCCCTACAAATATTTCTCCCGCCCCGGGAATCCAACCTGGGACCTCTGCGTGGCCGTTCAGCCATGGAGGCAGTTTTATGTAAATTGTATACACATGATATTTATTAACTTATATCTCAGAGTGACAGACGCAGTGTCCCTCAGATCTTTGCGATTTCAATCTTGCGATCTTTGCCTGAGTGGCACCGCAACTGTTACGTATAGTCGCGTACCACCAGGCGCACGACTTGTTCATCCCGTCACTTGATATTATAAAAAAAAACAAGGTGACTCGAATTATGTGTACAGGAGTGTATATATGTAAATATGAACATGTAACACGTGTAAGTACATAGTAAGCACGTTTTACATAATTACAAAACTCGCCTTTCGTGTTTTGCAAACATGAAAAATTAGCACGTGTTTGCTTTTCACACGCAATATACGCAAATAAAATATGTTGTTCAACCCTAAAGGGTCATAATGGGATACATAATGTGAACGGGATGCAATAGTACCTTTTAATTAAACCCGAGTTTTATTGTATTATAATATGGGGTGTGATCAAACGAAAGTACATCAAAGAAAACGGTGCTGCTAATAATTATTAATTACCATGTTCAAAAAATATTAATTTAAAAGAAAAATATTAAACGAAGGAAATTACAGTATCTAATACTAAAAATAATAATGTTTTAAATTTGATATTACGTTAACGATACTACTTTCACAGTCTAACCAGTATGTTCTTTACACTGTGCTACTTATTCTTAATAATAACAAGTAATAATATTGATACTTAAACATTTTTTTGTCATGAAATAATACTAGAATGTCTTTAACCAAATAATACTAGAATATTGCCTTTAACTCTGCTTTGACTTGCTTTTGCATTGTTTCACTTTACATACACATTAGTACTTATTAATAGTTTCTGTATAAGGTCCATAGGTAAGTTGTTCAGCGTATCAGGGAGCATGTAATCCCTTCTTCTTTGTGTATTTAACTAAATTTTCCCATGATCCTTCCGCATAAAATTAATAAAATAAAATGACACAAACACAACTACAATTACAAACACTACCAACAAAAATATGCCCGACACGTGCATCGCGAGGCATCCTCAGGAGATATTGACGAAGAATATAAGCCGAAGAGTATCATCGAAAAAATCTTCCGTTGGAAAACAATATATTCAACACATATGTACACTTACACTTACACAATTTAACCTTCACTGGGGAGTAGTAAATTAATTTACTTCCATTTTAAAAACATGTATTTAACAAAGTAACGCCTGATTCTATTTATTATTTAAAAACATAGATGTTTCAGGCGCGCCAAGACGGATGAATGGTGTACGTGTCTAATAATGGTATCACGTGATTAGTTTGATAAAATAAGCCTCGTCTTGGAAATGAAACTATTTTTGTCAAATCGAAATCACGTGTATTTGTTTTCCCAAACACACCAACGTTACGGGTTTTTTACAGGTTCCATGGTCACGGCTGACTAAGATTATTATTAGTCTTACAACCAGTTATATCTAACATTAATGAAAATCATCCTATTCTGAACTATAATTACAAAAGTTTATTATTATAAATATTATAAAGTATTGATACCTTATCAAAAATATGCAAATTATTAACTGAATGAATAAAACGCTGCAAATGATTTGCAAATATTTTATGTAAAAAGTGTTTCTACTAAATTAAATTTGTTAATTTTTAAAAATAAAACATAATATAATGTATAACTGCAGTCTTATATCTGCTACAGATTTTTCATAAGGGGAAAAATTAGATCCCAAACTGGTGGCATGGAGAAACCATCTTCCCTGTGATTTAGGACGTGTTTTAATTTCCATGGCATCGCGGATAGAAAACTGACTTCTTTGCAGAAACCTGGGCTTTAACAAGCTTAATTGAAGGCTTAGCTTATAAGTATGTATTTGCGAACTGCGGATGTTTTTACTCGATGGTGCTTGACATTAGCTATATATACTTTGACGCGGATAGAGTGGCTTCGTTTCGTGCGTCTAGTGTAAAGCTGCTACTAAACGAACTGCTTGCGCCAAGTCCGTATAATAGAACTCTTGCAAATGAAACCGAATTGACTGCATTCAGTCGACAGTAACCGCAGACAGTTGTCGCAGCGCGCCTAGATCAGGAGCTTAGTGTTAAAGTTGACGTCGAGATGAAAGCACGGACAAGAATTAAATAAAAGTTAACTAATAATTCTTTCTACATTCGGCGATTAAATTTATTTTTATTTATTATTAAGTTATATTTCTAAATCTGTGAGAAAGGTCATCTGTAAAAAATAAATATGTAGAGAGAAGTCTCCCTAATCATGTTTTGTTTTACCATTATGTTGATTAAACTTTCAAATAGTCACTACCCTTTGCCGCTACTAAAAAAAAAGTTGTTTCAGACGCAAAATAAATAATAATACATCCTTTATGAATGTCAATTACTACTTTTGATCCTCGGACTATAATAGTTCACATTGACGCTTGAAGCTGATAGTTCAACTGCATGCAGTTGAGTTTCTACTGCATGCAGGTGATGCATGAAGTCGTTATAATATAGTCGATATAATATAATCAACTTCATGCAGCCGATACCTCGACTGCTATGTATGTGATGTTGTCTAATATTTGTTTATTTTTGAAAACCTATGATTTTTAAAAGAAGAGAATGTTATTTAATAGTTGAGTATATCAGCTTCATATTATTATGTGAATAATATGAAGCTGACATACTCAAGTTAATTTAATTTTGTAAAGTTACCTAACCAAATTTCACACTCTATGTGCCTACCTCATACACAGAGTGTTTTAAAAGAGCCACATTGTACTTTGCGATGTGGTAGAATCTATAATACTGAATAAGTTTGGCCAAAAATAAAGTATTTATTCCTATGAAGTTTTACGTCTTTTGCAGCGGCTTTGTATTAAAAGCGTACAAACGTTTCATATCTCAAAGAATTGTGAGCATTTTCTGTGTCAGCGGATGTGGGTGCGTGCGCGGATCCGTTCTGCACGCAAACCTTCCCACTCCGCACACCGCCAGAGTCGTTAGCCGTGGACAGAACAGTCGAAACATAAACCCTAAGGGCGCGTTCCCATTATCTCGTGACGACAGATTGTCGTGCAGTTCAAAGTGTAGTGGCTTGTATATTTAAATGAAGTGGTTCATACATAGAACAACAGTGGGAACAGCTAGACACGATTGTCGTTCAACGATAAAATAACGTCCACAACGCAGTCACGACAGATAGTCGTGATATGGGAACAGGCTAGACGCGACAGCCGTCCAACGATAAATAAACCGTTACGTCATACGTAATGCACCTTAAAAGAGCACTTACCGCAAACATCATTTACAATATTTAAAAAAAAAGAAAATTTCAACAGAAGAGGTAAACTTTTGTAGTTGTAATCCAATTAGTTTTGAATTTTGATCCAAGCGGGTTATTGAGCAAACCTGTTATGATACGAATCGTTATGTTTATTTATTTTTTAATCGTTTTCTATTAATCGTTACGAATTTTATGTGTAGTACGCATAAACTGCCTCTGTGACCGAACGGTTACCAAGCTAGACTCTCACGCAGAGGTCCTATGTTTGATTCCCAGGCCGGGAGAAATATGTGTGTGGCCTATATTTATTTCTCTCGTGAGTTAGAGTGAGACACAGAGCTGTGTTACGTTCTTCTTCTTCTTCTTATTATTATTATTAGTGTTGTTGTTGTTGTTGTCGTTGTCGCTGCCGCTGCCGCTGCCGCTGCCGCTGCCGCTGCCGCTGCCGCTGCCGCTGCCGCTGCCGCTGCC
>NW_020654748.1:8297364-8299859 GCF_003589595.1 Hyposmocoma kahamanoa
TGCCGCTGCCGCTGCCGCTGCCGCTGCCGCTGCCGCTGCCGCTGCCACTGTCGCTGTCATTGTTGTTGTTGTTGTTATATATTATTATATATTGTTATTGTTGTTGTTGTTATTTTTGTTATTATTCGTCGTCACGTAATATGGTATTTAATTTGATATTTGAGCTCCTGATCAAAATGAACTTCAATAATAAGTCTCTTTGTATCGATGTTCATTGTATGAGTACAGATCGCAGTGCACGCAGTAACACTGTATTGGAGCATTTTTATAGAGTTTAGTAGCAGTAGAGCTCTTTGTGAAAGAGTTTGTCCAGGAGAGTACTGTAAGGGAGCTGGTGAAATTACAGGCAAATAGGACTTGTCAACTTATGTCTTAGTGTAGCCGGGCGCGGTGGCAGTGCCCCTCGGATCTTTGTCATTTCAAGCTCTGAGTCGCATTGCAACTATTATGGATAGGCGTGTCGCTTATCATCAGGTGCACGACTTGGTCGTCCCGTCACTAGGTCTCATAAAAAAAGACTGTCCAGATATAGGATCAATTTCAGCATTTCATTGTTTTAGTACAATCTACAGAGTGTTCTGTGTTCGTGGGGAAAAATACAAGTGTATCCCCCGGTTTTGGTGGTAAACACTCGTAAATCCAATGCGGCGCTTCTGTAATGGGTTTTCTTGTGTCAACAATTCGTATGTACCTCACAGGGTACGTGTGGAAAACACAATAAACAGAGGGTCGCTTGTCTAACGAAAGAGAATGTATTGGTTTAATTACTTGCAACAGGATAGAGAAAAAAAATGAAATATATAGCAGTTCGTATGTATATGGGGCTTAGAGTGGATTTAGTTTTTTTTGCTATGTGTGGGACTAAAATATATTGAAATATTTCAGCCATAAGTAAATAAGGATTTTTTAAACATACCAAGTGACGGAACGAACAAGCTGTGCGCCTGGTGGTAAGCGAAACGCTTGGCCATAACAGTTGCAGTGCCACTCAGAGCTTTAAATCAAAAAGATTAGGCACTGTCACAGCGCCCGTCACCTTGCGATTAAATTGATAAGTCCCAAGTGCCTGTAATTTAACCAACACTCTTATACCCTTCAAAACCGAAACGCAGCAATGCACACATTACTGCTTGGCGGCAGAAATATGTAAGGTGTCAGTACTCCCTTGGACGAATTCTTTCACAAGGTACTCAGTGTACTAAATAATGTACAAAAGTATATGTAAGGAAATGTAAGGAATAATCAAAGCCAAATTACGTCTCCCCTGCATTTTCTCTCTTCACTACTCGTTGTTTATTGAGACTATATTATTGTACCAAACACGCGTAGAGCAGCTCGCCAAGAACTTTCTACGTAATGTGATACGTCATAGCATCGTCTAGAGCTCTAGCTTGTAGCACTCTCGGCTTTCACGTGACTGGAGGGCTCTTTTGTTGGCCCATAAAGTGCTACTAGTGTTTCCGTATATTTTAGTATGCTCACGAGTTGCGGACGGTTATTTAGCTTGAGAGACGGTTAATGAAGAAAAATGTAGAAAATTGGAAAAAAAAAACTAATTACTAAAAATACATTGGACGCACTATAAGTTTCGGGAACTGGCCACTTATATAAACAATATTTAAAAAGTAATTACAACATTTGAAAATGGAACTGTTGCCTGTAGAATACAGTTTGTGTCATCTGACTGTCACTTGTGTTTACATTATGGCGTCATTTTAAAAAGTGGTTGTCTACATCACCATGGATTTAACTCGTGAAAATTTTCGTAGTAAGATTTTCTACGACTTTAAGTGTAATTTAACAGCTCAGTGGAGCTTCGCTCGGATCCAAACTGCTATTGGTGATGAAGCACCATGCAAGACGACTTTTGCGACGAGGTTTGCAGAATTCCAACGCGGTCGTGTGAATCTCAATGACGAATTTCATGATGGTAGCCAGTTCACTGCTGTGAACAGCAAAAACATCGATGCTGTGCGCCGTATGATCAAAACAGACAGGCACGTGACATACCATGAGATTCGGGCATCTTTAGGCATAGGCATGAGTCAAATACAATCTACTACACAAACATTTTAGGTGTGAACAAACTGTTCTCAACAAACGGATCGCGTCTCTTGGTGCAATGCCATGCTGACCAGATTCAACGAAGGGGCGTCAAATAAATTTCGTCAAACAAAAAAATACAGGTAAATTAATTTTTGAAGATGAACAACGTTGACCTTATGAGCCATCCCGCGTACAGTCTCGAGCTGGCACTTTGTGACTTTTATTTATTTCCAAAAATTAAGAACCAGTTACGCTGTCGAAGAGTACGAAAAATATGTTCCAGAGATTGTCACTGAGGAGTGGCATAAATGTTTTCAAAATTGGTTAATTCGTATGATAAAATACATTAACGCTAACGGAGAATATTTTGTGACTCAATAAATTAATTTCTGACCATTTATAGTATTTTTTTCTTATTCATTCCGGAAATTTATAGTGCGCCTCACGTA
>NW_020654748.1:8304859-8325337 GCF_003589595.1 Hyposmocoma kahamanoa
TATTCCATATTGTTTTCTTCTATTCCAATTGTATTAAAGACTACTAGACTAGATTGAGGTAGAAAGATACATGACATAATGATGGCAACTTGAAAAAAATCAGTACCTCTTGTAGCAATGCCAAGTATCAGCCTGACTGAGCATCTCTAGAGAATCAGTCAAGAGGCAACTCGGAAATACTGGTTGATCTCGTGTTCGACTGTGGTAGTCATTGTTATATAATTGGACGTTGTCACGTGGCAGTAATCCATCAATTCAGTGTTCATTAGGCATTGAAATATGGTTACCATTGTCAAGGATGACTATAAAGTGTTTAATGTGTCTAAATAAAATGATTGTGAAAGCCGTTATTGTCCATTGTTAACTTCTATCACAGTGTGTCGAATATTAAATATCCAATGATTATTTCATTCCGCTTATTAACAAAAATAATTTAAAAATACATTTCAACAGTCACCATTATCGCATAAGCCAAATCCGTCGATTACCATAACCTTATACAGCTTAAGGCACAAAGTTTAGCTTATTATCAGCTATTCATCGCGTTTTGGGGCAACGAAACGCGTTGCGATAAATTACCATGTCCCTTTTTCCCCTCTTCCCCCTCCGGTATGTAAATTCGTCTTCAGGCGACACCTGCTGCAGCTATAAATTATTTAGATATTGTCTGAGATTGTACACCTACAAGTTCATTAATATACAGTAAGAAAAAGCGACCTAACGTCCAACGGACAGAGGTAATTTATTTACCAGGAACAAAATATAACTTTAATATATTATGGAGTATGTGCTGAATATTTTGTTGACGTTAACAAAATATGCAGAAAACATTTCCACGGTTTTAATATAAACTTCTTTATTGTGCTTCATATAATTGTTATTTTTTTTTTAATATCAAGTGATAGGACGAATGAGTCGTGCGCCTGGTGTTTCAAAAAGAGCCTAGATTTTAGGAGGTGAGGTGTGTGGGGAGGGGGATCTACACTGGCGTCCCGCAATCCGCGCACTGTAAATTAATATGAATAAAATAACAACAGGCGGAGAAAATTTGACACAGACTCGATGTCTACAAGCGCCCGATGGCGACAGACGGGGCAGCGGGCGGCTTTGGACAATATCCTTAGGTGTATCGTATATTTTTTTAAGACCATTATTAAATACAATCAAGCAATACAGTGTATCTCGCTTCTCCTTCAGTAACTCGCCTTAAGCGAAGCGCCTATCCACAAAAATAGCAGTGCCTCTCAGAGCTTCAAATAACAAAAATCTGATGAGCACTGCAACTGCTCCTGTCGCCCTGAGACTAAAGTTGACAAGTCCCATGTCCCTGTAATCTGTAATTTCACCAACACCCTTATCCTATCCGGAACGTAGTAATGTTCACATTAATGCTTTGCGACAAAAATAGGTAAGGTGGCATTATTTCTCTAGACGAACTCTTGCACAATGAGGTCTACTGCTGCTGAACAAATATAAAAATGAGCTTAATCATACATGTACATTAAAATATGTATGTGAGAACTGTAAACTAGTCATTTTATAAAATACTTGTAGTTATCGTAATTCAATTTTCTGGAATAACTGTCGTTTGTTATTTCATTTGCATTCTAATTTAAATACCTACTAAAATTTTGACAGATTTAAAATTATTCCGCAATTTCACTTCCGAAATTCGCGTCCATTTTATCTAAACACTGGCCCTTGTTAATTTGAGGAACAAATTATACACGTTTGTAAACGCAACTTGGTACTCATTCATCACTCAATTTATAATAACAGTCGTTGAAACCGACTGGATGACCGAAAAGTTTCGGACGTGATTTTGAATATATTTTAAGACTGTAATTTTTTAAACTGTTATTTCACTTTTACATATTAAGCCATTGTAAGTGGTCAGATATATGTATTCCCAATTATGGTGCTTCAAAGAGACGTTGTTCGTTTTCAAAGTTTCTCGATTTTATTTTTTATGGAGCTTGCACTCCGTCATCTTTAAACTGCACTTCTAAAACGACAAAATCCGAAATACGAAGCAACGTTCATCGTTTTTTTATGATACCAAATGACGAGACAAACAAGTCGTACACCTGGTGGAAAGCGACATGCTCGTCCTTAACAATTGTAGAGCTTTAAATCGCAATGATGTGAGGGGTACTGCCGCTTCCACCGTCACCCTTAGGCAGAAGTTAAAAAGCCCCATGTGCCTGTAATTTCACCAGCTCTCTTACCCTTCAAAACTGAAATCCAATAATGCTCACATTACATTACTGCTTGGTGGCAGAAATAGGTAAGGTGACAGTACTTCCCTGAACGAACTCTTTGACATGGAGCTTTGCTGCTAGTAAACTGTGTAGTTTTATCTTGGAACCGGAAGGATGTCACCACGAAACACTTCTTTCCGATATGGGGCCTAGATTATCTCGTACTGTCGTCAACCCCATCTTGAATTAGTAGTCTAAATTGCGGTCAAATACATATTCAAGGGATATCACGACAAAGTTCTAGTCTGGAATATGATGTCACAGAAGATCTAATCCTCATTGTTATTCTGGGGACAAGTATCTTGTAAGCAAAGGGTTTACGCTATGGTTTACCACGGCTAAGAGGCCCGCTAGGGCCGGGGAAATCACACATCATCGAATAGCTATTTTAATTTTCTTCGACGTGTTCCATCAAGATGATTTCGTTCAAAACGTTATAATTATTAAACTGCATAGATAGGCATATATTAAAAAATTTGAGGACCTCTGTGGTCACACCGGTTTCCATGGCGTCGCCATCTCTGAGATCCCTGGTTTGATCCTCGCCCGGATCAGTGTAGAAACTAACTTTTCTATAATATTGTCTCGGATCTGTCTTCTGTTCAATGTCTTCCATAATACAAGTGCCTTAGTTGCTTATTTTGGGATCAGAGCAACGTACGTGATGTTGTCTGTATATTATATATTTATAAACAGACTAACCCACTTACTTATCGAACTTACCAAACACGCCCCTTCTTCCGCTAACTTGCGGAATTTCATAATGTTCCTCGAGCTGTCGATGAGGGCAGAGAAATGCTCAGGTCCAGGTTCTGTTCGCTCCAGGCTGTCAAGCATGATGTTCCTTACAAGCAGACAATAATATATCACTACGGTGGTATTCAACCTCCAGGACTCTTACATGGATAGTAAGTGTTCTGCCAATTAGGCTCTCACTAAATCTCTCAAAATTGTGAAATAATACCAATATTAGTACCAAACAACCTGGTCTCAAATTAGGAAATTTCTGATACTATGACTACCAAAGCAACGCAATTAACACCAGGACACTACACAGAACGATCAAAAAAGATCAATTTAGCAAAATTTATTACCCAAACTGATTATACCGGGAATCAAACTCGGGACCTTATCATCTCGCCCTCAGGGTTAACCACTGGGCAATCGAGGACGTCAAAGTGATTCATCATTCATGTAATTGTTAAGAAACGCCATTGCTTTTATGATAATAATATATATATTTAATAATATTTTGACCTCTTTTTTAATGAAAAAATAAGGAAAAAAATGTATACAAAATTTTTAGGAAAATATTGTCTAAATACAAATGTTTATTTCACAATACCTGTTTCTCGGTCGAGAATTTTTTATTTTAAAACTTGTTTTTGTTCATAGACTTTTATTGCATTTTTATGGTGTTTCTTTAACCACTTTTTGGTTTAATGGAGAATCCTATGCTTTTTGTTAGCGAAAAAAGAAATTTTAAGTTGCGCAGTTTCCATTGAGTTTGTTCGGTGATCGTTATATATGTTATAATTATACCATTATAACATACGTTTTGTATTTGTTTCGGAAAGTCATTAATGTTTTGATAGTCCTGCCTATAGGTAGTCCAATTTCATAAATGAGAAACAATGCCTCTAAACAGACATATGTATAAAAACTTCAAATCGGAAACCATTTTCAGAATCGCAGTACAAATAGTTCAAATTATTTGTTCCATGTATATAAATGTAGGTAAACGCGATTTGTTAAAGTGATAACATTAGATAAGAAACTATTAAAAAAAATATGCCTCGCCTCTCCCATGGCCTAAAAATTAATCTCTTAGGCCATGGGAGAGGTGAGTCTAAAATAGATATAAATAATAATTACGCACACACTCAGAACCCCGCTTTATGGAAACCCTATATTGCGGATGCCATGGATACACTCATAGACGACCACAAATTACACCAAAACTCACGAGAGAAATAAATGTTGGCGATACAAATATTTCTCGTGACCCGGGAATCGAACCCGGGACCTCTGCGTGGCTGACTAGTGTGGTAACCTTTGAGCCACTGAGGCAGTTAATTACGTATATTTATTATTCCAAACATCTGACTCAGCCGTGGCCATGAGACGTGTAAAGAGCCCGTTGTTCAATCACGCACCTGTTGGTAAGCACCATGCCTATCCTTAGCAGTTGCAGTGCCGCTCGGAACTAAATTTCTGATTTATATTTAGTATTAGAAGATTTAAAATCGCAAATATGCTTTGAGGGGCACCGCCACTGCACTCGTCATCCTGAGACATAAGTTGACAAGTCACATATGCCAGTTATATCACCAGCACCCTTAACGCTTCAGAACAGTAACGCAGTAGTGCTCACATTACTGATTGTCGGTAGAAGTAGGTAAGGTGGCATTACTTCCTTAGACGAACACTTTCACAAGGAGCTCTACTGCTACAAATTGTTTGAAAAACAAATGTAAGATGTAGAAAAAAACCGTTTTATTTCTAATGCGTAGCAATCGCGAAAACCTTAGATCTTGGTATATAGTGAACATTTTAGTAACCCAACAATTTCTTGAGTATTTTACGTACGAGCAAATATGATGATCAAGTTTTTTTGATTGTTTGTGGCACCCGGCAAATAGACAGACGGTATACTGTATGGAAAACGGTAATTGCCATCCACGCACGTTGGCGGTACAAAATAAGTGTCCTGCCTATTGTGGCACTTAAGATCATAAGTCACTCACCACTGTAATTGCGCTAGGTCTCGTTACACTTCAACCAGGGAGGAAGGTAGGTTGCTATGCAGTATACACACAGAAGTACACCAGCCGTAACCTTAGTGGCACCGCTCCGTCTGGCTTTAATCATTTATTGCGTCCAGCGATGCCGACCATGTTGTTATACGTGTCACGGCTTCATTACCCCACAAAGTCGGCCGATATTGTGGAATACATACGGGTGAAAGCCAATATTACCCTGAGGTGCGAGCAGTTGGGGTTTTTGGGGTTGGAGTCTGTCGACCTTTGTGAAGGATGAGTTTTGGCCGAAGGGTGTCATGTACCGACGTTTCCGAGACCGGCTATCGGACACCCACAATGCGTCACACGTCGCAAACAGTACGTGTAAATAATAATTAGTTATAGTTGCCTCCGTGGCCTAACTGTTACCATGCCGGACTGCTACGCAGAGGTCCCAGGTTCGATTCCCGGGCCCCGGGAGAAATATTTGTATGGCCTACATTTATTTCTCTCGTGAGTTTGGGTGTCATTTGTTGTTTGTCAGTTGTCTATGTGTGTGTCCATGGCACCTGCGACCCAAGGTTACCCTAGTGCGGGGATATGTTGAGTGTGTGTGTGTGTTATTACTATTATAATTAGTTATTAGTGTTTTATTATATTATATTATTAAGTATGTTAGTCCATAAGGTATGTATTTATGGATCTTTGTAACCTGAATATAAATAGACAAATAAAATATTAACAAAATTAACATGTAGGGCGATGGTACCAGAGGGTTCTGCACATTCCTCGTCCACCAACAAAATGATTATTAGGAAACAAACAAAAGAAGGGCGAACATAAACAACTTAAAATAATAGGACTATGGCTAGATTAAATGGAAGAAAGAATCCATAGGGAAACCGAGCAATGTAGGTAATCCCTTTGTATAGCTATGCTATATGTGTGGTAAAGCAGCTGCCAGCGTTTGGGTCTCCCATTCGGTCCATTAATTTTAAGATATGATTTAGTTGAAAGAATGGGTACGGGGACCCCACCAATGGTACCTTTGGCTTTTTAATCTTTTCGCTAGCTCAGCTGCAAAGGCAACGCTCTTGCTGATATGATATATGTCTGACGTAGCATTTGCATTGTAAAAATTGCGATGAAACATGACTTTTATTACCTAAATACTAATAACAGAGCCTAAAGTAACTTACGAGTACCAATCACATGATTACATGAGTTGGACAAAAGTGCGAAAGTTCATAAAGTCCGAATAATACGCGTTGTTAAGCTCCGTACTAGAGAATGGCGGACGAAACTATAAAAGGTGGATTTACTGAAACTGTAGAAAAAACAGAAATCGAAGCTAAAATACATTCCGTTGGTCTAAAGGCCAAAGTGTCTTCCATAGTATAAATGTTGTTTGTGCGAAACGAAATTATGGAATTCCGTGCCCGACGTGGTATTTTTCAACTTTTATAATGTAACAATGTAAAGCAGTTGTTTGACTAGTATCACTGAGCATAATATTTTTTGCAAAATTCCTCTGCTCCTTCCCTTCTTCCTCCTCTTTTTATTATTATGTAATTTTACTCTTAAAAATAATTGTGTACTTTTTATTAAGTATATTACACAGATTTTGAAATGTCTTTGTAAGTTTGCACAATTTTATGTGGTCATAACTATCTATCAGTTACAAAATGTTTGTAAATTTCGGACTGCCTAGGTCAAACTTATGTCTATATTATAACGTTTAGCCCGTTTAGTTCTACGACTTCCCTTCATATACTACTACAGGGTGTAATAGTTAAGTGATTAGCCCAGGCGATTATTCCGTAAATATTAGAGATTTCACAAATCTTTAACTGGTATCAAAAGTACGTTAACTAATAAGTAAATTGACATTAATAACTATTTATAAATAAAAGTAGAATTATCCTAAATTTTAATTTTACCATACATTTAATACGACATTCGTAGAGAGACTTCAGTTTACCTATTTTAAGAGCTAGAAATATGTTTACAGATAACGAAACTGCTATAAATAAAGTAATAAAACTATCTTTTTATTGAATAGAAACAAAGTGATGCATATTAAGTAAGTACAAAATGTTGTATTCAAAGCAGTTATTCGAAGTAACACCTTGTTGTGCGATACATTGACGAGCCCTATTCACAGTTTCTAAAAGAACATTTCTTAACATTTGATGTCGGTTTACTCATTAGGTGATGTACTTTTGACACCAGTTACAATTTTTTTGATATCTCTTATGTTTATAAAATTATCCCCAGGGCACACTTAACGATTAAACCATATATAATATACCATGGGATCAGTTCACCATTACATAAATACATCACCAAAACGTAATGGTCATTATGTATCAACAATATGATATATGGGGCACTATATCTACAATTTTTTTACTTATTTTAAGTCGAGTTAAGTTAAGTCCAGGCGTATATCATCGAATAGTGGTATTCTATTAGATGATATGTCTTTGAACTTTAGAATTCGAAGTTCCATAAAAGTATTGGCACATTAAATGCAGTATAGCACACAAAGACTTGTGCCATTCTACAAATCGACATGTTACCCGGCCCGATGGATAAAAGCACTATTAAGATAGTGGGGAGCGTTACAGTCGTCTTGGTAGGGTTTATTGCATCTTTGTTTGCTCGGAAGGCAATAGGGGCCCGCCCGAGTAATTCAGCGACTATCCCTTCCGATTGTTATTACTGGGTAACTACAAATGCTTTGTTGGTATTTAGATGATAGACGATGTTTACTATCATCTGAAATTTTTATGTAAATGTTATATAATATAACTTTTATGTAATTATTGTAGATATAGCAAACCGAATGCTGCTGCAAATTTTGGAATGAGAATTTTTATTAGATCCACTTACATTTCAATATTTTGTTCGATAACGCTTTGTGCCTATTAGTTCGTTATTTTCAGGACGTGGCGCCTTTTTCACATGCATATCTTTATTGGGTATGATATTTCCCATTCGTCTTTCACTTCCTATCTTTAACGTTTTACTAATTATTCTAAATTATATTTGTTGGTGCCATCTTTTTGATATTTCTAGCTTTCGTAATACGCCTATTAAATAGCTGTTTTCTGATGCCAATACGTAATATACAAGTGAGGTTACCTCTAATTCAATATTCTCTAAATGTATTTTTATGTAAAATTGTAAATATGTGTGTTGTAATATTTAATCGTAATTCTAAACTATAAATTAATAAATAACTAACTACGTCTAGTTCCGTTCACAAATCTTTAAACATATTCTCAATCAATTTACTCAGCCATAGGTAGCAGGTTTTGCTCTATGAATATATTATAGGTTCAACAGAGGTCATCTCGGTCATTAACGTAGGTATTAATTAATTTGTAATAATCGTTGTCCGCTTAGAGCTGAATTCATTGCGTTAAAAAACGCACTAAACGAATTTAATAAGTTCTGAAGTTTTCAAAGTTGAATAAAATAAAAAAGCAAATCGAATGTACTATTTACACACAAAATATGCATTAGCTGACAGTATTACATAGTATCGTGGTTTAAAGAAAAATTGCTCTAGAACCTTCCTTCAATTGGTACGAACATTTTTCCTTTTACTTATTCATAAGCGAAAGCGGACTGGAGCTACTCGAAAAGTACGTGACTACCTAAACATAAATAATATAAAAGAAGGCACCCGGCCTAGGTTTTATAGTTCTATCATACATGCTTTGCTTGACATATCTTACGGTTTCTTTGCTACACGAATAGTGTGAAATTGTATTCCTTTAAAACTAGACACAATATTTCAAGATTTGTGTTGTTGGTAGTGTTGGAAATAAAATAGAATATTTGGAAAGTGGCCCACAGGTCATGCGCGCCTCAATTTGGGTAAAATAAGATATTATGCCAAAATGAAGACTGCAGCTTTCGTTTTTATGTCACCTCCGTAGAAATGGAACTAAATTTCGGAGGAAAATCCTGCTAAGACGTATGGCCGCGTCGGCGTTTCGTAATGTGATATCCATTTCTATATCTAGTAGATGCGTAGATGAAATTTTTTAATATAGAATGTTCGTTATTTCTCTTAGTGTTATTTTACAAAATTCGCAGAAAATGTTTTTATTGTTATAATTATTAATACAAAGATCGAACACTCAGAAAAAAATCCTTCGATCTGGCCGGATTCGAACCGACGTCTTCTAGCTTACCGTGACAGACGCTATACAACTAAGCCACGGAACGAACCAGCGGACCTCACGAATTCTTCTTTGTGCTTGCGTCGTCTCTTTGTATTAGGTTTTTAGATAGATAGATAGATAGATAGATAAAAGCTTTATTCACCACAATGACATCAGATACATGATATAGGCATTAACTTATACATAACAATAATGATATTCTTATCTACTAATATTACACTTGGAAGTCATGGCAGTGAAAAAGGCGCTGGCTCAGCATAAATGACGCGGCTGCCCGCGACGCTGGTATTCTGCCAGGACCCTATAGGATAGAGACGCCACTCGCAATCCAACAAAAATCTGATTTCATTTTTAAATTATTAATTTTCAATCTTCTTCTCCCAACCTCCACACATAATACACTATTTGCAGCCCTGAAACGAGGTACAGCCAAGAGCATAACAAGCCTTGGACCTTGGACCTTGGACCGTTCCTAACGCAAGCGGCACAGAGTTGAAATTAAATCTTAAATATCAAGCATGACGCGCTCCCGACCCTGCACGTGGACAAACAAGAGACAACCGCAAATACCCTAGCCACTCATATCCCCAATTTTTGCAAATTTAACAGATGCTCCCGCAGCTTTAGCTTAAACGTTTTTCAACGACTTTTTAGTCGTAGCGCCATCTACGAAAACTCTATGAATGATGTGTCCGAATTTTGTCTGAGTGTTCGATCTTTGTATTAATACTTATAATAAACTAATGGAGTAATTTCACTAAAAGTAATTGAATAAAAATTCAATAAAAATTTAAATTGTTTTTGTTGTTTTGAAAACATTACGTGACAATTTAGGTCTACAATTACAGGTTATTGAACTCTTCAATAGCTTTAAATTACATTTTAATATTGCAGGATTATACACAAACCTAGACATTAGTTTTAGATCGTGTCCACTAAATATCATCGAATATTTTAGTTAACGCTGAAAATCACACCCTTGTTAGTGTAATAAGGCCACATCTACAACTTTTCAGGAGAGAGGTTTAAAGATTCTGCGAACGAAATTGGTCGATAACGTAAGAAAGCTATAAAATTTCGTATGTACTCAATTTGTTCCTTGTGGTTTGTAGTATCTTCATGACTTTTATGTGATAAAAGCACTGTCTGTGACAACCAATGGTCGGAATTCGAAAAAAGTAATTAATTGACTTTTGGTGGTTTTAACAACTCTATATTGCTCCTTGTAGCTATATCTATATATGTATCTATTATATGTGGAACGCCTTTCTTCGACCATTGATGATCACATATGTATGGCTTTAGGATACCAAGAGTACGAAATAGAATCAAACTTTGTTAATATGAATAACGGTAAAAAAAACGTATTATATTATTGTTATATATCATCATCATCATTAATCTATTCATACGTTCCACTATTGGGCACAGGTCTTCTCTCAGGCGCGAAAACTCAGGACTTACGGTCTCTGCCTGAGGTCAAACCATTAGGCTACTATGGCATTGTTATATATGTACATAAGTTTTGTTTGTGGTTATTTTAAATCGACTTTGACAGTAGTAGTTCACAGTTTAGGTTCTTTCTATCGCATTCAGCTAACAAAGCAATTCAGCTAATGCACAACCTACTGTGTTTAACGTCCTCAGCCATAAATGTAGAACAAGCCCCCTAAAAAGCGCATGAAACCAAATGTCCCCATTTTAATTCCTTATCTTATCCACCATCCGAGCGGTTTCGTCACACGGCGCCGTCGTTGCGTGTCTCTTGGACACCAGTTTGATAGGGTGAGTTTCGGTTTTATTGTTTTTCTGATAAATCTATTTAAAGGCCAGATTAACGTTGAATTGCGATACCGAAAGAACAGGGTATTCTGGCGTATGTATTAGTTGTTACGAAAAATCGAACCTTTAGCTGCAGTAGAGTGAATTAATGAAATATTCTTTATTGCACATTAAAATTACAATGACAAAACAGTGCAGTAATGTAAATATCACAGAGTAAGCTAATGTACAACAGGCGGCCTTATCGCTAAGTAGCAATTTCTTTCAGACAACCTTAGGATAGAAATTTAAGAGTTGGAAGGGCGCTTCTTTAGAGCTTTAAGTGTTGGGGAGCGGTTGCTTTAGAGCTTCTTGTGAAAGAGTTCGTCCAGGGAAGTATTGCCACTGTCATTTATTTCTGCCGCCAAGTAGTAATGTGAGTAATCTTTACGATTAGTACTGGAACTGTTATGGATAGGCCTGTCGCTTACCACCAGGCGCACGACTTGTTCGTCCCGTCGCTTGGTATTATAAAAAAAATAAGTGGTTTGGATTATATAAAGCATCAGTACATTTTCACGACGCTTGTCTACCACCGACTGACAGAGATGACACGGGCACAAAAGAAAGTTCGAAAAAAAATTATCCGAAAAAGCTCGGAGATGTTTTATCAACAAATATGAATGGGTGTTTTGATAGTGCCCCAAACGTATTTTCGTTACTCTAATATTCATAGTACAGGAAATTCCCTAATGTTTGAGTGACAAATGCTTTGTATATTTTTTCCCTGTTTCTGTCGTCGTCTTTCTTATGCGTTGCCTAGGTATAGTACATTTTCAGTTAGTAGATCTCGAGGAGTTCGCACTTCAATAATATTGGCACAGTTACGTGTTCTGTCAATTCTGAAAACACTTTACTCGCATCCGCTATTCCTTTTCGAAAACGTTGTCCGTTATACTTTCGAATTTATTTTAACATTTAGAACAGTATTCTCTTAGAAGTAAATTACAGCAATAAGCGTTCAATATAATATACTTATTAGGTATTGTGAGACTAGCGTTGTTATTCTGTAATTCATTAATAATTAATGTAAAAGGACGGGGCCGGTGTGTGGGTGTCCTTGGTCATTGTGAAACTATGTAAAATCACGAGCCGCCTTTAAATTCTATGAAATCAAACATAATTTAAGGTATATTATTTATTAATAATCTTCCATCTATAGTAAAAACTAAGATCAGTCACAATTTTATATGTATATATATATATATATTACGATACCCGAGGGTTGGATGGACATCGACTGTACAACTGATAAATAAACATTTTTAAAGATATATGTATACACAAAAATTGTAACGTCCCGTACAACGAAGTACAATTTTGAAAACGAAAATTTATTATTTACATCATATTTACGACATGACTCTCAGAATCGAACATGTAAATAGCTTTTATGTGACATCATTTTAAGTACATTTTCGATATAAAGAAGACAATATGATATTCATGTAATAGACATTAGCGAAATACAAATTTAATTTTCTGAATGATTTTCTGATAAAATATTCATCGAGATCATGGAATATTTTGTACAATAAAAGTCTATAAACGGAAATATTTAATGGGAAACATGAAGTAACAAATCAACAAATGTTGACGGAATTGATTTCTTTGTAGTAATGCTACGTGTTTTATTATTCTAAGTATATATGTATATACCTATTTAAAAATTATTTCCTAGGTAAACCCTATCACAGTAACACCATCACATAGGTCTATTAAAAGAATGTAAGTTTATTTTAATACCGAATTCCTAAGTTATGATTTAGAATTATAATGTTACAAATATAGACACTATATTGTCTAACCGTACGGTTATTTATACCTACACTCATCCACTGTTACATGATATCACAATATTAAAATCGAAACAGTACATTATTTCTCGGGTCAGTAGGGCAGGCTTACGCCTAAACGTTGATTAACGTAATAACCTTAAATGCCAAAAATCTGCACTGGCGTACATATATTGTTTTTATTTTGTAAATTTTAAATTAAAATAAATAAACATCAGAACAATATCTTCATTCGACAAAGCCACTACATAAAATATTAAAAAAATTAACAATTACAATGGATAATCCGGCACTTATCACCTTCGAAGGGAAGAAAAGTTGCAAATACATTTTAAGTAAACGAAATTACCTTAATGAGTGGTAAGGAACAAGGTGAGGCTTTTAAGAGGCGGTTATTTCTACTTCTTCGTAATCCATACTGATGGCCGCTAAGCAGCTAAGGACCGTGTAATCCTCGTAAATACCTGCGTACTGTCGGGAAGAAAATTAGTGGAAATTCTCAGAACTGTATGAAATATTAAGCCTATTAATTACGTAGATCACAAAAGACTCGCGAAGTAAGCACTGCCTCGAGTACCGCTCCGGAGATCCTAATGATCATGTGATCCTCATTCGTTGGAGATTTGCGGAGTCGACATAATTACCTTTCTTAATAACCTTAGCAATTATTGCTCCACTGAGCCAGAGGCGGTTTCTTCTCTCCCCGTAAAATTTCAACCCATATTGAAAAGTTTTTAAGATAGAGCGATGCCATACTGTTGCTGTCGGTGCGTTACGTCGTCGCAACGCTATCATTTCAACGCACCGAGTGCGACACGAATAAAGTAGCGATGCGCGATTTTGAATGTTACTAATACTAATCATTCGAATGGGCAAATCATTCGATTTAAGTCGAATCCAACCACAATCATTCGATTCAAGTGGGATGATTACCGATACCGAATGGCCCCTGCTATTTGGTCGAGTGCACGAGTCGGATGATTATTGTATCGAAAGTACTCGGAACCACTCTCAATATCCATGTTTTGATATGGACATTGTGAATGGAGACAGGGATATTTTGATATCCCTTGTCTCCATCGCGTTTACGGTATTTACCATATGTCTGAGAGGGATAAGCAGAAATGCTCTATGGAATCCATGGATTAGTAACACTAATTAGTAATAAATGATCATTCGGATCATTCGAATACGAAAATTTGTAGGTTACTAATTTATCATTCGAATGACAGGATAAAACTATAATTACTAACGAGTCGAATATCGAAATCATTCGCAATCGTGCTTCGCGAGAACAAAGCGGTGTCGTAGCGTAACGTCGCACCCCACCTCGCTTCGCTTTCGTTCGGCATTGTGATGCGAAGTTTCACCGTATTATTCGTGTGGCACTCTGTGCGTTGAATCATAGCGTTGCAACGTCGCATTGCACCGGCAGTATCCATGTGGCACCTTTAATTAATTTAGTTTAATTTCTTGCTTAAAAGACAAAGTTCGTTTTGTAAATACGAAAAACTTGGTTAGCTCGCTTAGTTTTATAAATCCCAGCCTTACCTACACGTAACGAGAATCAAATACTCTACGACAATATTTTTTTTATTTGGTAACAGTTTAGCATCGAGTCTTCTTTAAGAACTAAAACTAAAATACTAATTAGGTATGACCTCCGCCACGTTGATCCAATCCGAGTTGTGGTCTTCATACCTTTATTTTTTTGTCTCTGGGAAACGCTCGGCTCAGGGGGAGCTGCGAGCGGTTATGTGTGATTCCCGGGCCATAGCCCTAACTTTCACACTAAAACGCAGCGGTTAACCCTCACCGCCATAAGGAGGCGCCACTGGGTCCGCTTATGCATACTACAGGAACGCCTCGGCAGATGGTCCGCGTGTGCGGACTTCAGAGAGTGCCCAGGGTCAACACAAGGGCACCCTCACACTTGTGAGCACAGACTTGGAGATAGGGTTCTCCGACCCCTGTCCCCACGGCTAACTACAGCGGGTGAAGAAGGTGGGCGTACTGCCTCCTTCGTCTCCCAGCCGCCGTCTTCAGAGCGGGTCAGCGAGGGGATCATCCTCTCTGAGCCGCTCCGAGGCCTCCTTGTGTGTGTGTACGCTTTTGCAGAAGGAGATCTTCGCGGCTGCTGCCTGAAGTACACATAGACCTCGTATGGCCAAGGCACTGATAGCAGCGGAGCGGGCGTTGCTCTAGGGCTTGTACCTTGGCAGAGCTCCAGCCAACCAGTATTCTGCCCACTTCAGCCAGCGTCTGTGCTTATTGGGCACTACACTATCACAGTGCCCATCCCGCCTAGGCCATGGCGGATCTCCAGGACCTCTCCCAACGCAGGGGCCACCTTTCCTTTAGTGGCTGAATTGTCAAGACCCGAGATGCGCATGTCCGCAGTCTTTGTGCCTCCGCTTCAGCCAGCGGCTGCGCATAGGTCACGCCTTTCCATGTCGCCTCAGGCAGCAGACTTGTTACCATCGCGGCAGACTACGGGGGGGGGGGGCTTAAGTTTGGTCTTGGATTTATCCTTGGCTGCCACTTTCTGAGGTGTGGCAGTGCCAGTGACCTTTCTGGGCTCAACGTGGCGCTAGTGCCCTTGTCAGCAGAGGATTTCTTCTTTCGTTTCCTCCTCTTTTTCTTCTTCTTTTCTATCGTGACCCAGTTTTCTTGGGCTACGGAGGAAGCCTCTGCTGCTGGGGAGGCATTCCCAGCTTGCAGTGGTCCAGGCACTGGCTTTTGTTGGCCACTGTTCAGCTTGGGCACCCGGTTTGCGACTGCGGGCACCACTGACTCGAGAGTCAGTTTGGAGGCTTGGGCTTCGCCAGCGGTTTCGCGGGCGTTTTGTCTACCGATGGAGCGAGGACCATGAGGATTTCCGTCGGTCAGCCGCCAGAGTGGAGTGATGGACTACCGGAGGAAGCAGATGCTCCTCAATCGCCTCGACACGCGCATACACCATGGTGCCAACCGAAGTGATTATCGAGCGCTTCAGATCGTCCAGCATGTCCCTATCCAATAATGACGGTCGAGAAGCGGGTGATGTTTTCGCGGAGGTCTCCACCATAGAAGCTCGCATGGCGACCCGCATGTCTTGGAGCTCGCGCCCGTGCGTGGCAAGTTCGGCTTTGAGATTTTCCGAACTCCCTCTTGAGCCGACCGTTGTCTTCTCTGAGACCACGTGCCTCCTCCGACTCCGTCCGCGTTGCCAAAGCTTCTACGGCCTCCTGCAAGGCAGTCGCCACTTCCGTAGTCTTTTGACAAAAGTTCCCTTCAGTGAACGGGATTTTTGGGCGACCTCAAAGATAGCGGCCACCTTCCTGTCGGTGTAGGCCCGCATCTCTTCCGCGGAAAGTTAGGCCTAGATGTTAGGGTTAGCGGTTAGCAGCTTTGGATTTGGTGGAGCAAAAAGCCAAGAGACTTATTAACAATAATTCTCTTGTGGAGTCCAAGCTACAAAATCTCGATCATCACAGATAAGTAGCCTGCTTGTCTGTTTTCTATCGTATACATTTTGGAGAATGTACGCAGGAATTTTTCAAATTAGTTCCACCCACACCGTTCCTCCTTCGGTCAACTAGAAGGTCCGTTCCACTCCATTCTTATGTCGTTGATATTCCACCTATTCGCACTAAGCGCTTTGATTTCTCCTTTCTGATGGAATGCTCGGCATCTGTATTTCCCGAAAAGTACAATTTGGGGCTATTCAAAGCTAGGCGGAGTGCATGCCTCTTTGATAAGGCTGCTCTTCCGGGGCATCGTCAGCCTCCTCTTACAGGTCGTAAAGGGCGTTATTCTGCTATCGTTGTCATTAGCAATGGCAGATGCTTCCTTAGCGCCCATCGCCACTACCTGTTCGACCCACCTGGGGACCATTTACAAAACGAGCCTTTTCCATGATTGCTTTGGACCCCTTGCAACTGAGCTCCTTACTGGGGGCACCCTATCGACTGGATACCCTCCAGCCATTTATCCCATCGCCGGGCGCCAGAACTTAGGATTGAGGTAATTTTTATAGAGGTTTTCTTCCTCGCGGCCCTCCTACCAATGAGGAGGACCCCTGGTCACGCTCAATGTGGGATTGCGGGTTGGTCGGAGCCGGTCTTGTGACCGAACACCGCCCACAGTCTCGGTTACGAGTTGGACAGCGCAGGACAGAGCCTACGCTATCTTCCCCCTCCCAGTGCTGGTTTTAGTCCGCGCCGGCTGAAGCCGGTAATCTCTGGGAATCGAATCATATCTGGGAACCGTTCCCCTATTCACCACCTGTGAACGCGGCCGATGGCAGACTAGCAACTGCGCATGGAGTGGTCTTCATACCTTTACCAAGGATTGCCAACCATATTCGACGTGCATGTATTATAAATTGAACATTCGCCAATATGGACTATTATTATTTTTGTAAATAATTAATGGAGTCAATGAATATCAATGAATAATAAATCAAATTTAAATTTCGTGTAGTGTATATTGGTGTGCTCATGACTTTATTAACAGATAATAAAAGACAGTTTTGGAAATACGCGCTTGTACAATTGTGAAGCTATTTTCATGTTTGAAATATCAAAATCGCACCGTGGAATGGATCATTGGAGGTTGAGGTCTTGTGTTCTAGGTCAAAGAGAAACTATGTTCTATCTACAGACTGAGTTGCAATACAAGAGAGGAATTGGCCGGACACCCGTCTGTGCCGGCACTTACTTTGAATCAACACGTATTTGCGCTGAAACAGAGCCGAGTAAATATTGGATCTGAGGGTACGTTCTGCACATAATCGTTTTCCGTACATAGAAGCTAAGACAATGCCACTTCACATGATACAATACTCTATTTAGATTAGATGTCAGCTGTTGTTTCTAAATCATGAGTAGCACATTGACCTACCAATGTAGCACCACAAATCTTGACGATTTACTATATATAATTTTTTTACCTGACTTAATTTAGTCGCAACCTTTTCTGTTGTTCTTTAGATAGAAACCAAATATTTCCCCATATATCTACACACTATCAGAATGTTATGTATACAGTAAGACAATAAAGTAAAACAGCAAACGACAACCAACTAAAATCAAAATATTACAAATACTATTATCCGGAGTACGTAGTTTCCGTAATCCCCATCTCGCCTTGCTTTAATAATAATACGATTGAAAACGAAAATAGTATTTCCTCACAAAGGAACGAAAGTATCGTATATTTTCAATTTATATATTGCAACGTGGGTCCGTTATACCCAAACTATAAGGGTCTTTATGAAAAGTAATGTTTGGTCTAATAATACAGATATGACAATAACAAGTTTTTAGTAGAGAGATATTTCTATAAAGAAAAAGCGACTAGGATATTGTTTTTGTTTTCATGTTGAGTCAACTGAAATATATGGAATGTTGTGATAGATCCGATCAAGCAATCTATATACAATACAAAAACCCTGTTTTGTTTTGCCACAACATTGAAATCCTGAAAGAATCAAAGCACGTAACTGATTCTGACTTCTACAATAACTAATTCTTGAAATGTTTATTTAAGTTCTTATGTGTATGTAAGACTGTACTAAAAACATTATAGAATGAGTTATGTGCATAGTAGTAAAGATCCTTGTGAAAGAATTAGTCCAGGGAAGTACCGCCGCCTTGCCTATTTCTACCGCCAAACTGTAATGTGAGCATTACTGCGTTCTGGTTTTGAAGGGCAAGTGTTTGGTAAAATTGCAGGCACATGGGACTTGT
Source organism: Hyposmocoma kahamanoa (assembly GCF_003589595.1). Classification (NCBI taxonomy): domain Eukaryota; kingdom Metazoa; phylum Arthropoda; class Insecta; order Lepidoptera; family Cosmopterigidae; genus Hyposmocoma; species Hyposmocoma kahamanoa. Next base: position 8,323,410 of record NW_020654748.1, read on the forward strand.
CAACATACTTATGTCTCAGCGTGATGGATATAATGGCAGGACCCCTCAGATAATTGTGATTTAAAGCTTTTTCTTTTTTTTTATTAAAAAAGTAAGTGCGCATTTGACTTCCATCTCACCTGATGGAAAGTGACGATGAAATCGACGATGGAGCATGCACTCCTAAATAATGCCTATTCACTCTCGCCTTGAAAAGGTTCAAGATGTAACGTTCAGGGAACAAGTCTGCAGGCAGGGAATTCCAATCCATAGTCGTTCGCCATATAAATGTGAAAGCGAAACGCTTCGTTCGAATCCTTGGAATATCCACAACATAGGGGTGGAACCCCAGGTTACGTCTGGTCCCCCGATGATGATGATTACTTGGTATCATAAACTAAAAAAAATTTACACATCGACTCGCATGTACCATAGAGGTCCACTTACAATATAACATGCAATGAATCTAAGCAATATTTAATATAATGGTTTATGTCAATGAAAGTAGCTAAAGATGAATGGATATAATTTAGGTGCAACGTGGAAAGTTTAAATGTAATACCGTAGTATGATATTACGTCTATGGTACAACAAGACAACTATGGTAACTCCATACAAACGTAGTAACGCGATTTGTATTTGTAAATTACTACCGCGTGCCGTGTACAGACGCACATAATCTTGCGATACATTCTGCGATGTTTTCATCTTACATGCTTCTTTCGGTTCCGTTTAGTGTGAATTTTTTAGGACAATATACCTTACCTTATATAATGATTATAATTGCGTTTCCAATTTGCACAGTGCACTCACATTATTTACTCCTGTTAATTGCACAAGAATAATAAATAACAAAGCAATTTTTATGCCTCACTGAATTGGAAATTTACACCTCCACAAAACAAAATGACAGTCAATTTGACGTAAAAGTTTAACGAATGAAAGTGCGAAAAATAAAAGTGCATCAGGATTTATTATGTCGGCGAAATGATGAAATGTTATATTTTGCTGTCTGTCGATAACAAGCTATCGCGAGATTAATTTTGTTTAAAGATTTATTATGTGACTGCCAGATGTGTATAATTACGCTGACCTAAATCTTAAGCTAATTTGTCGTAGTATCAGCGTATAGCCCGTAATAAACTAACAAGTTGAGTTGCTACAGCTATAGAAGATAAATAAGGAAACACATAATTGTGTACAAAAAGCCTTTATCTTACCTATAAACTTTATAGCTTAAACGAGCCAAATTTTGAGAGACGTACGCGTATTTCTGCTTATTCACAATGTTGAGCCTCGTTTCTTGATCTCCATGATCACTTTTCTCCCTTCTCGAGTTAAGCTAGTTCTCTTAAACACTTGTAAAGGATTACACTTAGGATTACACACATTACCTAGCCACTCTTTTGTATTTAAACAACTTATAAGGTTTTCTCATTTTTTACCCACTTTGGTATATTTTTTTTATATTTTTTTTTATATTTATATATTTAATTGGGTATGGACTAATTTTTTTTACGTGATACGCAGATAATCCCACTGCACCTGATGTTGATTGGAAAATGGAATTCAAACGTGAAGAACCTAAAGCACTGTTGATATAATCGCCGCCCTTGCCATCTCGTGCCTACATGCTTATAAGATACTTTCTTCACGCCTCGTTTGAAGGACCCATGTCATAAAAAAGAGAGAATACATCCACTTGTCTATTTTGATTTCATTCATTTATATATATTTGAAGGGAATTCCATGATTATTTTGCGACATTATCCAGTCGCGGACTGTTATTCCGCTGGTATCAACACAGGGTCATCAAATATATAACAAAAACAACGGAGTTGATAACGCGACGTGTACGAGAGTACTGGATCATTACATTGCTCTATTTCCACCCGGCGTGCCTGTACAGTCAACTACCTAGCTGTAGCTAGCTGGCTATACATGAGTGG
>NW_020654748.1:8325347-8338426 GCF_003589595.1 Hyposmocoma kahamanoa
GCAAATGTCCGGTCAGGTTGTCTGTTTACGTCGCGTGCACGTGAACAGTGCCTTTGTTTTAATAATACCAAGTGACGAGACGAACCAGTCGTGCACCTGGTGGTAAGTGTCACGCTTGTCCATAGTAGTTGTAGTGCCACCACAAAGACTTGAGGAGCATTGCTATTGAGACGGTCACCCTGAAACATAAGTTGACAGGTCCCATGTGCCTGTAATTCTCTGCTTGCCTCAATTGCCTCCGTGGCCTAAGTCACTCACGAATTTAATTGCGTAAGGTCTCCTTCCCTTCAACTAGGGAGGAAGTTAGATTGCTATGCAGTATACACACAGAAGTACATCAGCCGTAACCTTAGTGACACCGCTCCGACTGGCTCTAATCATTTACTGCGTCCAGTGATGCTGACGATCTTGATATACGTGTCACGGCTTCATTACTCCACAAAGACTGCCGATATTGTGGAGTATATACGGGTGAAAGCCAATACTACCCTGAGGGTTGAGCAGTTGGGGTTTCGCTAAAATGTAAAATTTAATTCATTTGGGGTGAGAGTACCAACTGAACATCTGTCGATCTTCATGAAGGATGAGTTTTGGCCGAAGGGTGTTATGAACCGACGTTATCCAGGCCGGCTATCGGACACCCTCGTTGCGTCACACGTCGCAGTTATACGTGTAAATAATAATTAGTTATAATTGCCTCCGTGGCCGAAAGGTTGCCATGCCGGCCTGTCACACAGAGCTCCCAGGATCGATTCCCGGGCCGGGAGAAATATTTGTATGGCCTAGAGCGTACGTGCGTGCGTGCGTGCACACGTGCGTGTGTGTGTGTGTGTGTGCGTGTGCGTTATAATTTCACCAGCACTCCTACCTTTCAAAACCGAAAAGCAGTAATACTCACATAATGCTTGGTGACAGAAATAGGCAAGGTTACTACGACGAAGCAAAGTGTATTTAGAGTTGATTTTAACTGATAACTCGTGTAAGATATTGTGTAATCAAAAAGTGGTATCGCATTTCAGCTAGCGACCATGATCATGATGACAAATAACTTTAGCAAAAAAAAAATTCAATAATGTTATGGTTCCCCATATCAATCGGACGAAATCGTACGAGGATCATTAAATAAATTTGTTTATATCATGAGTACGATCACCAGATGAAATATGGTCACACCTTTTATGTACGACGTAACATTTTGTATAGGTAAACACCTGAGAAGAAAATGGATGTCCCATATAGCTCTCCGGCTGATTGAAACTCCGAAGCAATATTGCTAAAAATTCCTAAGTATGCTTGATTTTGATAAACGCCCATCTTTGAGATATTTTTCATTAATTTTAGGATGTTTTACATTTAAAATACTTTTGTTTTATCTTTTTAATAATGCACTATTTGTCATAAGTATATGTATAATATTATGGTCTTCAGAGACCTAAGCCTATGCGTTAGTAAGCAGAAAGTAAAAACAATTATTTAAAAAAAAATACAGTATCGATGTGATTTAAATGCGACGCAACATTAACACAGAGTTAACGAAAGACGTATTACCTTGACGGGAATATTGTTGTGAAATGTAGTTACACTGTGAAAGCATGAATTTGATTTTAAAAAGAAATATGAGGGTCATAGTGAAGGTTTAGTTTTTGTTTCACGATTGTACCTACGTAGATTATCAAGGATGTGAAAGTTTGTTACACGAATGCAGAAATGTAATTAAATAATGCTCTTGAATTTAAAATATTCCAACGAAAAAGTTTTTAAAGGTATATTTATAGTGCGCTTTCATAATAATATCAGGTATTATATTTTCACATCAGAAAATTCGAAAAATAACTTTTAAATAAATCCAAAACTCGCCGTAAAGAAAAAACCATTACGTTTCATGTTCACTCATTCAACTTTAATATTGAAGTAAAAAAATGTTCAAACATATTGTTTTGCTTATTAACGCCAGTTTTTGCGCAGATCATACACAGGTATACACTGTATCTTTGTAAAAATTACAAAATTTAATAAGTATTAATTAGACAGGAGTAGGGTGGCAGTAGTAGTACGTACTAATTAACTAATTTAGCCTTCCAAAGAAATAATTATGGCTTTCTCGTACAACATTCATTCTGGGCCTGTGTTTGACACGAAAAATGTTTCCTTTTCCAATTTTTTTCACGTGTGACCAAAAAAGACCTTTTTCACAGTGTAATAGGAAGGTTCTACCGTATTTCAGTTGGTTGATCCTACTCATGAAACAAACAACATATGTAGGTAAAACAAAATTGCGAAATAGAAGATGTTTCCTCTTACCGAGTGGACGCAGTAAGTTGGACAATTTGTGTAAGGAGCTAGGTAGCTAGCTAGGGAGATTTGTTTTCAAGAAAACAAAATGAGTTTATACTTTTTTATGATACCAAGTGAAGGGACGAACAAGTCGTGCGCCTGGTGGTAAGCGTCACGTCTGTCCATAGCATTTTTTTTCTTAAATTTATTTATCTTGTCAATTACATTTTTTTTACAAATAAGATAATGTTGTTGAAGATGCACTTTGTCTCTAGGAGCTCTGTAATTAATTTTGTTGAAGTTAAATGTTATCATTAATACGGTAACCAACTAAAATGTGATGAAATCATATTATTGTACCCTGTGAATGGTTGTCTCATTACAAAAGGCCATAGAAGACGGAGCATTGCGGGCCTAATTGTAATAAGTTACGTTATGGTTTAAAATAACAGATATATTATGTAGTATGTACACCATATACGTGATTAGATCATGCTAATCCGATAAGTGTGGTGATGTCCAGTTAGGTTGAAATACGCCTTACAATTTATATCAAGAACGAAACCTTACTAATGTTATTTCTACAGTTCATAATTATAACTTTTTTTTAAATCGATCTCAAACATTTGTGGAATTACAATATCTATTTGGCAAGTTTTATTGAACTCGGTTAACGAAAAGTGACTGAAATTCAATAAACCAGATTCACCCCCTTAATTTACCACCTTCATAAGTGGAATATTTTCTTCAAATTTGATCACTATTGAGGTACCCCCTTTCCAACATAAAAGGATCATCGAAATCGGTTCAAAAAAGTCGGAGTAATAATGTAACATACAAAAAAAAATACAGTCAATGTCAAAGTCAAATAATCATTAATTCCATAGGTATAATTATTACACTTGAAAACGTTATTTTTAAAGCTACTGCTTGTTCACTGTGCCACTTCCTTGAGAAGAACGAGCAAAAAACTCTTGGGATTGCTCTTTTCAAATAAACTTAAATGCTATAGAATACATTTTGAATCATATTTGTGTGGAATCTATACTAATGTTATCTTTCCATTCATATTTATCTAACACGTAGACTACAATTTTGTAATATGAGTCGTGTTGAGAAGATCCCTCATTTTTTAAGTCGGTTAAAAAGGGTTATTTAATCTGTACCATGGACCAATAACTCACAAGGACTGCTGCTAACCGCGATACAAGACAGCGTGGTCGGGTATTTAGTACCTACATATTGGTACACCATTTGTCGCGACCAGTGTCAAATAGCTATTTTTGTAACTTATTTGTTTTCCATTGACAAGCTACAATTATCAAAGCTACTCCAATTTCCAGAGATAACATACAAATCAACTACATGGCGCTTGTTGCACATATTTTTATGTATAGTGCCAGCTATTATTTTATTTTGCTTAGGATTACCGCTATCTACCCATATTAGGAAGCGTTAATTTATAAATTGGTTTGTAACTGCCAATGCAATATAGACGCATAACAGTTGAACTTCAGAAAATAATTCTAACTCATGATCAATATTTGAATAATATTACTAGGAAAAAACTGACTTCTGTTTCATATTAAAGTGGAATTAATTGATATTTACGGCCATTTACATAATATAAGCTACTTTTAGGCTATTGATTTCAGAACCTGTCCTGTACTATGGAGATTAGCACTCCTCTTGAGCCTATGATCTGTCATGACAATTATTTTATTAGATGGAGCATATTTTAACATTTTTTTTAAATAATATCAGGTGACGGGACGTCCATAACAGTTTTGCTGTGCCACACAATAGCAAACATCTGAGGGACTGCGCCCGTCACCCTGAGACATAAGTTGAAAAGTCCCATGTGCCTGTAATTTCATAAGTACGCTTCAAACCGGAACGCAGTAATGCTAACATTACTTTTTGGCGGCAGAAATGGCTAGGTGGTACTGCTCTAAAAGAACTTAACTTAAATTACATATAAAAAAGAACATACTGTATTATGCAGAAATAAAGAAATCTTGTAAATCAATGATTTTTAGTTCTCCGACTCGACAAATACATGAATAAATAATACAGCTCTGCGACGTCCGTTTATGAAATGAAGTACGAAGATAAAAAGTTCACTTACCACATTTAATTAATTTCCAGTAGTAATGAAGAGGCACGGCCGGTATTTTTATGTCTCTAATCTACAGAACTAGGTGTCAAGAGGCGGGCTGAAGGATGGTGAACATTGCGTGTCGGCCCTTCGTGACTACAGCCCATTGATCACCAGTCTTAAGAGATACAACACGGAGGGACAGTTTTTTCACACGAACTAGGCACGCGTTTTTCGTGCTGACCGCCATTAGGTAAGTATAATTAAATTACATCTTATTTTCTTTGCCGGTGCTATTTTCTTTGGCGGAAACCTGGAGAAAGATTAACCTTGGCGTAGTAATACACCTCAACTGGATTAAGGTGAACCTTAAAGAAGGCAAGGTTCAAAGAAGGTACCTAGGTCTTACCTACGTCGGCCGGACTGTGGAAGATAGCTCGCATAATAAGGTCATGCGTGTTTGTTTGTCGGTTCCTAATTATGTACTGACCCGAGAGATAGAGTTTTCCGGTAAGGGTTTACCGGGGTAGACGAACACGCTCGTCTGTCACGGTAGTGTGTGACCGGGGCGTTCGTCCCGCGCTAAGATAGTGCGCTTAGTAGCGGTCTAGTTGAGGGCCTGAGGCAAGGAGACGCGAGGGGCATGTGAGTTGCCCTTTAAGTCGGTGGCTGTGTCCGGACATTGTCGCAGGACACTGCCACTTGTCATTTCCGGCACTAGCCCGGAGAGCTAGTAGTAGGATATATATATATATATATATATATATATATATCCTACTACTACTACTACCCTGTATCGCGGGTGCCATGGACCCACATACAGACAATCACAAATGACACCTAAACTCACCAGAAAAATAAATGTAGGCCATACATTGACTTATTTGTAAGTCCATGAGGCCATACAAATATTTCTCCCGGCCTGGGAATCGAATCCGTGATCTCTATGTGGCAGACCACCAAGGTAACCGTTCGGCCATGGGACAGTTACGCATAATCAATGTAACGATTTAAAGTGTAATTTGTTTACATATGAAATAAAGACAAAGATACGTTTGAGTATGAGTTAACTTTTAGCATTTATACATATAATACATAAATAATAATATAGAAATAAATAAAAAACTTTATTCTTCTATGACGTACGTACTGGACACCGACCATTACTCTTAGCAGTAATAGTACAATACTGAGAGGCCGCGAAGTAAGGGATTGCTGGACGAGAAAGTGTTACTACGAATACGGTATTAATACGAGTTAAGCAATCCCCGTTCCCGCCGAGGCTTATATAGTGCTCTTCTCAAACAATATGAGGAAATAATAAAAGACTAAAGTGAGGAAGATGTATAATATAAAAAATATTAATTCATATCAAATTAATATTTAACATGTTAGGAAAATTTAGCTGAAATAAAATGTTATTGCATTATAAAGTGTTAATGCTTTCCAGGTACATTAATAGTAAGTAGGTGGTCTGCTGAACTTCTGACGATGTGGTTCACGTAGTTCTCCAGTTTCATAAGTTTTCATGTATGTTACTTTGCTGAAAGTCATAGCCAGCTACCAGCTTTTCATGGCTATTATTGCCTCTTGTTTTAAATTAGGCAGAGCTATCCATTACTGTATTTTTGTTGTGTGTAGTACTAATTTTCACAACGCAAATATGAAAAAGATGAAAGAATAGAAAAGAATAGTAAAGCATTGTAGTTTATTTTACCATCTTTTTCTTTTTTATAAACAGTAATTCTCTCAATTACGAACATTGGGCGGTTCTATGAGTTTTTCTTTTGCCTGTTTACATAGTTCATTGTTAGTAGATATATTTAAAAGTAATAGATTTTCATACTTTGCAGGCCTTGGCCAGAAAGATGTCGCAATGTCTACAAATGACAAACTTTCCGTGTTGGCTTAACATGTACGAGCATGTTGGAGAAAAGCGTATTTTTGTACTATTTATATAAAATGTATGCATATATTAGGACCTTTTACTCTAATGAAGACGTAACTGTGAAAATATACATTGAAATCCCGCCCCTCCACATACTACTCTCCGATAATGTTCAGTTCTTTGTGTAGGCGACATCTGCGACGAATTACGTTCTTTTGTGTGCCCTACCCGATCTTCCCATATTGTGTTCGGAAATACTAGCTAAACATCCCCTTCTATACGTCCGTTTTAAATAATAGCTTGAATAAGATATGGACTTTAAATCTGGAGTTTTTGAAGTAAGTAGGTAATAACGCTGACTTATTGTAAATAATGAGAATAATAATTATCGTCCCGGCCATATTATTATGAATTATTTTAGTTTCCAGACCAGTATAATGCGGATAGTTATGTACTAAAACTTTCAAATTAAGTGTAACCTTGTACAGCATGTGCAAGTTACGACTTCGACGACCTAACTTTAGGTTTCTCCTAAACATGCTGTCAAAACTTTAATGGTCTTTAAGGTGGGTCCAACGTCTTATCAAATAAAGTTAAGTGTTTCACATTCAAAAGGACCTGCAGCTTTCTTTGTTTCAGTAATGTTATTAAGATAATGTTGCGTGACAAAACACGACTGGCCTACTAAAATTGGATTATCTGACCATTTGGTCGCCATCACAACCTGTACCTATACCATAGTCACGGCACTAAACTGCTCTCTATCAGCTTTTACACGCTGCCGGTTCGCTCGCGTCAATTTGAATAAAGTACAAGTAAAAAAGTGTAGTGTAAGGACACCCTAATCGGTCCCCGATGTTATCCAGAGTTCCTGCCAATAAAATGGGGTTGGCACTTTTTACGCACCGACAACTTAGAAGTAAGACCCATACTTAGAATGTTTTTCAAGTAAAACACGGCCTCTTGAATTCTTATACATTCCAGCGAATAGCCCCTTCACCCAATATTCCGTAACAAAAATACCTTTAATATTACATAATGGTTCTTCAGTGGCTTTTTGTTGTCAAGCAATTATTTAGCAATTTTATGCCGAGAGGTAGGTTATAGTTGGCGATGTCGGTTCGGCACAATTGTGATTTTATTTTTGTCAAAACGTTTATTTATTGTCCGTGGATGTAAATGGTTTTGCCACTGATACTTTTGTTGATGAGATGAAATTTTCTGTGAAATTGCGGTGACAGCGACGTTTTCATTAAATGTCTTTTATCTAGTTGACACATAGATTTAGTATATAGGTACCCATATACTAAATCTATAAGTTGACATCACAAGCGTTTGCCATCTCTTTTCAGTTTCATACGCCAAAGTTGGCTGCGCTAAAGAATGGCAGTGATTCTTTATATTCATTAGCCTGTATTTTAAACTTAAGACGAATGAAATTAGACTTAATTATTTGCATACTATTCGTACATTTCACACGTAATAGGCTGCGCCCTTTTGCGTGTCACCAATTATTAACTCGTAATGCGTGTAGTAACACGACCACTGAAACGAGATCTCTAATTTCGTGGCAAATTAGTCCGCATTACATTGTATGTGGTAGCTCGCGTAATTATGGTGTTTTTGTCACTGTTCGGGTAAATCTCGTACTGTCAATCGTTTTATGCAAATGGTGGTTTGAAATAGTGACATATTGACGGTGTGTAGAGAAGCGCTACAACATGTTTCATTAGATCAAATAATTTTGAAATTTATTGGGTATTGTATAGGAATCGAAATAGATTTCTTCGTATCTAGAGACAATTTATCGCTCGCTTTGAAGATGTGAAAAGTAAGAGGAAATATCATCGAAAAATTTTAAAAAATCACCGACCGATATTCACTGTTCGAATACGTGTCAATGTTTGGGTAGGTGGAAGCCGAACAAGCTACGCAATCTATATTTTGTTTCAATTTTATGTTTTGTTATAGCCGTAGCGTGCGAGTAAGTATTTGTTGAATAGATCTATATATCTCGTTTGCGTGTAGGCAAAAATCAGTTTTAGTCTGTTAGTATTTTAAATTCTAAAAATAACAGTTTGGACATGGAAAATGTAGAATGTGAATAAATCTTACTTATTTCACAATTTATTAGTCATGTTTTTGAGGTAGTGGGTCTGCTGGTATTTTGGTAAACTGATTTATTTAGCGTGTTCGTTGGTTATCACAATGTCAACCATGTCCTAAAGCCAACGAAATTATTACTTCTAACGAGCTACATGTAGTAGTAACAAAAAACACAACACAAAGTAAGAAAAAAGTGGGAATATAAAATAGAAAAGAAGCAGAAGCAGCTGAAAATTACTGAAATTCAAAGTTTAATAGTTACAATTTTTCAAATAAAATTTACGAAATTTGCGAGAACGCAAAATTGAATTGAACGAATTTTTTTTGTCTTTAAAGACTTAAAATAAACAAGTAAAATAACCGGCTTAGCTTTTGTTAAACAATACTATGTGGGGGATTTAAAATCCGATTATATGTTCTGTTAAATGTTCTGGTGTGTATATTATCAAACTACCCCATTTCACGCTACGATGGATTTTCCTTTTTATTCTCAATAATAATGATGGAAAGTTGAATATATCTTGAAAGGTCTGTAAACAAGAGTGCAGCTGACAAAAGAAATACTTGTAAGAGCTCGTGCGATTTGTACGGGATCTTCGGGGTCAAATATTGCTTTGCGGATCTTCTTTGGGATTTACTCGTGACTCAAAAGATTCCTTGAGAAAAGAATGCTGCCATTTTTAAGATTAGATTCCGGGAATCTCGTTAACTGACGATATAGTTGCATAAGTTTTAAAAGTTTGTGTTAAAAAGAAGGACTGATAACTAACTGAAAGAAGTTTTTTTGTTATTATTACACGAAGCAACGGGACGAATAAGGCCGCAAATTTGCAACCGTGGTTCGTTTAGTGGGACGTTCAAAGTCTGCGCGTACATTGTATCTTATGTTGGATGTCTCCAACACAAGACACATGTTTGCGCGCAGTGTATCCGAATTTGCAGCCAAGTCTTGCGCCTGAGTTGCAGCCGCACCACTATTGTTTTTCATACAATATTTAGAAGGGTAGTTGCATCGCTACTTTTGCAGTCAGTTCAAATAGTGAACTAAAAATTACTGAAACACTACAGACGCGCGGAGTCTAATTTGAAGAGGCCCTGATGGTAAGTGACACGTCTAGTCATAACAGTTGCAGTGCTAAAAATATCTGATGGGCACTGCCACTGCGCCTGTCATATAGAGACATAACAAGTACCACGTGCCTGTAACTTAACCTAAATATATTATTGAGTGGAAATATAATTGTATGTTTGCATCGTAGCCCCTTTGTGTACCAGGATTTAATATAAAATAATGTTACTGATACTAAGACATGTCAAATGGACCCATGACTCAGCTACATAATATTATGGTGCACATTGCCCTCGCTGACATTCTGCCAAAGTCCTTATCAATCAAAAACACTAAAAAAATATTATTACTAACACAAATGTTCGTCAGAAAAATGCAAATCGTTAAAATAAAAAATATAATAAAATATTAATAAAAGACCTGCATCGCAGTATTTTTTTTTTCATAAAAATAAGTGCGCATTTGACCTCCATTTCCGGATGGAAAGTGATGGTGAGGTCGACGATGTAGCATGCACACCTAAATAATGCCTATTCACTCTCACCTTGAAAAGGTCCAAGTTATAGCGTTCGGGGAACAAGTCCGCAGGCAGGAAATTCCACTCTCTAGCCGCTTGCCATATAAATATGGAAGCGAAACGCTTCGTGCGAATCCTGGGACTTGTACTTTGTACAGCTGAAGCAACTGTCCCGGTGTGAAGTAACGCCTCACCTTGGAAAGGATGCCAAGCTTCCTGGCTGCATTTTTGGCCATGGATTCAATGTATCTGCCGAAGTTCGGATCGGACGACAGGTCCATTCCAAGTAGCTGGAGACGGACGGCTGTCGGTATGGATACATCACGAAATGTCGGAGCCAGGTGAAAGGGACTCCGTTTAGTGGAGAATGGACACGCCTGCGTTTTGGTGGCATTAAATTTAACAAGATTGGCATCGCCCCAATCGGAGACTGCCTTAAGTGTCAAATTCAAACGACTAACCATGGACTCTCGACAAGACTGGATTTCTTTTCCACTGGCCCTTGCATTGGTCAAATACCTGTCCACAACTTTGCTGTCATCAGCATACCCAAAGGCTCCTGGAAGTAACATATCATTGATATGCAGCAGAAAGAGAGTTGCGGACAGTACGGAACCCTGACGAACTCCGGCTACGGAATCCTGAGGATCTATCGCCCGATGTTCGGAAGAGTAGCCTTCTACGACCACTCGAACGAACGTTCATACAAGAAATCCGAAATCCAGTTGCAAAGGTCAGTGGGAAGCCCATAAGAGGGAAGCTTGCTTAAAAGACTTGCGTGCCAAACTCTGTCAAAGGCTTTAGAAATGTCTAAAGACACTGCAATGGCTTCACACAAGAAGTAGCTGAGGTACGCCGTGTCAACCGGACATCTGATCTGCGTCTCGGTGAGGAACAGCAGTTGCGGTTTGTCGGTTTTCAGGTGGTGGTGGACCGCTTCGATATTTGAGTGCACCCCTTTGATGTTGGTGAGGTGCACTTTTAATGGGAGGACGAGCAACCGCTGTGAAAAATGTATTCCTTTTTTGTGACTCAAAGGAGATGGCCACTTGGTCCTCCGGTCGCCAACCGGCAAGGTGGAGCATTCTGGGATTTTTCGTTATGTAGCGGGGCAGCCTTTCACGGGTGGCTTTCCCGTTAATTTGGTCCCCAACTTCCCACGGTCGGCCAGCAATGCACAGTGCTTCGGATCCCGCTAGTCTCCAGTAATGAGTGCTCAGTGTGGCAGTACAAGCAGCTACTACTCGTCGTTAGACACAATGCAACTGTTCAGACCCGACCTCTTAATGGCAACTCCCGAACACGAGCCGGAACACGGATAAACCATTTGGTGACTCGACTGCGTCGGGAGGGTTGTTACCCGCCACGGCCGAAGCGTACCATCAGTAGTTGTTGCTCTTTAGCACCACCCAGGGGTATCTTGTTGGGTCTCAAGGGTAAACCTATGGAAGCGAGCAACATTGGCCCCCAAATTTTTTTTTTTATAAAAATTGGTATTGCTTTTCAAATAGCCCTTGTGAGCATTCGGACTTGAATATCCGTGAAATTTTTTGTTCCCATAACATTTTGTTCAAATTTACAATTCCGCGTAAATACCTTCGTCGTAAGATTGTTGCCCTTCTGGCACTACCATTTAGAAGAAGTCACCAGTCTGCCGTCTGTCTAGACTACACAATGAGCACAGTGCCACAGTTCTGGAACTCGGTAACCAGTCTCCGTAAAGCAATAATCAGCATATAAACATCTTATCTATAAGTATTATTATTGATTTTCATGTTTTTTATCTATCAATTATCCATATTGTTTTCTGTTTCTTTTGTAATTGTATTGGATTTCATAGCACTTAAATATTAAAACTAATCTGCTCAACGCAAGTTGTGTTTCATCTGTCACTAGTTGTGCACTTAGCATAATACTAATAAGAAATTGTGTAGCGTGTTATTTGATGTAACAACTGTTGATGAACATAATAAATAAAAAAAATAATGAACTGTTATGTTAATTGCATAACGTACAAACTAGACAGGAGCCAAAAAAAAAAAAACAGGTTGAGCATCTTTCAGGGAATTCCCGCGGTTTTGTTTATGATACTAAGTGACGGGACGAACATGTCGTGCACCTGGTGGTAAGCGACACGCCTATCCATAGCAGTTGGAGTGCTACTGAGAGCTTTAAATCGCAAAGATCCTTAATATGAATATCACCTTGAGACGAAAACTGACAAGTCCCATGTGCCTGTAATTTCACAGGCACCCTTAAGCGTGAAACACACCGGGAGCGGGTGCGGGTCGGGTGCGTGTCGGGTCGGGAGCGCAGCCGGTCTAATTCCGTGTATTTAATGTCGGGTGCGGGCAGGTCGTTCTCAGATAATCTCAAAAGATGTGTCCCTTTCAATAACTTTTATATTATTACATGAATGCTATGCATTACTTATTTAATATGATTGCTTGTTTATTTAGTCTGTGTTACATATAAAAAGACTACTTTACTACCTCACAGTAATAAATGAAGACTGAAAAAGTGGGTAATTTCTCATTCATGGGAGCCGGTTGCACATCTCCCTACTTTTAAGAAATGACGAAAAAAAACTAAACACTCGTGGGAATTGCAATATTTCCCATTGAAGATAAACTCTAATAACTTTCACGTCGAATACATACCGTAACTTTCCGAGTTATTATAAACAAATATGCTTTCTTGGGAATGCAAAATATGTTCAAATTTTTCTTATCATTAGTGTTATTTCAACTAAAAACTTAATAAAAAAAAGTTCGTACCGCATCACCTTGACCCTTCGCACACGTGAGAAGGGGTTCCTGTCGGATTGGAGTGTATACCTCACGCGATACATGCAGCCGTAGACGGTGGTATGCGTCTCTAGGTGTGGTCACCTAGAGGTGCCGGTGATGGTTTTATACCAATTTATCGAATATCGAAGTTATATCCGCTCACGCGATTCGTGCGTCTCTGGAAGCATACCACACCTAGAGGTGCCGTTGATGATTTTATACCGATTTATCGGATATCGAAGTTATAACAGGTAAAAGAACTAATACTAATTGCTATTTCATTAACTACTCTAGCAAACCATAAAGTTTTTAATGTCTGGGTCTGTCATTTAAAAAAA
>NW_020654748.1:8338436-8399746 GCF_003589595.1 Hyposmocoma kahamanoa
TATTATGTAATAGTCTTATTAACGTTATAGAGTAACAATTAGACAAAGGGAACTTTAACATCCGCGCACTTTTATGACGGTCTAGAATATTTTGCAACCTTGACAACTAAAACTGTATCCAAATATCCATTCTTGTTGTTCTTATTCTTATCTAATTTAAGTAAATAGTTAGTTTAAGCCAAACATTTACTTTTAATTAGATGGTGATAATGGTGGTGATGACGGTAGTGGTGATGATGATGGTGGTGGTGGTGATGAATGTGGTGATGGTGATGACGATGATGGTATGATGGTGATGATGATGTGAATGGTAATGATGCTGATGATAGTGGTGATCGTGATGTACAATAAAGTTTGTTGACATTAACAAAATAATCATTTAGATTTATTTATTACATATAGATAGATGGATGGCCTTACACGGATGACAAGGATTTTGATACAAGAAAAATTTTGTTAAAATATTTGTTATATGTTAAATGTTGTTAAATATTCTATTGTGAACGATAAAATGTGTGTTGTAATAATAATTTCTCATAACTGTGCAGCCTTTCTCATTTATGTTTATGGGAAAATCACTCATGTTACCACAATCTCATTCATGTGACTTAAAATATCGTTTTTTGTTGTATTTCAATTAAATAATCCTGTCATTTAATTAAAATTTTTTTAAACTTATTTGCACTTTTAAGACCTTAAAACCAATAGAAAAAAGAGTTATACAAAAATCACTCAAAAAGTGCCATTGAAATTCGGGAAGTGAAATTCACTTCATTCAGTTGTAGTCCATATGAATACACGGAATTAGACCCGCCGCGCTCCCGACCCGACACGCGCCCGACCCGCACCCGCTCTCTGTGTGTTTCATACTTTAATCTTCAAAATCTAAACGAAGTGATGCTCATATTAATGTTTGGCGTCAGAAATACCTATGTCTGCCGCCATTTCGCTCTAATGGAACAAGGAGCTACTAACTAGCTACCGTATCGTACATTGTACAATTGGAAATTGAACTTTAATTCATCATCGATGTATACTTCTGTTGCCTAAATCCGCAGCAATCATCAATAAACTGAGCCCAATTGTACAGACATTGACATATAGTCGTGTTTGGAATTCGCAAATAAAAAGTGATGTAGCTTCAAGGTAATAATATGTGTTTTCTCGCACTGTCGCACATCACTGCAATTGCTATTTTTGGGTAAGTAAAACTTCTAACAGCTTTATCGTATAGCGCTTCAGCAAACGGTGTGTATTTTCCATCTACATCATCGTTAACTGTGATAGATAACCTCTTGGTTGCAAAGATTAATTAGATGACTTTGGAACGCACATCCCATTACTGTTCGCTAAAGTAAATCGCTATCTATTTTCAAAATGAGAATAAGGAGCTTTGTTTATCCACTTTTCCATCCATTTCATAGGGTATTATTCTGAAATATGTATTTATCTAACTATAATAGTTTATGATAATTTAATATTTTTTTTTTTTTGTGCACTTGATCTCGTTATATTAGTCATCGTGTGTTGTCTGCAGGAAGAAATATCTTTCAGGAATAAGCAGAAACTTTTAATTACGTTTTTCTTTTGTTCAATGTGGTTTTTGATTTTACTATAATATTAATTTTGTTTGAACAAACAAATAAACAATAAAGAAAACGAGTATGATTAATAATAAATCTTGTTTTATTTCAACAAAATCATACAAGTAAAATACTAATTTATAGTACACGATAAACAATGAAAGCGAACGTGTTTCTATTATTATTATAAATATTTACAAAGGTTCTACGAAATATAGCGACGTCCTTTTTGAAGATATGACTGAGATATGCTTCGAATCATGATAATTGAAATTGTTATACAACCTTGTATTGACCAATAGTATTGTGGTGAAAGTATCTAATAAATTTTAAGTAAAATTTCAAACGCCGTTATGTACAAAGTTTGTGAATTACTGTGATAATAAATTATATCACTTGAAATGTTCTATATAGACCTGGATATATTTTGTACAACATTGGTAAGCGCGAAAATAACCTTGCGTTCGCCGGAGATAGGAAGACAATGTTTACGTAAATTTATGTTTACATTATGTCCCCATCACTAATGAAATTCAAGCCTTGTTTGGTATGAGTCACCAGAGCCGCATTTTTTAATAAAAATGAAATGTATAGAAAAATAAATTATACAAAGATACATCTACTAAATGCTTTATGGGTATAATCAATAAATAGACCACTTTACGTGCTTCTATTTACATTTCTTTTGTATAAATAAAAAAAGAGAATACACAATTAAATGTGCTCTATTTACAAATTTTAAATCTATATAATAATTTTATTTACAATCAGTTTATTACCTAAATATTATCTAAGAAGGCGTTCCTAAACGTTTTTTTTTCTATTTACAGTACAAATATTTTGTAAAAAGCTAATTGATATGAAAACAAAAGACAGACGATAACAGCGCTACAAAAATACATTTCTGTAGGTTAGTTCACGATTCAACAGAAATAATTTAAGATACTAATATTAACAATTCAATTACAGATATGTATCAAGTACTTAATTTGACTAATGAATATTCAAAATATTTTATTGACTACCTAGTTAATTAACCGTTTTTGTATACAATTAATTACATACAGTATATTGCAAAATGATTTAAGGTGATATGATGATAATTATATGTACTAACAATGTTAATGCACAACACACGGGAATGTAGAGTGAGTTTTCTATTCCAATATGCTTTAGTAGGTGTTTCTACACATGAATATGAGCATCTTTTACTGTGAGCACCACGCTCAAATCTCGGAATTATCACCATTTAAAAAAAAAAAACATAAATACTCGACCATATTTCGACTTGACTTCTTTTTCATTGCCATTTTTCGAGGTTTTCACAGGGAAAGTGCTCGTTATCACAAGTAGAATAACATCTTTAAATATCCCAAAAAGGATTCAATATCTAAAATTTTTAACTCTGTTTAGTTAATGTACTCAAATGTAAAGTAGAAATAGAAAGATTGGCATCTAAGCGAAAGAGATCCTGGCTGCTAGCCTACCTAGCTGGATCAATGTAAGATGTGCAATCCAGCTCCGTTAAGGAAAGATGTTTACTGCCACTCTCTGGGTCCAAATACCGCATCAATTGAATACATGAGTTTAAAAGGGGGACATCATTTCATCATATCTCAAATAACTGAACGAAAATAAAATTCCAAAACCAAATTAGTAACAAATTACGCAATAAAACGTAATAATAATCTAACAATTAAAATTAGTTTACATTAGATTTATAATAGTCCACATTTGGATAAATTCTGAGAGCCTTGATTGCGTGTAAATCACGTTTTGTTAATAAAAGACTGAAGATAATTTATCACGTTGCTGATTTCATTAGAGAATCGAAGAGGAAGGTGAGCGAAAGTGTTAACAACATTACGCTCAATGTAGAGACGCCGGCCGAACTCCTCACTGGAACAAATAAGCTTTTGTTATCATTGGGTTAAATGGTAAGACTTTTTGGGAAAACTAATAATGCTAGCTGACGACGCTTTTAACGAAATCGTGGACTATGGTAAAGGTCAAGTGAATTCAACTTGAAACTCCGGAAACATCTTTGGAAGTTGACGTTTTGTTATTTTTATGTTCTGATATTTTTTTAGCAATGGTTCTTTTTCAACTTTGTCATTGTAGATCTTGATCTACAATGACAAAGTTGAAAAAGATATTTAACAAGTTAAATATGTACAGGTCGAACTAAATTATGGAATTGCGAAAAAGAAGAATGTATTTTGATTTATTCATTTCACAACATTGTTATTTCTTTCATTATACAATTTTCATAAATATTAAGGATGTATGTCACAATGTAATGTCACGGAAAAATAGAAGCTCATCAAATTTTGTAAGTTTTCAGTGGCTAATTAACATCGTTTACAGGTATCCTGAAAATTATGTAACATGAAACTGTTGATCCATGAAATCAATTATGGAACAAAATAATGTTTACAGTAACCTTGATATACGATTTACGTTTGACGGATAGTTTACAGATTGATAATGTCGGCTAAATTAGTTACGCGTTTTGAGTTTATCGAAATAATTATGGAATCCTGAAGATTGTAGGCTGTTGGAATTTATTGAAATGGAAACTCAACTTTGAAAGCTAATGCTATTTCGTCAAGTATATAATTCATATTTTGCTGTGGATTTTATTAATATTCATTATGTATATCCAATCGTTTCAACAACAATAATAACGCTTTGCAAGGCTAACCCGAGAGTGACGAGCTACGACAGTCCTAGCGAATTCGCTTATTACTACTAATTAGCGTCAGTAACAAATATATGATTTTATTTATATAAAAGGCCACAAAGGAGCGCTGCAACGTTCAGCGACATTCGCTACGAGCGGGTTTGCGCGAGTGTCACAACTGACAAATAAACATTTTTAAAGATATATGTATACACTAAAATTGTAACGTCCCGTACAACAAAGTACAATTTTGAAAACGAAAATTTATTATTTACATCATGTTTACGACATGACTCTCAGAATCGAACATTTATGTGACAATATTTTAAGTATATTTTCGATATAAAGGAGACAATATGATATTCATGTAATAGACATTAGCGAAATACAAATTTGATTTTCTGATAAAATACTCATCGAGATCATGGAATATTTTGTACATTAAAAGTCTATAAACGGAAATATTTAATGGGAAACATGAAGTAACAAATCAACAAAAGTTGACGGAATTGATTACTTTGTAGTAATGCTACGTGTTTATATATAAACACACGTCACAAAACACGTCAGATGCGCCCCAATTTAAAGTTATTTGTTCCGTTTAGAACATGGTTTTCACATAAGTAGTACGTAGTCAAAGTACTCAACATTTTAGTTTATATTGGATTTATTAAGCCAATGCATAATTGCGCCACTAAAGTCGGAACAAAAAGAAAGAGGGCTAGAGTTGTCCACTAAAAAAACAAAAAAATATAATAAAACACTAATGTTGTCAACAGTTCCCTTACATTTTCAATCGGAATCGGCATCGGGACTATTAGAGCGTCAATTAATAACTGTCATATCGTTTGTGCTGTAACTTGAACAGGTAAACGCATGTCCTTACTGTCGACTAGCAATATTTCAATGACGACAAGATGCAGGCGTACACATTATGCTGACGGTGCTAAGTCTCATTCATTATTGTGCACACTTAGTCTTTCTATTATTTACACAAAAATTGATCTAGAGCTTGACAGTGTTTCTCTAAGAACAAACAATTCCAGCCAGTTCGAAGGAATTTTTCTTTGTTTTCGGTCTTTGTATTGATAATTATAACAAACTAATAGAGCAATTTCATCATTGAATATCATAGGTATAGGTATTAAGAGGTAATACTTTCATAGGTATTACAATTAATTAAGCCACATATCTAGTTAGCCGCTGGTAGCTGTATACGTACTTACCTACCTGATTGAGCAAAGAAAACCTTTCATAGATTTCTTACAAATGGCGCTAAGGCAAAAATGTCGTTAAAACCAAAAATAAGGACCTGCAGCGAGCACATACAGAAATTAGTAAGGTTTGTTGACTCGTTCCGTAGCTCTGTTGGGAGAGCGAAAGCCCCGGTAAGGCGAGGTCGGTGGTTTGAATCGTGCCGGATCGAAGCAATTTTTCTTTGTGTGCGATCTTTGTATTAGTGATCTTCCTTCTCTTCTTTTGCCTGGCCTTATTCCCATTTATTTGGGGTCGGAACTTCTGGTCACTCTTCTCCAAGACGGTCTGTCCTGAGTCGTCTGTGATATTAACTGATGCTCTCGCAGGTCTTTATTAATAAGGGATATCCATATGAGGCGGGGTCTACCACGTCTCTTTAATGAGAGGTGTTTTTATGAAACTCGCCTGTTTCATTCATAAACCCTCACTCGTATTTTAACGCCTTTCATTATAAGTAACAGTCAGATAAACTACTATTAGTGTTACATATTTGTTATAGTTATAAGTCGTCACTACTAAAACTAATGTTTTTTTTATTATATCAAATAACGAACAAGTGTTAAGCGCCTGATGTGAAGCAATACACCTGTCGAAAGTAGTACCAGTGACACTCAGAATTCAAATAGGCCCTCCTATTACATACTGCCACTGCATATGTCATCTGCTTAAAATAATGTATTTAAAAAATAGACGATTTCCCACTAGCAGTTTGTATCAACTATCAAATTTAGCCACTGTAAAGAAACTCTACATCACTCAAACTGTACGCAGACAACATTGGTCTCTAAAATATGATCTAAATATTTCGAAGAGGAGAAGCAAACACATTGTGGTACAAGTACCTAAAGTAAATACAGCATTTGCAAACAGACAATTCAGCAAACGATCGGCCCATTTGTATTAAGTTAAGAATATTGATAATTGTTTAAAAAAAATTGTTTGTTTTGACGATGTTTGGAAATGTAAAAATTAAACACTAATTTAAGTATAAGTTAAAAATGTTAAGTATGCATTTATAGCTATGGAAGAGCGGTGCCTCCTGACACAGGCTTCATAAGTTTAATAGGAGGTACCATCCACTGTTAATGTAAAGTTAATTGTATTACGGAAATAAACATTTTAGTTTATTTATTTTTATTTTTATATGTCACTCTGAGACACAAGTTGACAAGTTCCATGTCTTTGTAATTTCACCAGCATCCTTACTCGTCAAAACCGGAACGCAGTAATGCTCACATTACTGCTTGGCGGCAGAAATAGGTAAGGTGACAGTACTACCCTGAACGAACTCTTTTACAAGTAGCTCTACTGCTACTAAAGTGTGTTGTAAATGTTAAGTGTGGATATTGTTATTATTTTACATTTTCATTCACTGCAGATTCGTGCAGCCTGTAAAACTATTATCTATAGCTAATAATAAAGATTGAGTTTTCTCACGTCATCATGTAAAATTCAATAACTTTGTCTTTTGTATAATAAGTTACATAAATATAATTGTGAAAATTATATGATACAGCAGTCAGTTTAAAAAAGAGATATAGTTACTGTTAATAGATGTAGATAATTTCAACTTGTTTTTATTTTATAATGTTCTCTGTCTATTTACCCAATAATGGTTGTATCACAGTGGTTTTAAATTTGCTGGTTGAAAATAGTATTATGTATGTAAGTAAGAAAAAGTTCAAATTGGCTTATAAAGTTTCTTAAGATATCATTGACTAATGGTGCAAACAGGAAGTCATACCAAAATAAATTTTGCGATTCACTATCGCCTTCAAACCAAAACGTCGGTTAGGGGTCAAGTATCTTGATATATCGAGTGTAAATATTATCATAATAATCTAACATTTGGTTACGTACTTGTCTTAAAAATTAAATGTAATAGGTAATTACGCGAAAAAGTGCTAATGGAATAAGGTTGCCTTCAAATTAGACGCTTATAGAAGCGCTGCAGTGGCGTAATGGTGAGGCGTGACACCCTCGCTTTACACCTTACTTCACTAATAATTGTTACTACAAAAGAGGCGCGCGTTACGCTAGTGTCATGATACTCTAGGAGGACGACGGGGCGGTGTGGCCCGTTTCGTCGTGAGGAGGGGAGGGGAGGACGCAGCTCCTCCCAGGTGCTGGGGGGGTTCCGGTGCGCTAAGTCGATCCCGGATCCCTCCCACTAGAGCACCCGAGAAGGCCACTGTGGTGTTTTAGCCGGTAGGGGTCTGGCATAACCTCTCCGCTGCCCCCGCGGCGGAGAGGTATCCTAGGAGGACTTCCCCACGAAAAAAAAAGTGTCACGACCGTAGTGCTGCGACTGCGCTTCAAGATATCGTATGATTATTATAATCTCAGTACAGAGTACTAAAAAACCGAACTGAAACCGACCTCTAAAGTACGTGGAATTACGTCTATTTGCCAAGTTTTTTTTTTTAAATCGGTTACCGGAAAGTGCGCAAACCAGGATTCATCCCCAAGTTCGCCACTATACGGAACTTGATACATGAGATAATAAAAATCGGTTCTCACTACACAAAGTACATTGAGAGAGAGAAAAACGCCTTGAATCAAAGAATAGCAAAATCCACCATTAAAATAATTGCTACTTATAATAAAATTTAGGCGCTATTTATAAAATGAATCTTCATGCGTGAACAGCCACTCTTAGAGGTGGATGATTTTCTTCAAAATTAAATGCGACCATTATGGAGTACCCTCTTTCCAACAAAAAAAGAATCGGTGCACAAATACCGGAGTTATCGCGTAGCATACATAAAAAAAATACAGTCGAATTGAGCCTCCTCCTTTTTTTGAAGTCGATTAAAAATAAAAAGGGGTGCGGGTGCTGCGCCATACACACGCTACTACAGCGCTTCTCTAAGCGTTCAATATGTAGGCGCCCTAAGATGCTTAAAACGAACATTGCAAAACGGGGATAAACGCCATAAAACAATTGAACGAGAATTTGCACGCCTGCCTTTATGGGAGGATAAATGGAATCCGGTATTTGTAAAAACTAAGTTTTTTCGCGCTCGACTGATTACTAGAATACGGCTTCGGTGTGGAACACGGACACCCCGTTAGTGTTGTGTGTAATGGTAGATTGAAAAATATTGTGAGTGTGGATGAAGATGCCATCGTTGAGACGTAGTCGTACACGTAATATTGCATTTCCGGTAAGCCCGGGTTAGTTTAGCAGCATTAGAACTCCTTGGGAAAGAGTTCGTCCAGGGTAGTACTGCTACCTTACCTATTTCTGCCGCCAAGCAGTAATGTCAGCATTATTGTGTTCCGGTTTTGAAGGGTAAGGATGCTGGTGAAATTACAGGCACATGGGACTTGTCAACTTATGTCTCTGGGTGACGACTCGGTGAGTGGTAGTGCCCCTCAGATCTTTGCAATTTAAAACTCTGAGTGGCACTTGAACTATTCTGGACAGGCGTGTAGAATAGTTCAAGTGCGCGACTTCGTCTTCTTTGTCCCGTCACTTGATGTTATAAAAAAATCACGATCAGTGTAATTTGATCAAAACACCGGGATAATACAGGTAGGTGCACAAATGCCTGTTAAATTGTATAATAGGGTTTATCTCCGTTTTTTAGTGGAAGTGTAATACAACGCGAATGTTTAAAAGCGTCTATATACGGTTAAATAGATTATTAATACTCGGATGCCAACAGTAACAACATTGCCACGATCTTTCTGAGCATATTCCATCATAGCTGAAGCGCTATTATACCATCCAATAGCAGGCTACATTATATCCACGCTCTCAGAGTACTGTTCCACAGATCCCTGTGGGAAGTAGCATTGTACCTCCGAATGAGCTTTAGAAGCAAATACTGCTTCGTCATTCACGTTCTAACTTTTTAATGATCGTCATACTATCTTTTGGTTAGATTTTTTATATTTAAAAATATGTGCGTATTTGATTTCCAGATGTTACCATCGTCGTCACTTTCCGTCATATTCAATTACTTGAATATGACGGAAAGTGACGATGAGGTCAAAGATAAATAATGCCTATTCACTCTCGCCTTGAAAAGGTCCAAGTTGTAGCGTTCAGGAAAAAAGTCTGCAGGCAGGGAATTCCACCCCATAGCCGTTCGCCATATAAATGTATGAAACCTTGGCATTTCCAGAACTTAGAGTAGAATCCTACCTAGCCTACGTCTGAAAAGTCTACGGAAAGGTGGAATTAAATAGTGCAACTTCCTGGCACACTTTCCGTGATATATTTTGTAGAATACCGATAAGCAGGCAGCTTCACAGCGTGCTCAAGGCTCTGCAGCTTCTTACCTACTAATCCCGAATCACATATAAATCCAAGGTAGCCAGTTAGTATTTTGCAGAACCATCCCATCACAAAACCGACCTAGACTTATTATTATTAAAAAAAATCTTTAAATTTTTACACTTGAGTGCATAAAACATGGCTTACCTAATAACATTGCTTCTTTACTTTCAGCAAGTTGACTTTTTCCTACGACAGCTTCGCTGCCTTCTCGCCACGCTGGCGTAACACGCGCTGTGCAACGCACCTCCATCGTCCCTCCTAAAGGCACGTGTAGCCCTAGTGCTGTAGACAGCAAGCCGTGAGCGTGTTGGATTGGCGGGTACTCCACCAGGAGGTTTGGGTCTGTTACCTGAAAACGAAGTAACTTTTAGTCACAATTAACGGTCATTATATAACGTGACATACAAGTATCTCGGAATACATACATAATATAGGGTCGTGGTAATTAAGAAAGGTTTTAGAACAAGAAAGATATTGTAACATTTCGCAACAGAATTCCGCTATTACTAAAACTTTTTATCACGTCGTTGCAGTTCGACATGTTGCCACCATGTGCTTCAACAAAGCGTGCCATTTATTCATCACAATTCTTTTACGTTATAGGACAATGGTAAACTCCCATATAAATTTCTGTTGACATAATTTGTATGCGTCTGCTTATGAAATATATAGATAATATAGAGTTGAAATTCCTGAACAAATTTTGTTTCGGGTTTACTATTCTGAGAAGTTAGGAATTAAAGATATTCCAATTTGAAGTTTTGGAGGCTATGTGTTCCGTATTTGGTGTATTATTATATCAAAATAAACTACAGAAGCCTTAAACAGAGTTAATAGAAGCTACCGTGGGTTTGTGACGTAATGAAAGTTCAGAGGAAATTATTTTGTATACTGGAACGGTTAAAGGCATGAAGTTAGCCCTAACAAAAAATTGAGTTAATTAATAACTACCACAGACTAGTCACTTGGATACTAATTTATTTTTTTGTGAAATGTGCCGTCTATCCCTGATTTTGGGACCTTTTTTGTCAGTTTTAGCATTTTCTCGCGTGTCATTTTTTTTTTTCATTTTTTGTAATGAAGTAGTTAATCTTTTATTCGCTTATTACAAATCGACCGAATCAGGATATTTGATATTACGTGAACTAAATGTGAACCATATCCGTACGTAGGTACTGAAATTCCTTTTTTGACAGCTAAATGTCGCCCAACGTTAAGAAACTAAGGGTCGTATTCCAGAACTCTACTCAATACTCAAGTCAGGACTTGAGTATTGCAGTGAGCACTGAAAACCATACTCAAGTCCTTGCCATTAGGGTCGTATTTCCAGTGCTCGAAATCATACTCAAGTCTGCTCAAATCCTGACTTGAGCATTGGGTAGAGTTCTGAAATACGACCCTAAGAAACTGTTAGTTGAAAATATCAGTCCGATTACATGCTAATTAGTAATTAGAGTTTCTTTTAGATATGATTTTATTTCCAGACTTAGATAGACCGCCATTATCATTTGAAAAACCTCATGAATTTATTTTATTCAAACTTGTATTTAAGACATTTGAAGATGCTAACGAATTCTTTTAAAATCATAGATTTTGTCATTGTTCTTTAGTTGTGTATATTGTATGTGGTTTGATGTTTTGCTACATTATACAACATGGACGTCTATTGGTTCTAGACGAAGAAATTGCTTCATTTGTGTACAGCGAGTCGGTGATTTCATAACAAGTTTTTTTTTGTTTATAACACGTTCATACGATTCCATTTGGGTGGTATTATATCCCAATCTAATATTCAATATCGAAACATGACCAATTCACTTATGTGTATGTTTATTAATATTTGTTTCCATTAAAGTATTAAGTAAACTGAATTGGTGGCAATGTAGCCCTATTTATATTATGGTTAGGTTAGGCTATAAGCCGTTAAATCCTAACCTTACTGTAATCTCATGTACAGCAGGCGGTTAGTATCTGTGCGACTCCACTCCCTACAGTGTTTGTGTTCTAACACACACCCACCATAATATCGATACCTCGAATGAACACAACGCCAAGTTTATTTTTAGGTCATTTCCTATTATTTTTGTAAACAGTCATATTTATTTACTAATATTAGCTCTCCGAATTTTGTGAAAAAAAAGAAACAAAACAAAATTAAAAAAAAAAAACAAAAAACGAATTTTGTGAAAAAAAGAAATAAACACAAAAAACAAAATAAAAACAGAACAGGTCCAAAAATTAAGCTGGCGTAGTGTTCATTGGAGGTATCGATATTTGACTGCCCACTGTACACATGGTCACGGTTAAGTCAACTAGGTCGTGTAGCAACGCGTAGCAATCGCGATGACTCACAGAATTTAGATTATAGTCCATGCGAAAACCTAAGTATTCGATGTTAGACATAACTGGTTAATATCTTTTCAGTCAGCCGTGCCCTGACTGATCTCATGATGACGCAAAGAACCGAAAGGTTGGTTTGTTTGAAAATAAAATAGATACAAGTTAGATCCGAAACTATAGTTTCATTTCCAATGCCGAGCAATCGCGAAAAAACAAAGACTCGATATTCTTGTATTCGGGGTTATTTAGTTAAATGCTAATAACCTCGCTGGACTATATTATATATATATCATATCATCATCATCATATCAGACGGAATACGTCCACTGCTGAACATAGGCCTCCCGCAAAGATTGCCAGACTAGCCGGTCGAATGCAACGTGCATCCACCGTTTACCCGCCGCCCTTACCAGGCCATCCGTCTACCTAGAAGGGGGCTGTCCCACTGAACGTCTTCTAGTTCGTGGTCTCCATTCGACATTTGTATTTGATAGTAAGTTGACAAGCACTCAACCTGATGACACCCACGCTCGCTCCGTTTTGCATCGGACTGCTATTTGCGCTAGCGCTTCCTTTTGTTACCGCACAGAGTTATCACTGTATAGAGCGATCTATATATATATTTTTTGTAAGATTGTAAAATCTTGTGAATTATTACAAGTCACGGAACAAAAGAGGTTGTTATGATGTCAATAATACAGTCCTGCGAGATTGTTCATATTTTACAAATAAAAGGTTGCTTGTTTTGATCATAAACGTCTCTGTTATGTGGGTTTGGCGTTCATTTAATACAACCCAGTACAAAATTAAGTTACTATTTAATAAAGGTGCAAAATTCGAGAAGTCCTAGAAATTAAAGTTTTCCAATAAGTAAAGTTGAGGTAGGTTAGTACACTTGAGAAACTTATAACAACCCGTGCTGGAAAGGGGAATTTGTTTGTTTGGAATTATAGTACCATTTAACAGAGTTGTTTAAGTTTGTTGTTATTAAAACATTCTTTTGCTTTTTTAATTTATTCCTTTATTAGGTGCCCTTGTTTTCTAGTCCAACAGTTTAAAAAATGAAAGAAATAAAGCCAAAGTCAAAGTAAAATAATAATTTATTCCATCGGTAAAAATTTGTACACTTGAAAACGTCATTTTTAAGCTACTTTTTAAACAACTGCTGTTTCACTACGCTGACCTCCCCGAGAAGAATGAGCAAGAAACTATTCAAAAGCGGTAGGACAGTTGATCCTAGCAACTATAAGCCTATTTCAATTCTACCAGCTTTAAGTAAAATATTCGAAAAGGTTATCTTGAGTCAATTACGGTCTTATTTCGGTAGGAATCACATTTTTTATAGTGAACAATATGGGTTTACTAATGGTAGATCGACTAGCGATGCGGGGGTAGCGTTACTAAAACATATATTTGATGCTTGGGAAAGGTCTCAGAACGCCATTGGGGTTTTCTGTAGCCTCTCAAAGGTATTTGATTGTGTGGACCATATTACTCTTGTAAGTTAGGAAGATAGAATATTACGGTGTAAAGGCAAGGCGTTGGAACTTGTTTCGTCATATCTTAACGGTAGAATTTACAAAGTAGACATAAATGGAGTGACTTCCTTGGATTCTCCGGTAAAAATGGGTGTTCTGCAGGGCTCAATACTTGGACCTTTCTTATTTAGGGAACCTCACATTTACCTAATGCATTTAATAGGTGCGTTGACGAAGGTATTTTTCCTGATTTAAAATTTAACATTACTACACATCGCCTAATTAATAATAATAAATATGATTTTATTATTACATTGCGAAGATACGGAAAAATAGTTATTTGTTATGCAAGGCTACAAAGTTGTTGTTTGACGCGAGTGCTTGTATTAAAACCTGAGCTAACGAAGGAAGCTATTCCAGAGCGTAGCGAGGGTTTCAAGGGACGAGAAGCAAAACAACTTTACTGCCGAGCGAAACACAACTTTCACCTCACTATAGTGAGAAAAATGGTAGATGAAAGAAAAACAATCAAACTATAAAACAAAAAGAAAAAGTTTATCTTCGGATGCGTTTTGAATTTACACACCTCACCAATTTTTATTTTTGATTGTACTTTTATTTTGTGTGATTAAGTAATTATTGAAATTATTTTAGTTTTTCAACGAATTAAAATAATTTTACAAACACAATTGACACTTTAATGTCAACAATAATAAGAATGAAATATACCAACGGATTTATATTACATAAATAAGTAATGTACGACAAGTCTCTTATTTGAACGTGTAATTTTTTTTTCATCAAAAGAAAAAGTTAGTTGCACCACAGTCCATCGTCAAGTTCGAATTTCAAAAACCTTTTCCACGCTAGCTTGTAAAAAATGCTTTTACGCGCAGATTTCTAAGGAGAAAGAAAGTTTTTCCGAGCTAGTGAGGTGAAAACAAAATTGTCGTTACCTTTGGTTATGAACTCATTATACATCCTATCCTACATCTCACGGACACGAGTGTCCTCTAAAGGTTTGGGCCATAGTTGAGTTGAGTTGGCGAAAAAGCGTGTTGGGGATTTTGCCCATTTTCAAATGGTTGTGTACCTTCTTCGAAGTATAGGTTTCATCGAATGTTGTTCTTCACCGTTAGCGAGAGGTATGGCATATAAACATTAACAAACGTGTGTGACTTAAGAGTGTATACAATCTCAAATGGCTTTAGCTGATTCCGCATAACAGTCTAAGTGTTGAATCAATCACTTTGGAAAAAAAGTAAGATTGAGCGCATATACACTGATTATTACGGTCTCATATTAGGTTGGTTGTGCAGTGAGGTAGTTGGGATGTCATCTGGTTAGCGACGTATAGGGAATCAGGAACATTTTTAGATAGTGTGTTTATTCGTTCATGGTGCAAATAGAAACGAAATAGTAATTCAGTTACATTAATCTTATGCCTACTCAACATTTCCTTCAATACGCAATCCAGAGACGTAGTGAAGAAGTTACGTTGCTTCGATAAATTACAGGTGTGAAAACACGATTCTTAAAAATTTTCACGATAGACAAAAAATACAAACTTATCGCGAAATTTTACAAGAAAACCGCTATATTCAATAGGTACTTGACAAATACCAATGATTTTTTTTGTATCAACTGAACTAAATAGGACACGTAGTATACGATATACATTTTTCAAATGGCTTTAAATAAAGCCAGTGTCCCTGAAGTTCAACCCAAGCAAAATAATAACAATAATAGTGATATCTTTATTCAAAAACATACCTTAGCCTTAAGTATAGTACAGAGAAGAAATTTGCTGATTAGAAATGTTAATAAAATAAAATAAAACAAGCAGGTAGAAAAGGCGTAACAAATCTAGGGAATCTGGCTCCTAAACTTGACAAATGTCTGTGTCTTAGGAGACATTTTTCAGTTAAGCCAAAAACGTGTGCAGTATTTAAAACCAAAACAAAGTAAAAAATTAGTCTGAGCCATTGTGGTTATACATTGATAGTTATGAGGTAAAAGATCAAAAAGAATAGGCGTAAGTACGTGTATATGTATGTTTGTGTACATTTATGTGACTGCATGAGGCGTATTAGTAAGGGAAAAATTTGAATTCGAGCTTAGATAGTATCGACTATTAAGCTGCCAACAGATGGACTGCACGTGTGCAGTTAATGCGTGTAGTCGTTGTAAAGTTTACAACCGCACATTGTAGTGTTGCTTATGTTGCGCCCTACTTTCTGCGGCCGTTTGTTTACTTGTGCACATAAGTGGGTAATCAATCAGTCGATTTAGACATTTTACATAATAACCTAACAACAACATACCAAACAATTGAGTTCTTACATTTTCTCGATTTTTAGACATGGGAAATGAAACTACTTTTACTCACATTACAGCTTGTCAGCGGAAACAGCTAAGGTAGTGGCACTACTTCCCTGGATGGACTCTTTCACAAGGAGATTTACTGTTCTGAGTCCAATGATAAACTACAAGTAACATCTTTCATTTCGACATTAACAAAGACCCCGAACTCCTGAAATGGGCGTGCGGCGATAACTGCTCAAAATCAGTGTCGATTACATGAAGTCGGTTTTCATGCAGTTGTACATATCGACTTCACGCATGCAGTACATCTAGTAGCAACCTAGACGTATTAAAGTCACAGGTACATTCCGCCACATGGATTGAACTCTTGACCTTTAAAGTGAGAAGCAACCGTTCCCCCATTGTGCTACCACAGTTCTTATAGTTTAAAAGTGCAATTTACCACATACCTTCTCCCCGTTTATGTCCCAACTAAGTATTGCAGCGGGATAGGATCGTCCCGAAGTGCAGTTCAAGAAGAGTGAGTCGCCTCTCCGATTTTCTTGTTCATTGCCCGTTATCCTTGGTCCTTCTCGAGGAAGATCTAAAAGCGAAGAAAATTAATTAATCAATCTGTACACTGAATAAAGCAGTATAATGTATAGATAACTTTTACATATTATGGTAGTTTCTTTGCATTTTAATCGATTATGGTTTCTTTTTGATTTTTTGTAAATTATTAAAGTAATAAATATTCACTGAACGTAAACTAACTTAACTAAGTAATATTCAGAATTTGTCATTCACGAGATTTAAAACGATTATGAAACAAAAACTTTAAATCTGCGTGCTTGGATGACAAACATCCATTATAGTAATCCGTTTAGTAGTCTTGACCATGTTGTGTGAAATAAAATTTGTATATTGTAAATGATAAATGTGTACTAATGTTTGTTTACAAAGGGCAATCTTATTCTTCAATTTATCTTTATTAATCTTAAAGCTTTTTGCTCATTCGTCACAGGAAAATCTGTCTTACGAATGAGAATGATGATGATGTAATTTCCTTACCATTGAAATAAATATTACTTGACTTTGACTGATGAATATTTGTACTATGGGCGCTGGATGGAGAGGTACCGAGGTGGATTTCCGGTAGGACTCATTTGGGAGACGAACTTTTCCAAATCAATTCTCGTCTGGGTATTCCGGGCAGTATCCAGAGTTGAATTCCGTTGCTCTGATACTCATAATACAGGAAATTCCCTAGTTAGAGACCAGGTAATTGGGTGAGGTTATATGATACATTATTGTTATTAATGTAATAAATACAATAAACCAACCACAGTTACAGTAAGAAATCAGTAAATGTATGACATTCAAAACATACAAAAAAGTCTTCGTGGACTGGTGTACTTACAAAATTTTATCATCTTGATGTCTCAAGTTTCGTGGGGTGCACGAAAGTAGCCTTCATGCAATGACGTACGAATCGTATTTCTAGTACGTACAGTACTTACGCCGATTGGCAAATGCTTTCACAACGATGGCAAACATATCCCAGGCACAAGGCGGCTACTTGTCGCGTGACTAAGTTCTGGGCCGCGATATTATGATGTCATCGATACGACAAGACGAAGAAGTTGACGTAGGTGTATAAAACAATTCTTCTTAAGTCTAATATCTCCGAAAATAAATCGAACACGTATTGAACACTCGTAAAATTTACAGCGCTTTTACGATCATTTGATAATTTCTGAACAAAATAAACGCAAATTTAGGGGTACGTGACAGATTCTAAAACTTTATCTCCACAAATTTGAATATTCAGTAATTTTGCTCTGAGTTTTACATTCGAGTTTAAGAGCAAAATTTTATTTTTATTATCTTCTACACGTTGTAGTCTGGCGTGAATCGTTTGTGAGTCAAAACTTTAGTAGGTAACAAAACGTGCATTCACAAAGGTACGCTTTTCACCGTAAAGCAATGTAGCTTTAGTTTAAATTCTCGGTATCTCTCCAAAGTAAATTCTAGGCAAAGGTTACTAAAGGTTATCCAAAGCCTTATGTATGTACAGAACTTCGAACGAAGACGGAGATAACGCAAAGGTATTTCTTACCTCTTGACTGTTGACACACCATATGATTATTGACAGACTTCGGCAACAATCGGATAGCGGATGGGTAATTGAGAAACGGAAATATATCTTTATCAGTCACGCAAGAAGTGGATAAATCCCCTACTACACACGTATTTCGTATTTTGAATTTGTACAAAAGTTTTTCTTTACGTTTAATGGATACGTCTTTTTGACTGATATTAATTAATTTATTTAAGATATACCAACATTTGATTACATTATACAATAACATAACATAGGAATCCCTTAAAACTGAATATAACAGTAATAGATAAATAGTTGCAAGCTTTGATAAGTAAAACTCGCTGCTCCTCATAATTTTATCACCCCAGCCGAAAGTTTTCCCCCGAGACACGAGTTGCAGTGGTTAATATGGAAATCCCCGAACCATGTCAGGTCACAAGTTGTGCAGACAACATGCTGAAATGAGAATATATTGTCAACCCGACTCAAAACCAATGTGCTTGCCGATTCCTCACACAAGTATGTTTCACTTGCTCTCGTGCCCCTGCGTTCGATCAGCTGCACCCACGAAGACCTGCTAAAGGCAACAGATAGGGGCATAGATGTGGCTGCTTCCTGGGCCAAAAACAAAAAATATTACACTTCTTTGGCATTCTATTAGTTTTTGTCATTGACTCGACAAGAAGAAGACAAATAAATACCACTTGCAATTGGTAACTGTAAAATTGTCAACACGATTTAACCTAGGAAATTGAACTATTTTTCCAGATTTAAATTGCGTATATTTGTTTTCTCAAACAAACTAACGTTTCGGGCCCTTTGCAGGTCCCATGGTCACAGTTGATTGAGGTGGTAAAGTCATAAACCAGTTATGTGTAATAATATTAATGCATACCGCCCTATTTTTTCACTATAGTTACAAAAGTTATTAATTAAATACCTTATCCAAACGCCTTATGTATGTACAGAACTTCGAATGAAGACGGAGATAACGCAAAGGTGTTTCTTACCTCTTGACTGTTGACACACCATCTGATTATTGACAGAGTTCGGCAACAATTGGATAACGGATGGGTAATTGTTACTTGTAAAGGGTCTGAAACGTTGGTTTGTTTGAAAAAAAATACGCGATTTAAATCCGGAAATATAGATTCATTTCCTGTGTGTAACAATCGTGAAAACTAAGAACTCGAAACATGATTTAACATCAAGTAAAACAGTATTAATAATTTATAACAACAACCAAAACTACAGATAAAAATATAATAACACATTTGATTTACTCCACGAAACTTCACAGTATAAGGGCGCGTTCAAATTAGCCGCGCTGCAGCAGCGCTGCAGCCGCGCGGCGGCCGCGAGACGGCCGCGCGATTGTCAATTTTTATACAATTTCTAGAAGCGCTGCAATCGCGCGGCTGGGCCGCGTGACAGTCGCGCTGCTGCAGCGCGTCTAGAATTGTATGAAAAGTGACAATCGCACGGCCGTCGCGCGGCTGCAGCGCGGGTAGAATTATATGAAAAGTGACAATCGCGCGGCTGCAACGCTGCTGCAGCGCGGCTAACAGCGGCTAATTTGGACGCACCCTAAAAGTAACTACTTACACATAAATTAATGTATGAAAAAAAAAAACAATATAATATAATTAATTAATTGGGAGTCATTATAAAGCAATGTATCCAGTTAGGTAAGTCAGACTGAATATTCAATTTGCATGATCTTGAGATGGGAGATTTAAACATGAAACAGAGTAGTTACATTCTATTGTATGTATATAGGTTGTAGTGTAACTGATTGTTCTTTGTTGTCATTCCACAACGTATTTGTAATGTATCCATATTCTCTTGAAAGTAACGTACAATTTTTACAACGAAATTCATCTTCAAAGAAATAACTACTTTGGGGGCAAAGGCTAGCAGAAATTTCTACCAAATGAAAATTGGTTTCGTAGTGAAGCAAAGTTACGAGCTCTATCAGGAAGCGCTTCAATTTACGTTCTTTGTCACGAACAAATTGGTTATACTTCCTTAACTAGAAGTCGCCGATGGGGCGGTTGAAATTATTGAATATTAATAAATCTAAAGGAGAATACGCGGTTGAATAACTCTATGATAAACTAAAATACATTCAAAATCTTTATTTCTTTTGTAAGACACGCTTGAAATAGATTGTTTAAACACTACTTACTCATTTGTAATGCAGATTCCCCTGAGAGGAATGAGTAAAACACTCAGGGCTTGCTTCGTCGTAAATAATTACTTGTTCACATTAATCATTTACACAAAAACTATTTAAAAACTACACATCTAGAAAAGAGTTCAATAAATCATTTCATGGATTTGTGGGAACTCCTAATTTCAAAATAGTTAAAAGTACTATAAATGCAAATGACAAATTTTGAATATCAACTGCAGATCGCATATTATATTGCCCCTTAAATTAAATTGTGACTTTGGATGACTGACAAGAATAGCCAGTTTGTTTTTGTTCTTTGAAATTGCGCCAATCAATACTTTTTAACCGACTTTAGAAAAGGAGGAGGTTCTCAATTCGACTGATTTTTTTTGCATGTTACTTTTTATTTGTGAACCGATTTTGATAATACTTTTTTGTTGGAAAGAGGGTATCTCAGTATTAGTATTTATTATCCCATAGACCATTTAAATTTAAAGAAAATATACCACTTCGAAGGGTGGCAAACTAGGAGATGAATCCTGTTTCGCGCACTTTCCAGTAACCGATTTCAATAAAATTTGACAAATAGATGTAATTCCAGGAACTTTTGAGGTGGGGTTTTTTTCAAAAAAAAGTTATAATTATGGATAAGAAAATACTTTTCTGGTTAACGGATATGACATTTTACTAAATGTGTCGCCAGAGTAAGGATGTTGCTTCTTTGAACTTATCTCTCAAATGAATTTTACTAGTAGTAGTAGCGCCTAAAAAAATTGCAAGTTCGTAATTGTCACGGTATATTTTTGCTCTCACAACAACAACATAAAACAAGATTTCTTACGGTCTTTAAACGTACTATTCCGAGCAACGCGACAGACGATAGATACCGACCGCAGACTTCGCTACTGCTTTATATAAAACTGTGTGGGTTCAACATAGGGAACGTAATTTTAACCCCAAAGCGAAGGTATTATGGTCTCATTTAAAAGCACGTTTATTTCTGTACAAAATTAGTAAGTATTCGAAATGTGCATGAACCAAAAACGGATCACACAATATTTTAACCTGTAGATAGGCACATTTATTTTTAACCGTGAACAAGAGTGTCTTAACTAGAAACGCAATACTGCCCAAAATTAGTTACATAATTATGCTAAAGATAGTATCTAGTTGTAATGAAGCCACCCATTGTACCCCGTATTTTATTTGTCTCTGCGTTTTCAAGAGTGTACTAAAGTATACAAGTGAAACTTACAGATAACCTCCATTCTGCCTTCTCCAGCTGCTGAAGCAAAACTAGGCGCTTCCGCTGATACTTCACAGCGGTACAAGCCTGTCGTCTTGAGTGTCACCTGGTGCAGCACCACCTTTCTGTCGTCCGATTTTTGGAGCTAAACACAAATAAAATATAATACACATTATTATACTACCCCGGTGGTGAACGATTAAGAAATCAAAGTACCTACTACATGAAGAGGGCATAAGTTCGAATTCCGGATAAACCAATTTAGGAAAGATTTTTCTAAACTTTTTCTCGTCGGGATCTACTGAGAGTGACTCCCTGGGTTGATTTCGTTACTCTGCTACAGAAAATTCTTTTGTCAGCGATCATATGTGGCTGGTTAGGTTAACTTTTTACATGTACCTAAATAAGTTTTTTGGCTCATTGAATAGAATTTTGCCTCATTAATTTGTATACTGGTATAAATTCACAGCCCGTAAAGCATGATCATTGGGAGAGTGTTTTCAAAACTCATTTATTGAAGGGTTTTAAAGAAATTGTGACATTTATTTTTAAATAACTAACTAAATAATAAATAGTTAATTTGGTTAAAGTGTAGGTACATCGAGGTTGACCTTTCCCCGCATTTGTTCTATTAAACTGTAGTGTTAAATCAGGCACAGATTACAGACATACTGCCAAACGCATAATAATAAAAACAAGCAGAGTAATTCGATACAGGCGTAGAATCGTGACTTGTATGTCGACGGTCACACACATTCGCATAATCTCGCGAGGCACTAGCGTTGCACAGTGCGGGCCATTGCACGTACCATTCGTTATAGAATTAAACCGTTCGCACGCTGTTTAAAAACGACATTAAATTGTAGGCGTATTTATTGTTATGTTTATGGTTGTTTAAACTCTCCCAAATTTAAAATTTTTCTACATTTCATTTATGTTTCATAACCATACTCCCGTAAACAAGATACTAATCTATGCTAGTATGAAAATATTAAAATGTAAGTACTGCAATTAAATAGAGTACGAAAAATTACCTTTTTTAAATGTAACCTTATTTTTTTCAATATCGTGATACAACCTCTAAGAACAAGAAAAATAATAATGTGATAACCCTACGCTCTGAGTGACGTGTAAGCACTGAGATGCCGAACAGGCAGGAGTTGAACTACTTATTTCACTTTCTATGATACACGACACAATTTATATATCGTTTAAGACAGCAGAACACAATAAGTACAACTATCATCGATATAAGAGCGATGCTACACCGGTGCTGCCGGTCCATTGTGTTGGAGCAACAACCCTGTGATTTCAACGCACCGAGTACTACATGAGCAATGTGGTATCGCAACGTAACGTCACTTACGCACGGCAGTTATACCTCTCCCCGCTTCGTCTCCTGGCCCTTTGCCCGATGCACAAATGTTTCATCGCCGCGTATCGTTTCAGAGAGCCACCACACTTATCGACACGGGATCGTATTAAACCGGTTAGAAAAATCTTTATATCCATGTAAAAATAGCGAAAATGACGTTGTGCGGTTCGCGTCGGCGATCCGAGCGGAAGCGAAACGTCATCGTCTTTTTAGGTTTTTGTGACCGTTCAAGGCGATTCCGTGTGAATAAATGTGCTGAAGTACCTCAACGCACCATGTGGCATCTTATTCTAATTTATATGTAGTACTACGCAGCGCCACCGCTGAGTCGTCGCAACGCCGATGCAACGCATCATGTGACATCGCTCGAATGTGTATCTTTTAAACGTCTAACATCACAAATTTTCAGTAATCCATTTTTTCCTTAGTTAGCAAAGACATTGTAGGAAATGTTACGCTGGTCATATACAGCGTAACATTTCCTATAATGTCTTTGCTACTACATCATCTTTCACAACACATTGCGTTCTAATCACACAGGGCTTTCTTTACGTTACGTCTCGTAGTAACACCACAAGTACACATTGACTTTGTTTTTATACTTTTTGATCCTTGTAATTTATGTTTGAAATACTTATCCTATTTTCTTAAAAAAATACTCCAAATACCTTCAAATACATTCTTACACAATTAACGTTGATAAAATTCTTTCTAGCGCCTATAAAATGCTTAAATAAAATCCTGGACCCTAGCAGTTTATAGCCGTAGATAAAATAATATTGAAAATTTTTCTTTCCCGAGTGACCAATATCCTCAATAGATGAGTGCATGCTTTGTGCTTTCGCTTCATTTCTTCATCTTTTGTCAATATTTTTCGTACGACATCCTCTATTGCTCGTCCTATATGTGCCTACTATTCATTTCATCTTGAAGTCCCGTATTTTTCTATAAACTGCTCATATAGATTGGGTCTTTCAGTATGGGAAACGCAACTATATGACCTTTATAGAACGGAGTTCCTGGAAAGAAATTCGAATTGTTTGATTTGTTGCTTACTAGCGTGATTACTGACTGTTCGGGCAAAGTAAATCATGACCAATTTAGTCCAAATGCTTATGTACATACAATCGATTCTTAGAGTTCTGTGTGTTTATGTAGTATTCGGATTGTAGGTTATGTTTAAATATTTACACAAATTTGGTAATAAGTCCATTTCTCGGACTAATTAGGAATAAGTACTTGGAAAGTTCCATTTTGCAAAGATTACCATTTTCCTCCCCGTAGTGAGGTGAAAAGTTACGTGTTTCGCTCGGCAGCCAAGTTGTTTTTCGTCTCGTACCTTGGAACCCTCCCTACGCCCAGGAATCTATTTTTGAACCACTCGCTTCGCTTGTGGTTCAATCTTAGCGTCCTTCGCTTGCTCAGCTTTCAATACAAGCACTCGCGTCAAGCAACAACTTTGCAGCCTTGCGTAACAAATAAATATTTTATAAATCATTTGTGGAGCTTTCCAAGATAAGGCGCAATCGCGGAATCCTTAGAACTCAAAAAATGCGAAAACTAAAATTTAGAGGCGAAAACATGTAAAACTGATATACCTTATTTTGTGTATAACTTTTCGCTGCTATCTACCTGATTAAATTGTTTTGAATTTAATTGAAACAAACATATTTCTGTTCAAAGATACCGCAACTCTATCATCGAGATATTTTTTCCCTAATCACTCCTGGTCGGCGCGTCGATGCCTACACGTCGTAGCATTGTCACCTTATTATTTTAGTTATATCATGGGCCGTTAAAACAAAAGAACTGGTAATTTCCACAATACAGATCGTAACTCTGAAAAATATCAAAATTCTGTCTTTTATTTAGGTGGCGCTTATATCAGTAGCCTGGAAGTAGTCTATAATTATGTAAATGGCCATGGATATAAATTAATTTCTCTTTAATATAAAGTACAAGAAATCAGTTTTTTCCTTCTTTTTCCTATTCAGATTTTGAATCATGGGATGTATTTATTTTCTGAATTTTATCAAATATGCGTGTCAATACATGGCATTGTATGTTATAAATCAATTTATTAATTATAGTTTCCTAATATGGGTAGATGGTGCTAATCCTAATCAAAATAAAAGAATAGCCGGCACCATTTTCATTTTCTTATTTTATTTTAACCTTCCAGTGGTCACACACCCTTGCGCCGAACATAAGCGTCGCGTGCGGTCTGTGAGACCGCACTGAACTTCACGAGTTCAGTTTGAGAAGACAAATGAATATTTTCATGACGTTGTGTAGCACATGATAAAAAAGTCTTTTATATTATGTAAATGAAAATAGAAAAAACATTATGTACTCATAATTTTTTTTATTTGTACTTATTAGTTGAACAGTCTATAAAAATTCAAAATTTTAGTCATATGACACAAACAACGTTAAAATCAACAAAATTTCAAAACAAACACGACCGGCCGTGAAGGGAATCTGTGACCGCAAACACAAATAAAGGCACATGTGCGCTTGCGACGAATGTCACAGGGCTATTAAGGGGAAGTACCTCATCCCCTCGAGGATATCACGGTCGCGCAACCGTTTATTGTTTATAGTTTTTGTAAAATGACTAAAATAAGGTCGCTGCGGTCTCTAACACCGCGCGCGACCGCTGGAAGGTTAATTTATTGGAAGGCCAACGACTAGCTTACAGAATAAAAATTTAAGTAATAATGGATAGCCAATTATAGGACAGCACTGATAAATTCACACACAAAACACACACACACACACACACACACACACACACACACAAACACACAAACACACACACACACACACACACACACACACACACACACACACACACACACAACACACGCAACACGCTCTTAGCCCCGCACTAGGGAAACCTTGTGTGCCTTGGACACACACATAGACAATCACAAATTACACTCAAACTCACGAGAGAAATAAATGTAGGCCATACACATATTTCTCCCGGAATCGAACCCAAGACCTCTGCGTGGCAGTCCGACATGGTAACTCTTCGGGCACTGAGGCAGTTATTATAAATATTATAA
Organism: Hyposmocoma kahamanoa; assembly: GCF_003589595.1. NCBI lineage: Eukaryota > Metazoa > Arthropoda > Insecta > Lepidoptera > Cosmopterigidae > Hyposmocoma > Hyposmocoma kahamanoa. Next base: position 8,364,342 of record NW_020654748.1, read on the forward strand.
ATACGCAATCATTAAGTTGATATTAATGAGCATTAAATTATAACACAGTCACTAGTTAAGTAACAATATAATATACTATGACAAATTCGCAAGTTTTATTAATTACCTACTCGCCAAAAAACAAATACTAATAAAACGCTTTATCGATGCAGCACAGGTGTCAAAAAGGTCAATATTAAACTGCTTGGACAATATGAAACTATTACTCGCTTGCAAGAGATACGCATTCCGCCGAAAGTTATACCTCCTGGTACTCCCTTAAACAACACTTTGATACGTAGTACCTTGGAATATGCATCGCCAGTCCAGACTTCCAGAATCTTTTTGGATTCCATAATCCACATTATAGAAATCATTCTGAAAGAATCGAACAGCTGCAACGTAACTTTACTCGTTTTCTGGCATATAAAGACCCCTATTGTCCCTACCGTGCTGAATATAATACTCGGCTGAAATATTTCAGAATGTGTTCTCTTGAAACCAGACGTCGAATTGCTGATATTGGAACTCTGCACAGAATGGTACATGGAGGTAAATCGTCGCCAGAGGCACTGGCCCTCAACAACATAAACGTTCCTCGTAGAGTGCCTAGGGTCCCCATTGGCAAATCGTTTGTTTTGTCTAGTAGCCGAACTAATCTCGGAAGGTATGAACAGACTCATGCAGTCATACAATGACTTGACTGTGACCAGAGACAGTGAGATAGACGTCTTTCATGTAAAAAACACTGAACAATTTATTCGCATGTACTAGCAATGTTTTTTTTTTTAATCCCTCGAATCCCGTTTAGCCATGTATTGGTATAATTTTTAATTTTAACTTTTTTGAAATTTCATACCATTATTTGTATTTCATTGGCTAACTCTAAAATTTTTAGTACTGTACACCTGTAGCAACTTGACACCTTGTGTGGCAAACGTATATATATTTATTTCTAAGACTGTTTTGTGTTAAGTTTATGGTCTATCTTTCAATAAATAAATAAAAGTTCGAAGAGGCCGGAGGTACGCACAGAAGTGAATTAAACCTAAAGGTCTTTGTAGGGGCGTTAAGAGAAATCTTCAATTCTAGGTTTGTAATCCGGCGTCGATCCTCTAACGATAAAAGATGATGTTCCTTACATGTATCAAGATACCAGTTTGACTGTTACCGCTCCCTAGTTCAAAAACATAAAAGTTAATAAATCTTCTTTGCACATTTCCAATGTATTTCATTCATTCATTCATTCATTGAGGGCTCCAGACCTGCAATGCGTATTCAAGGTGGCTGCGGACAAATATTCTATCCATAAAAATCTGTGAAGTAAGCCATCTAGTTAATTTGTTTGTTATATCTAGAAATTAGAGTAGCTTTGATAAATTGGAACTTGTCAATGTAAAACAAATCAGTAAAAAAACATTGGTATTTGGTTCTCGTCGCGACACGTGATGTACTAATCAGATAGTGTGCTAAATATCCGAATACGTTGGTCGTGGTATACTAAATACCCGAATACGTCGGTCGTGGTGTACTAAATACCCGAGAACGTTGGTCGTGGTGTACTAAATACCCGAATGCGTTAGTCGTGGTGTACTAAATACCCAAATACGCTGTCATGTATCGCGATTAGCAGTTCGCTTGAGTTATTGGTTCATGGTTGTACTTTCAAGGTGTTAACATAATTTGAAAAAATCATCATCACAGTGTTTTCGTGCTATGTTGATGTAAAATTTGTCCTCATCACTCTACCCCTTTCCGTATCCTTTATCCAGTACTTACATATTTATATTTTTATGTTAACATCTCGTATTGATATGTATGTCGGTTATGGAAGTTTGCTTATGAAATAGAAATGAAATGCCGATCTACTCTGAATTTGAAGCACTCTTGTTCAAAACACAATAATAAACAAGTCTACTATTTGATAACATTTTTTATACACCAATCGAATCGTTCATTTCTTTAATGAATGGTACATGCGATAATCGGCGCTGTGCAATGAGAGAGCCTCGCGAGATTGTGGGAATGTGGGCGTGCTCACATATATGCAAGGGTTTTAGATTTGTATGAAGTTACACTACTTATCTTATTATAAGTAGTGTGGTATTAATGAGCAGAGTCGATACAAATGCTCTTTGAGGGCGCTGTATGAACATCCCTAAGAAAGTCCCTAAATGAACTGTGAGAGAGCCTCGCGAGACTGTGGGAATGTTCATGTTGTGGCATGCTCACCGACACGCCACGCTTTTACGTTTGTATGACATTACATTACTTGTGTTATTATAGTATGATATTATTGAGCAAAGTAACAGCATACGAATGCTCTTTGAAAATGGTGTATGAACATTCCTAAAAACGTCCGTAAGGTATAAAAATGAAAAAACTTAATGGCACAAATAACAAGATAAGAAAAACCCTTATTTTCTTTTAAATTACCATTTCATTTATCCCCATCGCTTTACTCAAACGGAACTTCGGAAAAAGGTTCGTGCAAACAAAAGTATTGATAACAAACTTCAAACACTTACGTCAACTTTGATCCCATTGAGTTTGTATGTATATTTTCGGAGGCGGAAAAAAGGAACTTGGAAATATTGAATGTCTATTATGCATGGAAAGGAGCCGATTTGACAGTAGAGTTGTTTGAAGCAACATTGTTTACTCATGAACGCATGTTCGAAGAAAATTATTCTCAATAATAAAAAAATCATGTTTCCGCCAAACGACCGCGCCGTCTTGGCCCGAAAATATCCAGGAAGATAGATATTAATAATATAATTGTTTATTTTCAACTCAGTAAAATAAGATAAAAGTATCTTTTATTTTTATTTTTGCCATAAAAATTACGGTTATTCTTTAATTCGAAGTTAATATCATGGGTGACGTTGGTGCCAGTAACAAGTTTGGATATTGACATCATACTTATTATTGATTATAAAGCACTGTTATATTGTTACAATGACGTAATGTAATATGTCTTCCCCACGTACAGCCCACAGAACAATAAATACAGTAGAAGTGGTTAGTTAGCGCCCGACGCGTGCCAACATTAGGTCTCGAAAGACCTACTTGAGCTAAGTCCGCCACTTTCGCTTTGTATCGTATGATTGTGTCATTCTTCCGCACAAATTCTCTAAAATCACAGAAAAATGTCTTATTGTGCTGTGCTATTTTGGAGTGCAAAAATTACAGCCGCACCAAAAATATTATTGCCTTATTTACCTGCCTTATACATTTTTAATTTTCTGTTTTCAAACTAATTCAGACGTTAATCGTTGGTCGTAGTCCAACTACTAGCCGCAAGATGGCAGTAAGTTGAATAAAATTTTAACATGAAATCAAAACATCGTAACTTGCAATGCAGTATTGAACTTTCAACGATATAGCGACTGGGTAAAGTTAAATTATATTAACAATCCAGAATTTGTTACACCTTTTTAAATTAGAAACTATGACCAATGATTACCAAGATTTCGTAGTGTTTGTCATTTGTTTAAGCGACAACGGTTCCGATAGAAATCGAGCCTTAAGGCATTATTTCATTTTGCTTCCGTGGTACAGAGTGTGTACAGGCTGTGTCGTTAACTAGAGGTAAGACGAGTGTTGTTTGATTTTAAATCTGTCAAACATACTTCGGTTTCGACAAGATGCCGAAAGCTCAAGAATATAATATAAACACTGCTTATACCATCTCCATATCTATTAATAAAATATCTTTTTCAGACCCTACCAATGGACTGTTATTGACACCATAATAATGGACCTGCCACTTACATAATATGTCGCACTGTTATTACAATAGTGTATTAACTCCAAAAGTGTTTTTGTTCAGAATCGATGAAAAGCTAATTACACACTTCACGTGAAAAATTATTAAAATATATGTATAGGTTTTTGATTTTGATTTGATTTTGAGGTTAAATTTTATTACAGACATCTTAACAATTTTCTACTAGCCAATTTATTTAATATAAAATAATTATATAAAAATAAAAGGCAAAAAATCTCATATTTGTGAATAACGACTGTTTTTGTCTAGAGCAAGCTCACAAAACTTGTCTCATTTTGAGTTAAGTACATTTCTTTTATTTTTTACAATATTCTAACGTCGGTTTTATTGACGTGTAGCGTATCGAATTTTACGTTCAGCGGTAGTATAATCTTGAATTTCACATATTTTGAGTTACAACACTATTGTAATAGCAGTGCAATATACTACCGTCGTAGGATTCAAGAAGGTTACAAAACGCGCACAAACAACTATATCGGGAGGTACTTCTGGTGATAAACGACAACCATAACAGTTGCAGTGCCTGTCAGAGTTTCAAATCGCAAAGACCTGAGTATTGTCATTACGCCCATCACCCTAAGACACAACATTTTACTAATCACATATGCATGTACTTTCACCAGCACTCTTATCCATCAAAACCGGAACATTGTAATGTCCACATTATTGATTGGTGAAAAAATATGTAAGGTGGCAGTACTTGCTGGCTTTCACAGGGAACTCACGTAACACAGAACACATAATATTGAGCTGACAAAACGTGCCCATGTGAATAAAAAGTTATTTAATTGGAGTAGATTTGCAAAGACGCATAAATAAACTCACATACTGTTTCTTGTTATTGTAATATTAGTTACATACTCAGGTATATAGCAATAAAAAAGAACTACCTACATCAAAAGCACTTAGAATAAATACGCTTGTCTATTAAGACGACGCAAATATACACAGCGAACGATCTGTATACTTATGATCCTCACGAACGTTACAAATAAGGAGTCGTACACAACTCCGCTAAGAGACAGAGGTGATAATACCAATATGCTACATAATTATGTGTGTAAATAAAAGTAATAATGCTCACATCGACTTTGACTCCATCCAGCTTATACGCATGCTTCGGGGGATCGAACTTGGGCATGTATCGATAGAACTCCTCGTTGTCTCTGTACCATTTGACAGAATACAGGCCATCGTTATCTAGTTCGTAGTCGCATTCCAGTATAGCTACTTGTCCTCGTATCCTGTACGGGGGTACGGACACCCTGACTATACGAAGTAATAGTGATTCTGAAACAAAAAGAAAAAGTGTTAATGCTAACTTTTTTGACAAATTATGACGTAACTTTATACTTGTTGAAAAAGACGCAAAGGCGTGTAGATACTTATGTTGCATATGAGAATTATTTCACGACAATTTTGATATTTTAATATAATGTCATGAAATATTTTTTCTTTTGAAAAGAAGAAGTGTAAGTTGGAGACCCGTTCCTATAATTTAATCCTTGAATGTTTTATAAGATGAAAGCTACAAACGACATTCGGACTTGACCCATGTCAAGAGAAATTATTGCGCTGCAGACAGGAAAGATAGTTGACGCAGATATATTGGTCTTAAATAATAAAAACGTTCGCTTTTCCTTAAGCGTCATCAAAATGTTTATTTTTGTGAACACGTAGGATCAGCAACATGATAATCATTTAAAACATATAAGAAGGAATGGTCTAGGCTGGATAGAGAAGACCAAGAAGTTACATATACCAGTTCTATGTAAAGGTTAAAGTATGGGTTGTACATGAAGGTTCAATAGTGAGCATACTATGAGAAAGATATAGAGTGTAACAGAAGAATAGGAGAAAATGAAGGAAGAAAAAAGTAGAAAACACGCGTTAGACAAACAAGTTTTCACACCTGTTTGGGATGGTATCAATTCGAGCTCTTCAGTTAATTTGTAATTAATTAATTTAGCACTTAAATATGATGGTCTGAGATAACTTACAGATTTTACTAAAAAGAATACTATTCTATATACGAGCTACCGCGCGGTGTACGTCATATCGAAGGCGCTCGAAGACCGTTGGAAAACACGTGAAGTCCCCAACCCGCATTGCACCTGCTTGGTGGACTATGACCTTCTTCTTCTACTTAGAGGAGATTCGAACTGTGTGACGTAAGTAATAGGTAATTTGATGATAATTGACAAATTCAAAGTCAAAGATCATTTATTCCATAGGTAAAATAAATTTACACTTGAAAACGTCACATTTATATTACATTACATTAAGCTACTACTCATTCACTACGCTGATTTCCCTGAGAAGAATGAACAAGAAACTCTAGGGATTTCTCTTTTCGAATAAACTTAAATGCTATGGAATACACTTTGAATCAAATTTGTGTGGATTCTGGAGCCGTGTCGTCTTTCAATACATCTTTATCTAACACGTAGTCTTCAATTTTGTAATATGACTTTTCGATCAAAATATTTTTAACGTAGTTTTTAAACTTAGGAAATGATAATCTTAATATATGCTCCGGAATCTTATTGTAAAAACCTATACAGTTCCCCATAAAAGAGTCGTTTACCTTGGTTAAACGAAATCGTGGTACCATGAGTTTGGACTTAGCTCTAAGTAATTAAATCCACAATTCACAGATTTATTAACTAAAAATAACGGACAACTCACGTATTTAAGTCGAATTTTTACTCGACATGTTTCGAACCAATTCGTGGTCTTTAATCATGAGAATCGCAAAGAGAAGAATAAGCAAGAAACTTTAGGGTTGCTCTTTGTAAATAAACATTTGTAGACATTTATCATATACAAGATTTATTTCAAACATCATAGATCGAGACAACATGCAAAGCTAAACGGGACTACAGATTTCTGTCATCCAAGTAGGTACGCTGAAGGTGAATAATAAAGTAACTTATAAAGTTTTTGTTTCATCATAGTTTTAAACCTTGGGAAAGGTTTTGAATATCAACCAGAATCTTTTTATAGAAGCGTATACATTGGCCTTAACTGAATTTGTGACTTTGTGAATATTGTTAACAACAGCCAGTTTATTTTTATGCCTCGTATTAATGTGACGTTTATCACTATTCTTTATAAACAATACTATTTTTCGTAACATAACTTGCGTTTTCGTTTATTTTATATTTATAAGACTTTCTAACACATTTCCATGATTGTAGAAGAAACCAGATACTTAATACATTTATGAAATAAGTAACAACTGCCTGCTACTTCTATCGCCGATATATTTATGCGTGGTCTTCTATACCTGGATAACAGTGGATTCCAACTTGAGAGATGGATGTCAATCAATTGTTTTCAAAACACTTCTGCGTCTTGAAAGTAATCGTCGAGTATTCAAGTGTTTAAATTTTCTATTTATATTAACTTTTGTCTTTCCCAACTGAAGTACAATTTCCAAAAGTGGTTCCTTAACTTGAGTGACAGTTGTCGTTTGCTTGTGATAAATCTACCAACCAGTAATTTTAGGTAATAATGGTCAGGTAATAATAACCAGTAATGTTCAGGGTAAAACGCACATGCGAACGTGTGTGCCATTAAAAATCTGAAATAGCAAATACATAATATATCCGTATACAGAATAGGGCGGTAGGTGTAAGTTTATAACGAACCTGCTTAGCCACAAACGACGTTAGCGGAGAATTGGGAGCGAATTCAAAAAGTTTGAGCGGACTTTGGTTATGTCTGTGTTTGTGAGCCAGAAATAGGACCAAATCATCGCTTTACTTGGACGGTTTTGGTTTAGTTAAATTTTGGTCACCCGATTACGTACGTACATAGGTATATTTACGCAATTGGATTACCTCTGGAATAGGCAGAGACCTTGACCAATTTCTATTACTTCACTTACATTCATCAATCTTTTAGGTAATTTTCAGATTAATTTTCTCTACCTAATTTCGATGGCAATTTTTATAATTTAAGTAGGTATTCATTCATTTCTTCGTATATTTTTTTTTAACGAACACACTTATAGCCCCGCACTAGAGAAACCCTGTATCGCGGGTGCCACGGATACACAAATAGACAACCACAAATAACACCCAAACCCACCAGAAACATAAATGAAGGCTATACAAATATTTCTCCCAGCCCGGGAATCGAATACGAGACCTTTGCATGGCTGGCCGGAGTAGTAACCGTTCGGCACTGAGGTAGTATATTTATTATCGTGAAATATAATAATATTTCCGGATACACTTCACAAGTGACATTCGATAATTAATATTATGATAGTATTCCAGAATATTTAAATAAAAAAATTGTCACTGACTGAAATCTAACTCTTTTCATACAAGCGCTCTTATTCTTCCCACTACGCACTGCTGCTTCTTTAAGAATATCGATTGTTGTCGACAAAAGTCATTATAACTATTTACTCGTATATAACAGTCAACTATATATTATTTTATAGCGTGGATGGATTGTACATTCGGATAGTGCTTCTCAAGGTTATTTAGGTGTTATCAGTGTACCACAGTCTATTTTGACATTATGTTGGTTTGGGTGTCTCCTTGACACTCATTTTATTTGACGTCAACTATTTCATGAAATTACCATAGTTTATTAATAGTCGATACTATCTCAGTTCGAATTTAAATGTTTCCCGTACTAATACGGTTCATTTTGCTTGGCAGGGACACTGGCTTTATTTCAATTTTTTTATAAACGAACTTAAGACCATTTGAAAAATATATATCGCATACTATACGTGTTCTATTTAGTTCAGTTAATATAAAAAAATTGGTATTTGTGAAGTGACTTGAAGATTTTGTTGTAAAATTTGGGGGTAAGTTTGTGATTTTTTTCCATTGTGAAAATGTTTAGGAATCGTGTTTTCACACCATATAGTATAGTGTGTGACCAGTGTATGTCCTCAATTTTACTATATATTTTTCCTAAGTGATTGATTAAATACTTTAACTGTTTCAAATTAAAATAAAATGACATTTAATGATGATATGAAATATCACTCTATATAACATTGCAAGTATGACTATCAGTTTGCATTTCAAAATAGCGAAAATAGGTATCTTTCTATGATATTCGAGATTTTTCGCGAGATAATTGACATGACCATAACATACAAAGAAAATGGCTGACTGTGCTTAAACTGTGGAACTTTGCGCGTCTTTACACGTATAACGAAAACAAAGCATTTCTACTGTATTTATTCTATTTATATGTACTATGATATGACTCACTTTCTGAATAAAGTGTAAAAAAAAGTTTAAAGTAATGCACCATTTAAAGCTTTTGTTGAAATCGGAAACGTAAGTTTAACAATTCGTAAGAACGGAAGAAACTAATTAACATACCTACAACTTGTTCAAAGGCGTAGAAACTGCGGACTACTGAGCCTGGCTTAGTTCCAAAGATGCCGGTTGCCCTACTTAAAACAAGAGTGTAGCATTTAAATATCTACATATAGTCTGTGTTAACTAATGAGGATGACTAACTAAGGCTGATGTTCCAGAGCTAACAATATTGTCACTGTTTATGACTATGTATAATTGTAACGAAAGTATAACATAATTGGTTAAAAATTGGCAGATAATTGAAAAAAATCGTATAATAGGCAATGATCTAGTGGTAGTGCTTATTTCCCACTTTATTGTATAAGGACATATTAGAGTCTTATTATTCCTCACTGAGAAAACTCAAGCTAAATAAATGAATATTAAATAATGGACCTGATCCCAAAGTAACTAAAGCACTTGAGTTATGAAAATCGGAAACAACGACGGTACCACAAACACCCAGACCCGAGATAATATAGAAAAGTTAGTTTTTATGCTTAAACCCAGCCTGGAATCGACCCCAGGACCTCAAGATGGCGACACCATGCAAACCGCTGTGCAAGCCACTAGATTACGGAGGTCGTCAATCACTAGTAAAAACGGAAAGGGTGCGTACAAATCTGGCGAATGTGCCGCAAATGCGCCTGTTTGCGAGAGCATTACGTTGCGCATGTGCAGCGTTCGCGGCGCATTCGCCAGATCGGTACGCACCCTTACAAATATTGAAAAAGCCGTGGTAGCTTTTCGCATCTCAAGCAGAAGGTCAAGCATTATAATCCGGGCTTATAACTCTGAGTTTTTCCGAATATATGTGCGAAATTTAATTTGAAATTTACTAAGGTAACGTCGTAAGGAATCCTGCACACATCTATCCAAACCCTCTCGTCGTGGGAGGAGGCTTGTGCCCAGCAGTGGTACTATATATGTAGGCTAACTATTTATTACAATATTAAACAAAACAAAGTACGTCATCTGATTATTTAATTTTAGAAACTAATCGCTTCTTTGCATGGTTTCATTCTTATCCTAGAATCGTTTTATTACTCATTGCATTACATTATAACGTGTTATATCAGATATTAATGTAGATTATTAACATGAAAGGTCTCTTTGAATAAAATGAATAGCTGTGCTCATTACCAAAAACATTGTGTTCAAAGTTCCAGTATTATATTTATCACAAAAAAATGTTCTAAATAGGTAAATTATCTTTGTGTCTACTACAAAATACACCATATTAAATTATGTTAACTGCTTTCGAAGCTTTCCGTAAGCCGACAGATTTAGCTTATGAAAAATTCACAAAGGAATTGTTGAAACAAAAATAACTAATCGACAGGCTGTTCATGAAAGCAACGACTTGTGACTCCATATCGATATTTTTTACTACGGGTAATAATTCATTTGTATTGCCAATTTTTTCATAAACATTTCGAAAATTGTCCAATTACTGTCATTCATTTTATATATTTCAACCGGTCAATTATTTCAATTTTCAGTTTATATTACCGTTGGATATTCGTTTGTTCTGAAAATCACATTATAAAATTCGTTAAAATATAGTTAGTAAAGCATTTTGTAGTGCAGTAACAGGTAATTTCGTAACAATTTATTTTTTAATCAAAATTAAGACTTTGCTGTTAGAGCAATAGCGCACAACGTCTGTTTCATATCAGTTCCAAATCCGAGAAATACGGTCCGAAATATTATAGAGATCATTTTATCTCTAGGTGTATAGTCAAGAGCACGTCAAGCTGGACACTTGGTACTTTGCACCGTTCTTATCGTAAGCGGCATAGAGTTGGATTTAAAACTTAAGTGTCAAGCTTGACGTGCTTTTCACCCTGTACAAGCGATATTCGTATTTTCTCGGATTTGAATTGGACTTAGTGCGCAAGCGACATCCAAAGTGGGTCTGAGTTTTCTAGATTTTAGTGAAATACAAATCGGATGCAGCGTGCAAATGTGGTTAGGTTAGCATGTGTTATCTCAGCCAACATAGCCCCTTCAGATGTTCATGCGTTTTGGTCTTTACAAGATTTTTTAATGGACACGGATTTTAATTGCCTTCAAAAAAAGAGAAGGCGCTCAATTCGACTTTTTACTCCGACATTTATAAACCGATTTCGATGATTTTTTCTTGTAGAAAGCGGGTACCTCAGTAGCGGGTGGCAAATTAGGAGATGAATTCGGTTTATTAGATTTGACCCATTTTTATTACCGATTTCAATGTACTTTGGCAAATAGATGTAATTCCATTAAGTTTTGCGGTGGGTTTTTTATTGTATTATATAACCACCATTATTGTCTCCACTTTCAGGGTTTCATTATTCAATGTGTACAGTTTTTCAAACCTGTAAAGGTTAATATCGCGTACACAATAGAATTCAAATCTATGTCATGCATGAGTCTATTATTAGATAAGACATGATATTGTCAATATTGGAGTGATATGGACTATAACTTTTGTCATTTGTATGAGGACCCTAAATATCGAATCATTATTATCAAATCGTTACGAAGCACTTTCACGGTTCCTTACTATAATATTATGAAAGTTTTACCTAATATTTGTAAGCTTTTATTGTCTTCTGATAAGTTTTTTTTTACTTTCTGATGATCGATATGTTGTATAGATAATGATTGTCTAAAGTTTTCCTGTGTAATATTGCTTGGAGTAATGTAGTAACGTTATTTTCTTAAAATTTAATTAATATATAAAGTGATACGACAACGCTGCCATCGCGTAATTGATTAACACTATCATAAATAAACTCAGAGAGCACATTTTAATACTGCAAAACACGCCTGGAGAAATTTTATTTATATATAACACAAAAGAAATATAAAATACACACAGGCAGTGAACTAATTGAAAACGCCGTAGGCATATGACAATTTTATTTTTCTGATCCAATTGAGTTATATATACTTGTTGTACCTATTTTAATGCGCATCCACATTTTTTATTTTCTTTTTTATTTTATTTGTAATTTTTATTTTTAAACCGAACACTTCGAAAAGGGCCTGAAACTGAAAAACAGCGCTGTGGCACCGCCGCAGTATTTACTGAGTTGGGTCCTGTTCAGGGCTATTTTTCAATACACGTTGAGCATACAATCATACTTCTTTTTTTATAAAAAAATAAGTGCGCATTTGACCTCCATCTCACCTGATGGAAAATGACGATGAGGTCGAGAAAGTAGCATGCACATCTAAATAATATCTATTCACTCTCACCTTAGCTCGCAAAAGGTCCAAGTTATAGCGTTCGGGGAACAAGTCTGCAGGCAGGGAAAGTGGAATTCCCCTAGCCGCTCGCTGTACAAATGTGGAAGCGAAACGCTTTGTGCAAATCCGGGGAATATCCACAACATAGGGGTGGAACTCCCGCCCACGTCTAGTCTCCCGATGATGGAAAGGGGAAGGCGGAATCAAATTATGCAGTTCCATCGCACACTCTTCGTGATATATCCTGTAGAATACCAATAAACTGGCAACTCTACGGCGGTGTTCAAGGCTCTGCAGCTTCGCCTCTACTAATTCCGAGACACCTATAAGCCTCTTAGCACACTTGCCTATTGAATCCAAGGTGGCCAGTTGGTAGTTAGCAGAGCCATCCCATAAGTGGCAGTATAATTCCATACATGACCGGACTTGCGCTTGGTGCAGCTGAAACAACTGTCCCAATGTGAAGTAACGCCTCACCTTGGAAAGGATGCCAAGCTTCTTGGCTTTATTTTCGACCATGGATTCAATGTATCTGCCGAAGTTCGGATTGGACAACAGGTCCATTTCAACTAGATGAAGACGGTCGGTTACGGGTATGGACATATCACGAAAAGTCGGAGTCAGGTGAAAGGGACTCCGTTTAGTGGAGAATAGACACGCCTGCGTTTTGGTAGCATTAAATTTGACAAGATTGGCATCGCCCCAATCGGTGATTGCCTTAAGTGTCGAACTCAAACGACTAACCATGTACTCTCGACGAGACTGGATTTCTTCTCCACTGACCCTTGCATTGGTCAAGTACCTGTCCACAACTGTACTGTCATCAGCATACCCAACGGTACCTGGAATCGACATATCGCTTATATGCAGCAGAAAGAGGGTTGCGAACAGTACCGAACCCTGAGGAACATCGACATCTATCGCCCGATGTTCGGAAGAGTAGCCTTCTAAGACCACTCGAATCGAATGTTGACTCAAGAGATCCGAAATCCAATTGCGAAGGTCAGTGGGAAGCCCATAAGAGGGAAGCTTGCTTAAAAGGCTTGCGTGCCTGTCAAAGGCCTTAGGAATGTCTAAAGACACTGCAATGGATTCGCCGTGCCCTTCTATAGCCTCGCTCCATAAGTGAGAGGCGTCCACAAGAAGATCCCCAGTAGATCGCCCACTTCGGTATATTGTACTTGTAACATGTGATTGTGCTGACTAAATTTATTTTCTTTCTTCTTTCTTTCTTTCTAAATACAAAAAAAACGTTGTAGCGTAATGGTTTTGCCTACCGTCTCTCAAACAGAGGCCGTGGACGTGGGTTCGAATCTGGGCTTGCACCTCTGTATTTCTCGGAATGTATGTGCGAAATTTTATTTGAAATTTACCATGATCTTTCCGGCGGAGGAAAACATAGTGGTGAAACTTTTTGTTTTTTTTTTACATAACGTCAAGTGACGGGATGAACAACTCCGCAACTGCGTGATGGTAAGCTACACGCGTGTCTATAACAGTTGCAGTGCCACTCAGAGTTTTAAATCGCAAACATCCGAGGAACACTGCCATTGCACCTGTCACCGTAACATAAGTTGACGAGGCCCATGTGCCTGTAATTCACCAGCAATCTTACCCTTCAAAACCGGAACACAGTAATGATGACATTACTACTTGGCAGCAGAAATAGGTAAGGTGTCAGTACTAATCTGGACAAACTCTTTCACAAAGAGCTCTACTGCTACTAAATGCACTTCGAAGGAGGTGCACAATCCCCAGAAAACTTCCTCGAATGAAGAAAACGCCCTCGCGTGAGAGGAGTCCCGTAGTTGGACGTACAAATGGGTTGATGATGATTATCTTCGTGATATTTATATGCGACGGTGAGACATAATTCTTAGCTATATGCTGCGAGGGTCATCTAGCGAGAGACGGCGCGAATCTTTAAATATATAATAACGCTATAATTAAAAAATAGTTTCATTACCTACATATATGTAATAAGTAATAGCCATAGATCGTACAACGCCATCTGCTGGATGATTGTGGTATTTTCACAGAGTTAACTTAGTATATGAGAATGAACGACTAATGCAAATGAACTGTTTTCCTGGAGTCAGTACTCACTTGACTTCTACTTATCTAAAGTTATCTGTGCACTTGACGTCAGCCGATCGCGTCACGCATGGGCACTGATTCAAACAATTATTAGAAACGTGGCGGACAGCAATGGACCCTGCAGTGATAAGAATCGATTTCCTTCTCTTCAATATATATTAAATATCATAACGTTTGACTACCGTGATATTCATATTATATTTTTTGTAAAAATGCTCTTAACGAAATTAAATTGAACGACATAAAGAAAAAATCCTGTGACCTGACTTGACTCTAACCAGTATTGTTGCAATGCCAGGGCCACCGCTCTTAACCAACTTAGCTACAGATCGAATTAGCAGAACTTAGGAGCTTAGGAATTTCTCTTTGCGTTGGTTAATTTTTTGTGTATTGGAATATAAACGGCTTTTTGACGTCAGCGTCAACTGTGAGAAACCTTTGAAACTTGATTAACTCCTTTTTATATTTATTTAAAATAAGACAAGTGTCTACGTACAGATTTTATTGTACGAAAAATCTTTAATGGGAAGATAATAGAAATCGATCATAATTTCCTCTTCAAAAACCAGGTCAAAAGTCAACGGTACAATTCGTATGAAAATACAAGTAAAACTAGGGCGCCTCATTCAAATAAACCAAAGGGTTGCCACCTAACTCGCTTACCAACTTCGTCCTTAAGTTTATGTTAAGTTATGGCAGGTTGTTTGACTCACTCTGTTATGCATTTAAGTAAATGGGAAAGCGGTGAGATTGTAATATATTATTCTAGTACATTTACGTTTTCAACACTAATTTGGCACCTAGGCAGTAAGCGGTGGAAATGGTTGATGATTTTTTGTGGAAAAAGCAGAGAAACCGCGTCACGCTACGTATGTAGGGCTTTTACTGTTACAATTTTTACACACATATCATCATCATTACACATCATCTCTAACTCCTAGAGAGAATGGCAGAAAATAATAAAGCTCGTCGACTACATACGTTTCAGCTCCAGATCAGCACCATATCGCGTCAAAATGGAGCACTAACAAATGGACTTAAAGTTAAGTTAAACGGAAAGTGTTGTATGTAGGGATATAGGTGCCGCGCAAACGTGTGCCTTGTATTGGATACAAGGCAACCGGCAACTACAAGTATTCTATTTTCATACAATTAATATGAGTTCGACACAGTAGGCGGTTGCGGCAACCGGGCACATTCGCCGGTTGCTGCAATCGTAATTGTATGAAATTTGAAAATTCACATCTAGTACCCGGTTGCTTGTATCCAACACAAAGCACACGTTTACGTGGCACCATAGTATATTAGACGATGCCTAGTGGGTGCATAGCCATTTACACAACCTGAATCAGTTTTTCAATGACCTATTTCAGTGCTAGACAATATTCATCAGGTGCTAAAGTTATAAATAAACCACATTAACGCATTCACTGCCTGTAACGTACATTTGCGTTCATATATATTTCACTCAATACCTTGAACGCCAGTAGCGTTCATACGCAACGCATATAGTATGAGTTCGTATGTTGCTATGTTCCACTTGATTTTTGTGAACCGATTTTGATGATTCTTTTTTGTGAGAAAGTTGTACCTCAGTATTTATTGGCCCTATTTAAATTTGAAGAAAATATTATACTTCTTAGGGTGGCAAACTAAGGGATGAATCAGGTTTCACGCACTTTTCGGTAACTGACTATAAAGTTAATAAAAATTGTCGTGTTATAACAAAAACATATTTCGACCAAAATTTAAAAACAAAATTATTGACATTTCTTATAGCTAAAACTCGGTTGGTGAAACTGGCAAAGGCCGAGTTTCGGTCAGTTTGTGGATTTTTTAGTTGCTTTCTTTTGTTAACCAGATTAGACGCTTGGTAAAAAATAAAACGTTCCAGGTTTTGTTTTTTTTTAGTAGAAAGAAATAAATAAAAAATGTGGAATCACTCTTGTTAGGGTTCAATAGGAAAAAGAACAAATCAATGTCAAGTTACTACTCATATTTGGGCACTGAGTGAAGTACCTGGCGAAAGTTCATTAACAATGCTGCCGGCAGTAAATGCCTTAATAAATTAAATACCTTACTTCAACAATAATTTCTCAATTGCTATTCCTAATTTTTTAAAGTAATTTCAAATTTTATTTCAAAAAGCCTCCCTCTCGGTTGCTGTGCATGACGGGGTCCATAAATGAACTTTGTTTAAATCATCTTTGTAACAACTGGGTAACATTATGGAAAAGCAAAAAAGAATTTAGTGTTGAGTGTTGAGCTTTATAATGAAGGAAAATATAGTGAAGAAACCGGCACTACGAAAATGACTCACAATCCTCGGAAAACGTGTGAAGTCCCCAACCCGCATTGGGCCAGTGTGACGGACCATAGCCTAAATACTTGCCTGAGAGTAGACCCGTACCCAGCAGGGGAATGTATAAAGGGGTTGTACGGTTGATGTATAAAAAGATGATGATGATGATATAGATATGCTATCAGAGATAAATTTATTACGTGAGATGTATCCGATTTTTTTACCGACTTTAAAAAAAAAGGAGGTGGTTCTACATTCGGCTGTATGTAGGTATGTTTTAAGTATGTTCACCGATTTCTCCGTCAATTGTGTACCGATTTTGAAATTTTTTTTTGTTTGAAAGGGTATACCTATATTCTCGAGGTGGTCCTATTGTCACCAAGTTAGGATGTGATGATTTCCATGGGATCCCATGGAAATCAAGGTAAATCCTCAAATTTTATGCGCATGTACAGTGTGTTTGTTGAACTGTTACAAATCAAAGGTTCGCGGATAGACGTGGACGTGCAAGACTATTCGTCTTCATTCTTCCATTTCTCGTAATGATATATAGGGACGAGCAGACCCCACACATAATGATGGTGCGTGCTTGTAATTGTAGAAAAAGCTTGGACCCATTGAAAAAAATTATTTGACTTTGATTTATCGTCAACTCTGCAGCATGAAGTGATGCCTCTCAGATTCAAACACCTGAATGGAAAAATAAAGAAAATTATCGTAATACCCTTTCGTCTTAAGGTCGACGATTAAGACAATCGTTTTAATCTTTCCATTGCTCGTAATGCCTTTTCATCAAATTTATTTAGTTCTAAATCACAAAGTGTAATACCGTCTAATGTTTAGTATAGGTAGTTAACTAAACACAACACTACTTACCTATTTATATTTACTAAAAATTGAAAAAAAAAATTTTAAAAAATTCATTCAACTTCAAAAACCATAAAAGTCTAGACTAAAAAGCGAAAAATAACAAAATATAAATTTCGATCTAAATAACAACAAGGCAAATAATACTTTTTATTTATTTCTGTCTTATTCCGTTTTGTATAGAGTATTATCATTATTTATTAATCAATCTATCTACGGAAGTAAAGAAAACAAAGAAATACTTTAGTGGATTCTAATGCCATACAGTAAGTTTGTAAACTTGCCTTAGCTGGCTGGCATCGAATCCAAAAATAAATGATTAGATATTTATTGTAAATATTTGAGTATCAATATTTTTTTAATGGTAAAGTAAAACTTCAAACCGATCAGTAGCTAGCGCATATCAATAATAATAGTTTATTAAAATGATAGGTTAGGACAATAATTTTCAATTGTATAAATAAACCATAAATGTAGATAGATATGAAAATAAA
The DNA here is from genome assembly GCF_003589595.1 of Hyposmocoma kahamanoa. Classification (NCBI taxonomy): domain Eukaryota; kingdom Metazoa; phylum Arthropoda; class Insecta; order Lepidoptera; family Cosmopterigidae; genus Hyposmocoma; species Hyposmocoma kahamanoa. Next base: position 8,382,444 of record NW_020654748.1, read on the forward strand.
ATGTAAAATATATTATAACTTGATATTATAAAAAAAGATAAATTGATGAAAAAAGTTTGTTTGTGGTAATGTCAACATGCTAATTGCTTTAAAAGATGGCTTCTCAGAGTTTCATGTAAAACTATGTAAGGGGAAATAAAACGTTATTAAAAGTAATAGAAGCGTGTACTTCATTATAAAACGTGTTCTACAACACAAAATTATGAAAGTTCTTTAAAACTTTATTAGACATTAATGATCGCCGCCCTATTTGACATCTGTTTATAAAAGTTATAATTGTGGGGAAGATAGAGGGAAAAAGAAAGAGATGAAGACCAAGAATAGCTTACAATGAACAGATAAGAAATTCAAAGTGAGGAGGATAAAGAGTTCAAGGATGGCTGGCTATGGACCGTGGTCAGTGGAGGAGTCTACACCGACAAGAGCGTGACTCTTAAATAGGATTATGATGCCTTAAAGTTTTTATTTAGACTAACTTCTCATCGAAGCGTGTTGTAGTTTACTAGTTTTCTTGTTGAACTTTAATTTTTCAGAAAGCTTCTAATAAAATTGTGAAGTGGGAATTTGCTTTTTTGCCTCACATATACCAACTTGTCTGAACGATAAACTTTCTTTGCTTCAAAGGGAAAATATTCTTCTTTTTTTGTGGGTAAGTACGATGTATAATAAATTTATATTGTTGTTTAGGAAATATACATAAAGTAAAAAATGTAACTAACATTTTATAGGATAGCTATACCATGGAAAAAATTGTTTTGTACTACGAACAATTTCCCCATGGAATTCATATTTAATATACAAAAGGATTTCTCATCTTTCCGTAAAAAATGCATGACGTCTTTTACATAGAACGCAGAATAATATTTTCGCAAATTAGATCAACGAGGTCTATATGACGCAGTCGCTCAATATGACGGTTAGATTAAAAAATTTAAAAAAATTTCTAACACTTTGATACCCTGTATAATCTATTCCGCCCTCATATTATATTAGGCGGCTTTTATGGAATGTAAAATGTATATTCTTTTATATATTAAAACCTAACATGTTATTACACATACACCTACTACGAAAATAAACCATGTACATCCTAATTTTTAAAGCTATGACAGCCTGATGGTGGACACGAGTTTTTGTTTTTATAATACATTATAATATGTTGAAATAAAAATATTATTCATTTTCCTTTGATGACAAAAATGTCTGTTGATGATAGGAAATATACAAGCAAACAAAGGTTTGAAGAAGAACATACATACTTATGGCTACTGACTGTTTTAAGCGATCATAGGATCGCTTAAAACACAAAATAATGCCTAAGCACATTTTACACAAATTGAAATACGTAGTATAAAATATTACGTAATATAACGTAGTACAATAATTTAAATGCGCGTTGGGATCCAACTAGAACATTAAAACTAGCTCAACAATCAAACAGCTGACACACAAACTAACTAAAACAACGACAGTTACCTTTGTGATTCCGAACCATCAAGTTAAGGACCAGAGTTTCAAAGATTAAACAGCGTACAAGTCTGTTAAGACTTAACAAGGCTAATTCTGTGTTTGACGTAAGACATTTAAAAACGATTACTCGAAACATAACTGCGTTAAGTTTAAGACCATTATCTGTGAAGAAGCTTTCTAATAATTAAAGTATATTTCACAGAAATTTTGGATTTCATATTCGAGTTATGACTACAATGCAGAAAATATTTTAAGCCTTGGAAAATAAGTGGTTGGTAAGTCTATAATTACCCTATTTATTAAACACCTTATTTTTTAACGCAACGCACTATAGTTATCATGGTAAAAAAAAATGTTTATGGCAGAGTATTACTTTCTGATGGATGTTAGGCAAATTTTCGATAAGTTTTTTTTTTAAATATTCGTTCTTCGTGCCGTTATCGGCGGCCTATAATTTTCATTGTGGGCACTCGATGAGGAGGTTCCAGGTTCGAATCCTGTAAGGACAAATTTTTGAATTGGTTCTGATCTAGGTGTGCCCCGAAGTGAATTCCGTTAGAAAGAGAGCTGCCTCATTAATAAGTCGTATCCGTTGCGGCACGAATGAGATTCTGCGCGTTGTGGCTGGTAGAGTGGATTGCCCGATCATGCTACATTGCATGAAACTGCATTTAAAACCATGTCGATGATTTATTTGAAATTTAATTTAATTTGTTTAATTATTCTATGTTTTTAAGTTGCCTTTTGTTTATTTTAATGTGTGTAAACCTATTGAATTATCTAAGCTAATATTAAACTGTAAAATATGGACTGTAGTTGTCTGAGAATAAATGATTTTTGATTTGATTTGATTATACTGAAAACCGAATTATATCAAAACAGTTGTTCTTTCAGGATATGTTGAATGTTTATCGCAAAGACACGATTAGCTTCGGTTAGGTTAGGTTAGGTTAAGTAACCCCTGAGTCTCCCTGGGCTCAGGGGTATCCATAAAGATTTCCCCCCGTAAAAAAAAAAAGGTTTAAAAGAAAAAACAATTTTCCTCTCAAAATTTGTTTCGAAATTATGAAAATTCAACCAAACGTTATTTCTGAAAAATGTCACTTCGGATTACTGATAGGAAATCCACAATGTCGCAGCCAATACATTTATTTCAATTAATCATATTCATTAATTATAACGTAGATAAAAATATTACAATTATCGAAATTGAAATTATATATTTTGTAAATACATTATACTACACAACAGATGTAGGCTTAGCAATGCTTTCAAAGTAAGAGCCAGCTAGGGATAGAAACTTATTTCCCGATTCGACAAAACCGCGATCTCTACACAATGTGTTAATTTATTCAAGATATCTAATAAAAAAAACTGACCTCTAACGTGCGTGGAATTACATCTCTTTGTCAAGTTTTATTGAAATCGGTTACCGGAAAGTGGGCGAAACCGGATTCATCCCCTAGTTTCCCGCCCTTAGAAGTGGAATATTTTCTTCAACTTTAAATGAAACCACTACTGAGGCGCCCTCTTTCTAACAAAAAATAATCATCCAGTTATCGCGTAACATGCAAAAAAAAATTAAGGAATATACAGTCGAATTGAACCCCCTCTTTTTTTGTAGTCGGTTAAAAAGAGGGTTACATGGATCACCCCCTTTAGGCGTGTTATACAAAAATCTGCAGCGTACTCTGAGATGGTGTTTTATGTTACATAAAAGTATCAGTTAGAAACCATAATTTTCATCATCATCCACAGCCCAACTTTCTCTCATAGTTTGTGGCATCCACTACAATATTGCGCAAGTATCATCAACGGCTCGCAACTTTTAATATGCTCTATATCAATCTCGCTGCAGGACGTTCCGGTAACCATTTCTTGACCACCATTGCGTGTCGCTTTACTCCATCTGTTTAATGTCAAAATTATTGCCGCGCGGCTTCACTCTTTTGTTTTTTGTTGTTTGAGGAAATGTATGCTTTATTTAATAAAGAATTTGTTCTATAGTATATCGCATTTTATAATCGTGTTTTCATATGTTTGTTTAATGAAATGTTGCCTTATTTTGTTGAGCATAAAGTTTATGTTGCATTGCTCGTTTTAATACAGCGCCGCGCCGCTTCGCGTAGCGTCTCCGCAATATGAATCAAATCTAATTGAATTATATCTTTAGTCTTTTGGTTGAATTATCTTTGAATGACTTTACTTTAAAAGTTTATCATAGAACCATATATCATAGAAAGAGGTGATTCAAAGATTTATTTTTATTTCTAGCTCTAGAAAATATAATCTACTTGTATCCAATGCTGAGCACGTAGATATCTATGAGAGCAGAATTTCAAATCAGCCATTTGTTCTTATTTCCTTTACATTTTGTAAAAATTAAAGTGGAATGAAACATTTTTCGATAGAAATCAGCCACATTAATATAGATAGCTATTATATTGCTATTATGAACCATTTCGTATCATAATTTTTTTTAACTGGACGATCTTTAGTTATACAAAATGAAAAGATATTATAAAAAGCTAGTAGTGAATAGTCACTACTAGCTTTTTATAATATCTATTCATTTTGTATAACCGTATAGACGGTTGGTGTATTTTTTTTTATAATATCAAGTAACGGGACGAACAAGATCGTGCGTCTGATGGTAACCTACACGCCTGTCCATAATAGTTGCAGTGCCACTCACGAGCTTTAAATGGCAAATATCTGAGGGGCACTTCCAGTGCGAACGTCACCCTAAGACATAAGTTGATAAGTCCCAATAATAATTTCAATAGCATTTTTAGATAAGTTTTCGTTTGATGATGGTTAAAAAAACAAAGAATTATGTACTTTTTCTTCTTAAAGAAACAACCAATCATTTTATTAACCTCGCGTTGTCGTTAGATGGCGTTGAGATCATGATAAAACGAGCTATAAAAGAGTTCATACAAATAAGTGTTGATATCAAACAGTATATTGTAATGTACAATCAGAAAAGTCCTCAGCTGCAGTATTACAGTAGTGGTCTGTGCTCAGCTGATACGAACGAGATAATATATACCACGTACTTTTAAAGTCCGGCAACGCCAGGTGGGTATGAAGCAATCATAATGTAAGAAAATGTAATCATATTCTTAAATTTTTTGTAAATTCCTCGTAATAGGTAATAACCCTCCCGCGCGTTAAGCAAGCAATTTTTGTTTTTAAAGCATCTCTTATTATATTTACGAACGTTGGAGTTTTTTAAACTCAAGTGTATTTATTATTGTAAACACCGAAAAGTTGCCACACTAAAATCAGACAATAAAGTTTTTTTAAAATATCAAGTGCCGGGACGAACAAGTCGTGCGCCTGATGGTAAGCTACACGCCTGTCTCATAACAGTTGCCGTGCCACTCAGAGCTTTAAATCGCAAAGATCTGAGGGACACTGCCAGTGCGCCTTTCACCCTGAGACACAAGTCCTATGTGCCTGTAATTCCCCAGCACGGCTTCTCTTCTAAATCGGAACGCAGTAATGCTAACATTACTGATTGGCTGCATAAATAAGGTAGCAGTACTTCCCTGGACGAACTCTTTCTCAAGGAGCTCTACTGCCGCTAAAGTAGCTCAGAGAAAACGCAAACAAAGTGAAATCTTTCAATTATTGATTAAAGCTTTATTTTTGTTGCGCATACCTATTTCGTCGCTTGAATGTTGTACTAATCTGTATAAGTACAAAGTAATGTCTTTCGCATTACAACATTAAACTTCTCAAGATATGACGTACAAAGTAGAAGCGTTATTTTTCTTTGATTTAGGGTTAAGGAGTTTATCGTTGACACTTAGACTTTTTGATTAAAAAAACGAAAATGTAACAGGCAACGAAACGTAATTTTCAACTTCAGGGCCCTGACAACACTGTACCTACCTTATTTTGTTAGTTGTGCCTACTTCGCCCAGCACTATAGCGTGGCATTGAAACTGCTATGGACAGGCATGTCACTTTTCACCAGGCGAACGACTCGTTTGTCCTGGCACTTGGACACATTAAAAAAGTCATAAATATCGTTTTATTAGGTTTTCGCGATTGTTATACATAGGAAATGAAACTGTTTTTCCGGATTTAAATTGCGTATACTTGTTCCGTGTACTATAGCGTAGTGAACCGTGACGTAAAACTTTGGTTTGTTTGAAAAAACAAACATACGCGATTTAAATCTGGAAAAATAGTTTCACTATCTATAAAATAAATATCAAAGTATTTAAATTCGTAATTGTGAAATCTGTACATCGTCAGCAACAATAACTCCATACGACCAAGATTGAGTAAATACCAAGACAAATGTAAATATTAACAAAACAAAGGTAAAGTAGAATACCTTAATTATACATACAGATACCAATATTCCGATGACGTAATGGTCCGCAGTGCAAATATTTCTCCATCTCAGCTTATTTCCCTAGAGACTCGACTGGACAAAACTTCTGTTTTAAGGCATGTCCTGACTCACGGCTTCCGCGTGTAGCGCATTTTATCATTTTTCAATGAGAAACTCGGTGTCTTATTTACAATAAAATTTAGACCACTATTCTCGAAAAAAAAAGATATACGTAGGTATCATATTCTCTGCATGGTATAAATTTAGTAGCAGTAGAGCTCCTTGTGAAGGCGTGGGAAGTAATGCCACCTTATTTATTTCTGTCGCTAAGCTGTAATGCGAAGTCTACTGCGTTCCGGTTTCTAAGGGTAAGGGTGCTGGTGAAATTACAGGCACATGAAACTTTTCAACTTACATCTCAGGGTGATGCAGTACTACTACTAGTACTCAGATCATTGCCATTTGAAGCCTTAAATTTATTAAAAATAATACCAAGTGATGGTACCTGGTGGTAAGCGACATGCCGTTACAGTGCCACATAGAGCTCCAAAACACAAAGACCTGAGGGGCAATGCCACTGCGCCCGTCACCCTGAGACATAAGTTGACAAATCCCAAGTGCCTGTAATTTCACCATCATCCTTATCCTTCAAAACCGAAATGCAGTACCTAATAGTCACATTACTGCTTGGCGGTAGAAATAGGCAAGGTGGCAGTACTTCCCTGGACGAACTCGACCCATCGCTTAGTATTATAAAAAAATTTGGGTGTAGCTCCCACAGCTTGATGGTCGACCTGGAACTCTTTAAATAGGCTTCGATTCCAGGCCAGAGCAAGGAAAATTTGTTCAGTCAATAATCCGGATTGTTTATACGACGCGATTCAGTCGATGATCCACCTCATATAGTGCCCTGTGTGCCCTAGCTCCTGCATGCTTGATAATGTAATGCATAACATGGACGCGATAAGAAGTTCAATTCTACATCCCAAATTGTATTAACTATCTAGTCATCTCGCTCATCACCAACTGCTGAATTTGATATTTGTATCGTACTGGTGGTCGGTTAATCGAATGCTTATTTACCTACTATGGGTTGCTCGATAATATGGAATGCACTTTTGTATCGAAAAAATCCCGTGACACCGGGATATTATTAATGCGAAATTAACTCTGTCCTTTACATTTCCACGCCTAAACCAATTTTGATAAATTTTGGTATAAAAGTAGATGGGACCTAGGAGAAGGACGTACGACACTTTTTGTCATAAAAATAAATCTTAATGGGGAGAAATAAGGGATGAAGAGGGAGAAGGAAGGGGAAGAAGTTTGTATGGAGGACCAATAAATTTATGAAAATTAGTATAGTACGGCTACTCGAAGTACTTATTCTACGTAGACGAAGTGGCGGGCACCAGCTAGTTAAGTATAATAATGAAGGAACACAATCGTTTAAAATTGACATGTACATTAGTAAGAGAAATTTGACCAACTTCTGTTGTTCAGATTTTTTTCGTCCAATACAATGAAATCATCCTTATGAGAAGCTGAGTCTATCAGCATTCAATGTCAATCAGTCAATTTTATTAATTTTGTATGAAAAACATTTTCTGAAATTTGACCAATTTCTGCAGTCCCGATTTTTTCCTCCCATACAAAGAAGTGATTCCTTAATAAAAACAAAGTCGATCAGCATTAAAAAAAATTTGATCAATTTTATTCATTTTTATGGACAAGCCACGCTTTACCATAAAATTTACTATGCCAAAATTGTTATTACAAAAAAGAACTTAATCATTCCTAAGACAGTTTCTTGGTATCTTCTATGGTTTCGGATTTCCCCATACTGTCCCATTTTAAAAAAAGGCTCTGTGTATTTTAATATTTACACTAAGTTTAATATTTACATACCATCACGCCTGAGTAGGCACCGGGGTAGGAAGAGAACATGGATCTCCACCTGCTACGTTCCTGACAAACCTCTTTCGCCTACTCTGCTCCCACTCTTCATATATTTTTAAGGAAAACTATCAAAGTTATCGTACCATAGTTTAAGATTAAATTTCAAATAGATATATAATGTTCACTGTACTGAGATCCAGTTGTCATGTTTGTAGTTATCATGAAACTTTTAAAAATTAAAGTTAGCGAAAATGTTGTGTAATATAAAAATCAACATAATGTAAGTACGAATATACAACAATAATAAATAAAAATCAACGTAACATAAGTAACATAGAACACGTCTCGAAATTTCGGGATTTAAAAGATAAGAATATTACATTAAGAGACCGCTTTTATATTTTTACAGCGATTTACGGTTAAAAGTGAGCTTTGGGTTTAAAAGTATCCGAATATCCGGCCGCAAGATGTACGATCGTACTTGGCTTCCAAAAGCGAACATTTTCCACTAGACATTCATCTACGTTTCCATATTGGTAAAATCGTTTATTCCATGTACTCAGTTTCACGAGGAACCTTAACAACCTACCTTACGTAACCTTAACATGTAATTTTAAACTCTTTTCACACCTGACTTTTCTTCCTCATCAGATCTTTACAAGTTCATTAACCTCATTTCCAAGATATACAAATATTTTAAAGAGTCTATAAATGCAGAACATGCGATAACAAAACACAGTTTTATTTTTACTTTTATATGCTTCTAAAACTGAAAAGAAATATCACAATTTATTAACGAAAAATAATGCAATAATTAGGGTAGTTTCAATAGTTCACGGCTACTGACGACCGCCGTGGTCGAGTGGCTTGCACACCGGTTTTCATGGTGGCTGTCTTTGATTCGATCCCCAGCCGGATCAATGTAAAAACGGTTACCTATCAGTAGTCCAAATGACATTTTCCAGAAATAACGTTTACTCGAATTCTCATAACCTCGAAAGTTATTTTGAGAGGAAAAAGTTTTTTCTTTTAAATCTAACCTTTTTTTATTACCGTGAGGAAAATGCGTTACGCATTCCCCGCCCCTGGGAGACAGCGGGGATATGTGGGACTCTCTCCTGGGGACTATGTCGGTCCCCAAGAGCATACCCACTAAAAACCTCACGATGTTCCTGCAGGTGCGCACTTGGCGCCGGAGTCGCGGGGTCCCTTTCAGATGCTACCGCGACTCCGGTGATGCCGGTCCGCCTTTGGGCGGACCCCTACATGGGGGTATGGGGGCCGACCTGCACGGAGATGCCCCGGAACATTTGGGGCATCTACCGGCGGCAGAGACCTGTGCGATGCAGGGTCTCTCACCCCTGCACCCTGCTGGCCTCCGCTGATGAGACGCAGGCGGTCGGTGAAGAGCCGTCGCGTGCGTCCTCTCCGCTGACGCCGAATGGGGTCCGAGAGGGCGCTGTATTCGCGGACCCGTTCGGCCGGCGCTACTGACACCTCCAAGATGTGCCTCGCCGAGTCTGTAGCAGCGCCGCACTCGTGACACTCCGGGGTCACCTCTCTCCGTGCAATCTTGTGCAGATAGTCACCGAAACAGCCGTGTTCAGTGAGTACCTGCATAAGACGGTAGGTGAGGGACCCGTGCCTCCTCTTCCTCCAATCGGCCAGTACAGGGAGCAGCGCCTGGACAGTGTAATCCCCGTATCTGGCCGATCGGAGGGCCTCCTCCCACTCTGCCTGGACAGCGGTCTTGGCGGCACGCCGCATCCCCACTAGTTCTTCTAGTGTGGGGGCGCTCTCCACGTGCCCTGGCTTCCGCACGGCACCTGTAGGTCTGATTGAGGACGGACGCCTCGAGCTCCCAGGGTGCGGATCCAGCCAGGGCGCATGCCGCCGCTCCGGAAACCGTCCTGTGCCGCTTCTGCGGCCTGCGCAGAAGCGGCCGCAGTCTGGTGGTGAGGACCTCCGCTCAGATGGGCGCCCCGTAGAGGGCCATGCTCCGTATGACGCCAGCATATAGCCGACGACATAGGGAGCTGGGTCCCCTCACGTTTGGCATAAGGCGCCTTAGCGCCGCCGCGGCGGACACGAGTCGGTGGAAGTGCTCTTTGAAGTTCCACCGGCTGTCCAGGGTGAGCCCAAGATACTTTATATGAGGGCTCACCCCGACCCTCCTTCCTCCCATCTCTTCCAAGAGCCGGGCGGAGGCCCTCGACGCCCCTATGACCTCTGTTTTGTCGAAGGCGACTGTGAGTCCCAGCTCCCCAACGCGACTGACCACTAGGGCGCTTCCCTCCGTGGCCAGTTGCGACGCTTCCCCCCAATCCCGCCCCCGGGAACTTAACCTAACCGAACCTAATCGTGTCTTTACGATAAACATCCAACATATCCTGAAAGAACAACGGTTTCGTTATAATTCGGTTTTCGGTGTAATGAAAATTCGAACAAACGTTATTTCGGAAAAAAATTGGAGTTTGTGATAGGTTACCTGTAAAAACTAACTTTTCTATATTGTCTTCGATCTGGGTGTTTGTAGTATGGTACCGTCATTGTTTCTGATTTCCATAAGTCAATGTTACTTACTTCGGAATCAAAGCAACGTATGTGATATTGTGTAATAATTATCTTTATTTACTTATTTGCTAATTTTAACTCCCTCTGTGGCCGAACGGTTACTGTGCCAGACTACCACGCAGAGGTCCCGGGTTCGATTCCCGGGCCGGTAGAAATATTTACATGGCCTTCAAATTTATTTCTCTCGTGAGTTTGAGTGCAATTTGTGATTGTCTACGTGTGTGTCCATTGCAACCACGATGCAAAATTTCCCTAGTGTGGGGCTATGAGTGTGTGTTGTTATTATTATTATTAATCTTAATAAATTTGCAATGAAGATTATTATTTTTATGTTTAAATTGAGTGCCTTAAAGAAACCATCCGTGTGGGCATCCGCGAACATGCCTGATGCGCTGCAGTACCGTGGCAAACCCAATAAAACCCTGAACGCGTTGTTATACTGAACGCGCAGGGCGTTGATTGTCTTCTGCGTAAAGTTGACCCCCAGATTACACGTATAGAAGCATTGGCAGAATGCCTTGAAAAGTGTCACCTTCACGGGTACTGAAAATTCGAAGAAACGTTATTTCAAACAAAACAATTTTCGAGTTTGTGATAGGTTACCGCCATTATGCCTCATTTCAGTTCCTTCTATATTTATTTCTTACATTTATTGAATAATAATAATAATATTTATTTTTAAGTATTTTCCTCATCGCATACGAAACGCAACTCAAACGCATTCATTTTATATTCTGGCCACACTATCCTTTCTCTCACCCGCTCCCGGCTACCGCAAAAATTGTCGTCACGAGTTCAAAAACTTGAGACAACCAAACAGTGTACGCGATAAAGAAATAGGGTATCTCAGTATTGGTCCCCTTTAAATTTTAAGAAAATATTTCACTTAAAGGTGGCCAATTATGGGATGAATTCGGTTTCGCGCACTTTCCGGTAACCAAAATAAACTTGGCATTTACATTTACTTCCACGAATTTTAGAGGTCTGTTTTTTTTTACAAAAAGTTATAATAATTTTTCTGAGTTTAAGGGGAAATACAAAAAGCTAAAAATATGTATATAATTTCTGCGTATACACACAAATTGCATTCTCACATGAGCTGCGTTGCGATTGCACAATTGGAGCTGCTGCGCATTTAGCGTGCAGTCAAGCTGACTAGAACGCTACTGGCAGTTGACTGTATTAGCAGAGAGCATTTAATATGCAGTGGCGCCGACTGCATCCAATCAGCATTCCGACTGCATTTCGTCTGATATTGCAAAATAAACTATACCGTAGCAGGTCAATAAACAAATACAACAAGTATGCTGCAAGAAACCGTGGCAGTCCCTTACAGTACCTTCCCTTTTAGAAATCACAGGGATCAAAATAATAGCAAGCTATTTTAAAGATCTTAATAGATAAGGTCCATTATCAACTAAAATGGAGTCTTCTTCGCTCCGTTGTGTTTCATTAACCGTTACTTTGACACCTCGCTTAGTCAAAATCTTTTCCCCACTCCACTTTGGTCGCTAATGGGCCTGTTGATACAATTTGACGATCTTCGATGGTTTCAACTTGACGACGTTAATAATACGCGAATGTGACAGCGCGCAGACCGGCGGTGCCGGCCACTGACTTTATACTATTTGCTAACTAAATAATTGGTCGGTGGTTATATCCACTAGCAACACTAAATAAATAAATAAAATTTTAGAATGTTTTCTGTTTTCAAATACAATTTTTTTAATTTTTATACTTTTGACAAATAGTGCAACACACTCACGACAGCCTCTATCAATTGCTTGCTGTTTAGTATACAATCCGCTTGTCGGTCTGATGCAGCAAGCGAATAGCTTTAAGATGAAGCCTGAAATTCAGCAATGCTGACACTTCATCCCTTTTCTCCACATTACCGTTCTTTTGTTTTATTTGTTCGGTTATGGATGTTTATGTGTTTTGTGGATAAATAAATGTCATTTATGTTATTTAACGGTACAAAATAAGGGTTCCTGCTAAATTTTGTGGTTTTATTTCATGTTAATCCTGCATGAATATAATATCGTATTTAATTTATAGTAATCATGTATTGTTTGTATTTTTTTATAACATCTAGTAACGGGACGAACAAGTCGTGCGCCTGATGGTAAGCTACGTGCCTGTCATAACAATTGCAGTGCTACTCAGAGATTTAAATCGCAAAGATCTGAGGGGTACTGCCACTGCGCCCATCATCCTAAAACATAAGTTGAGAAGTCCCATGTGCCTGTAATTTTACCAGCACCCTTACCCTAAAATACCGGAACACAGTAATGCGGACATTACTACTTGGTGGCAGAAATAGGTAAGGTAACACTACTTCTCTGGACGAACTCTTTCACAAGGAGCTCTACTGCTACTTTATTATTGTATTCATGCCGTAGTTTTGTTACGAATTATTAATTTATAATTGTCTTCATTGATCGAAAATTCGCAAGTCGACGATGCAATTAAAACTAGGTATGAAAGCTGGGGTTCAGTGAGAATTTGAAATCTATTCCTATGTGATATTTTTGTTATTTTTTTGTCACGAAATTTTGATAGATTATATTACCCGTATGTTAGATACTAAATCGTAATTGGTACCCATTGAAGTCTGATAAATTAATCAATAATATTATTATTAAAATTATTGGTTAATTACTATAATGTTTGGTGACAGTTGGATTAATTCATTTCATGAACAATCAATTGCCACATCGTCGAATTGATTTCATTAATGAATCTTATAAGCTATCAATCCCAAGACGTCAATAATAATTATAATTACTATAGTCATTATACTATAGTAAATATCGTATATATTTACAAAGCACAGGTTGACATTATTATATAAGCTCTACTTACAAAGTCGACAGTACACAGTATTATAAACAATTTTACTACTTACTATTTTGCATTTACTATTACATAATTTAATAATACTTACTAATAACGGCTTACTCGACGACTTATTAATTTAAACCACGAATTATGACAAATTTATGTTACAGTTTCAAATGGGGGTTGAAGTAAAATTATTATTGAAATATTTTACTATAGGAATATTATTCCGAACATAATTACGGTTATTAATATCTAAAACGATTACGAGAAACTTCGTGTTTAGAATAGAGGATATGTGTTATCATATTAGTTATTAATTTCGCGCCTAGCATGAAACTACAACACGTAGTATTTTTTTTCAATGGTTACGGGCAAAATTTATGGTAATAAGGTCCGAAGATTTTAGAGCTCAGCGTTGTTTGTATGTGATTGACCATATATGTTATATCTACACTTTTCTTAATATTCGAAAACTTAAAAACTGATAGGGATTAGGATGCTCAAGGGGTACAATTTTAGTCCGTTAACAACTTTTTGTAGTACCTGTCATGTTTTTTGAACAAACAAAGCTTCACTTTATTTACAACATTGTTGTACTTATTAGTTAAAAGTTAATTTGTTTAAGAAATTATGCTTTATCATCATTTCAGACGAAAGACGTTCACTGCTGCACATAGACAAAATTAGACTTATTATCGAACAAATTATTATTGAACCCTTCTTAATTTTGTTCCATAAATAGCTTCTTAATTACTTAACTTTGTTTTTTATTTTGGTTATTAGATAAAAAAAATTTTTTTTTAAGGTTGGCAACTACATGTATAGTTTAAATATATAGTTTAAATATATATGTCAGTATGATGCGATTGTAACCTAGATTTAAAAGAATGAACTGTATTTCGTAACAGTGCGTTAATGAAAAAATGTATCGAAGAATTTCTCATTCAAAAGCGAAAACAATAATATTAATTAAATTTTAAACGTTTCTCGTAGCTTGGCGGTGAAAAATAAATATTCAGAATTTTTGCTCTTGTATTTAAAGTTAACAACATTTATAACGAACGATAATTGGCTTAAATGTTCGTTTGCGGAAAATTCTAATTTCATACTTTTCCTTCCGGATGTTATTTATGTTTATTTTGAAATACAAATGACAAATTAATGAAAAAAGAGAATAATGTATAATACAAGGAATATTGATTCAACAACCAACTCATCTAACGTAGTCATTGAATTTGTCTTTCGATTCTGTATTACAAAGTAACCACGGACTTTATTGCAGGAAAAATATGATTGACGTTCATTATGAATATGTAATAATTATGGTTAAATATGTTAATACATAGATAAATACGTTATGATACATTAAAGAGGCAGTAAGTATTAGAAAAAAGTAATAAGCAGTATCCGGTACCAACCTTGTACAAGTAGACTAAGAACTATCAATAAGACGTACATCCTCATCAAGTTTTTTAAACGTAAAGTTTCATCACATATCACAGAGGGAGCCTCATTTCTGTAGTGGTCATTCACATTCAGTCACACGCGCTCTTGATTACAGTTGTAATGATAAATGAGTTCAGCCGAGTTATCACGGGGTACAAGGTAAACGTAATCTTTATTTTGGAGAGAAGCTCGACACGAACGATCGGTCTCGTCTGCGGCTACTACGCGACTGAGCTCAACACTAGTGTTTCGCTCGCTCTCACCCCTCGCCTTTCTGAGGTCACAGAGCCCGTTTACATTTTCATGACCTTATGGGGCTAGTCAATAAAATGTTGTTGTCCATAAATTGCTGCCATTCAATTTTGATAAGATTACAAATGACTAAATTGTCGTTAATGTAAGGTTAGTTTTTACAACTTTTTATAAGTCGTTGTATAGACGAGAAATACAGCCATTGCAGTTAAAGTTTTCATTGTTACGAGTCTTTACCCCAATAAAGAAATTGACGTTTTTAAAAACATGAATGAAAACAAACTTACGAATCAGATTTATTTCATACATCGCACTGAGTTAACTCATTTTTTTTTCGGAATAGAAGAGAAAAGGCACTTTTTGATTTTAACACATTGTTATTATAACTTTTTACTCGCATTTGCAAATCGGGCAACGCGTCGTTCTGTAAGAAACCAAATAGCGCTCGCTCATGACACTTTGCGTTTTATGAGTTATTAAATTAAATCTTTTTACCTTTTTACAGTAATGTAATATAATGACTTACGTGGCTCAGAGGGAACGAATACCTCTTTATCTACATAAATCGTTTTAACGAATTTTCTACCACCTAGCTTTGATTGGATATTTAGGTACAGTATAATCTTGCATCACTAATACTCTCCATTAAAGTAGAGAACATATAGATTATTAAGTTGGTATCGTGGCATATACTGATATGCCATCTCAACACCTTCCGTTTTCACAAGCAGACTGTAATTGCAAGTCTATTTCACTGCTTTAAATTCAAATTGCATTTGCTTTACGTGATGTTGAAGATATCTATTTTTGTATATGCATATATGTAGTGATGTGATTGTGACGCCAACGTCCTATTGTTACCACTTCAGTAATAATTACAAATCAATATATTTATACGGTACACAAACTGAATACTTGCTTTGGACATTGCTGTACTCGTGATATTTTGTTTCAAAGTAAGGGGTCTACAGAGATGGAATCCCAAAGGCTATTATACGTTATTTTCGTTGTAGCACAATGTTACCTTAATACGTTCCCTCGTTTGTTTCAAATTGACTTTTAATTTAAATTGAAATTCGTATGAACACAATTAAAAGTACACCTTACGTGCATTGAGATAGGGACAGATTTTAATAAATGTGCGATGCTTAATGTTTTTGGTTAGTATGAACGCTTAAGTTATCAAGTTTGATGATATCCTTACATTGTAGTCAGAGTATTCTTTGCTGTATTTCGTTGATATAAAAATATGTATAATTTTGTTGGTTTATTCTTCATTAAAATTATTTAATTTTGTACTATTTTACCAACCAACTTTTGATTCTAAATTATATAGTTCGTTCTTTAAACGAAGCTTAAAGTAAACAAATGTTTATATAACTATAGGAATAGCGTTATGTAGCTGAATTGTCTCTACGTAGCACGACGAGCCGCTACGTATCGCGAAGACCCGCTATTAACGTTGTATTGCCAATTATGTTGTTTTTAATTAAAATATTTATTTGAAACGTTTTTTAAAACCCTTATAACATGTATTAAGTAATTTATTTGGGTGGTATTTTATTATCATGCGTTAATTATTTGTCTTAGCAAGTAATATACGCAAATTCATGACGGTAGAAATTTTGTGTTAGAAAGTATTCGATATATAAAAGTGACCCTGCGGCATCATTGGCATATAGCTATGTAGCCTTAACGCTGCATAAATTATCTTTTGTTGCTTATGTAAAGTACAGACGACAAAACGATCCAAAGTCTAAAGCGAAAACCCATGGCGTGCTGTTGACTTGGGATGTAAAATAAATAATGGAGGTCCCATTAGGCGGAGAATGTTAATGTCTTGCAATTATTATTTTTTGTTTTTCCGTTATTACAATACACTTACCTACCCTTTTTATGAAATAATTAAATTTTAATCTTATGTATAGTCCATTTAATTTCCTTTGTCACTACATAACCGACCATTGTCATGGTTTACGTATTTTGTTCATTGTATCTCCATCGGTTGCGTTCAGTCGGCTGGTGGAATAAGGCGAGGTTGCTCCAGTTGGTCGGAAATCTGATCTATTCATCCTTTGGGATTCCTGCCGCTAGGTCTCTTCATTTATTTAATATATAAAAACATTGCAGTTTTCCTTAGATAAAGTACCATAGTAACGCTAAATTGAGTATTCAGTTTGAATGTGGGATCAAATGAATCTCGCTTTCATATACATAGACCTAAAACTAATAAATAATGCATATATTTTTCCTAACAAGTATTTTAATAATAATCTATAAATTTCACAACAAATACTGCAACAAAAGATATTTAAATTTACTTTTCTTAGGTTCAAGTCTAACACCTAAGTCTAAAACCTCAGGTAAACTGTTTAGTAAATATGGAATACGTTTCTGTAGACTTCTATCTCCATAGTAATTATTAGGGGTTAAAGTATGAAATTGCCGTTTTATTGCAATAGGTTCT